>NC_134713.1:170514617-170818481 GCF_049634645.1 Pelodiscus sinensis
ATATTCAAGGCCTCATGCATCACCTCCTGAGAAGTCAGTGAAAAGATTTAACAAGAGTTGGTTCTGGTCCTAAGTCAGAAGGCTCTGCGTAAGGTGTGGTTTAAAATTCATACGTTAAAGCTGCCAAAATATGCTCCATCAGGAAATGTAACAGACTTACACACACCAAAGTATGAAACACATGTGCAGTAATGAATATGCTGTGGAAAATGCTTAAAGATGCATGTCACTGACCCTCCAAAATGTATAGCTATACAAATCCCAGGACATTTTCTCAAGACTATGTGCATCTTTTAACCTTTCGTCAAAGTTTTCTTTGAACTTTATTCTGCTCCAGAACTCATTTACTCCCTTTGGTCCAGCCCAGCCCAGCCCAAATGGGTTGACCTTCCAGATGTTATACAGTCCATGTAATAGAGGAAGTTTGATGAAGCTAGGGTTGAAACACCCATTGGGTTTTGTGAGGGAGACTGCTGCCAGGGTTGTCATGTGGATTTTGAAATTATATGGGTTGACTTACCAAGTAACTGATTAAAAGGTCTGTAGTACAAATTTTATATTTTTTAGTAAAATCATGTGAAAAGTTTTGAGCTCATAAAACTCTAGGGGCTAGATCTACAACTTAGACACTGCATTGCAAGACCTAACCCTGCCTGCTAATGGAATTCAAAGTCCTGAGTTAGGCACCCAGGCCCCTATAGAAAGTTTAGGAAGAACTGCATGCTTAAGAATGGTGCTCATTAAAAAAGCCAGCATGATGAATAGAGAGCTTCTTAATGTAGCTAATGGGAAAGGCTGAGGTGAGGGGTGTAACATAAATCCTACCCCTCTCTGGAGTCAGGCACCTAACAGGAGTTGCCTCCCCATGCTTGAGATTCACCTCTATAAAAGTTGGAATTATTTACCTCTGCCATGTCAGCCCTGCCTTGCAGAAACAAGAACAAAAACTGAAACTGTGGAGGAATGTAATGCCCCCCCCCCCCCTTTACTATGTTATCCAGAGGTGAGTGCACGCTTCCAGGATGTGGGAGCTCCTGGTTCAGAGGAGGAACTTGAACCATATTTCAGGGGAGAGGGCCCACCCACAGGACCATAGACAGTGGGTGAACCTAGGACAGGAGGAGGAAAGCTTCCAGCCCTTCCCTTTTCACCCAGGACCCAATGGAAGCCAAGTGCCCCTCCCCACTATAGGAGCAGACGACCCCTCTGTCAGCAGGTGGTGAATGACCCCGCCTTCCCCCCTGTCCAGGAGCACAGGAGGGGAGGGCAGGTATTGCACAGCTCCAGCCTTTCCTGTTCCCAGTGGAAGCACAGGGGAGAGGGAGGCGGGCAGCATGCGGGCCTAGCCTCTCCCAGACTGGTGGGAACCCGGGCCAGGAGGCCTGGTAGCACGTGCCCCTACTTGCTGAATCCCAGGCAGCCCTGGAAGACTGGGGAAAACAGGCGGAATGTGGGTGGGCCAAGCAAGCAGTTTGAGAAAGATTTGCCTTCTTCTTCCTCTTATACTTCCTGCCCCTGCAGTGCAGCTCCTGCCACTGCAGAGAGTGTGGCAAGGGGCATGACGACTGCTGCTGCATGGCACCAGGCTCCCTCAGTTATCTCCAAAGCCACATGCTTGAAGGACAGGGTGCCATGGGGAGGAGAGGGTGAGGTGATGGTGGAAAGAGTGGGCTGTGGGGGCTTGTAACAGACAGGTGTCCCCCAGCCTGCCGGGGATCCCAGCCCAGATTGTGCAATCACGCTGGCTGGAACTGGCCTGTGGGCTGGGAGTCCGACACCCACTGGGCCAGAAAGGAGACAAGCAAGAAATGTGGTTTATAGCCCATTGTTTGGGAAGTCACCCAGGCTGTGTTAGACCTGAATTCCAGACTCTGCTCTAACGAGTGCTCTAACCCCTGAGCTATAAAGGATGAAAAGGAGGCATCGCTTCCTCCAGAGTCCTGATCTTAACTCTTAGGTCGCAATGGCGCATATTCTTTCCCTCCTCCCACAATGTAACCTCCTTTCTCCGGATTTACACCTGGAATGTCCTCTCAAGCTACTGCTTCCCTCAGCCATGCAATAATTTCACATCAAGAGGAAAAGTCTCCTGAAATAGATTTGCCATCTACATCCCGTCTTTAATGTAGTCCTCCCAGCATCAAAGGGCTACAAGAAATATTGGGGGGCTGATTAATCAATATCTGCAGCTTTAAGAGCTGAGCCCTCTAAACTCCGTAATGTTCAGGGGCTTCAGTACAGTGTAGGATCAATGCCCTGCTGAATTCTATATGCCGCTTATTTTCCAGGTCAGCAAACACCTAAGAGATGAAGTTGGTCTCATGTTCACCAATCGCACCAAAGATGAAGTGAATGAGTAAGTATTCATGGGGATAACAAAGGGGCTTCAGTCTAAAGGCACACTTGCTGCCACACTTGCTCTCTTGTCTGAGGGTATGTCTACACTACCCCCCTAGTTCGAACTAGGGGGGTAATGTATGCATACCGAACTTGCTAATGAAGCCCGGGATTTGAATTTCCTGGGCTTCATTAGCATAAAGCCGGCGCCGCCATTTTTAAAAGCCGGCTAGTGCGAACCCCGTGCCGCGCGGCTACACGCGGCACGGGCTAGATAGTTCGAACTACATAGTTATTCCGAACTATCTGTACGCCTTGTGGAACGAGGTGTACAGATAGATCGGAATGGCTACGTAGTCCGAACTATCTAGCCCGTGCCGCGTGTAGCCGCGCGGCACAGGGTTCACACTAGCCGGCTTTTAAAAATGGCAGAGCCGGCTTTATGCTAATGAAGCCCGGGAAATTCAAATCCCAGGCTTCATTAGCAAGTTCGGTATGCATACATTACCCCCCTAGTTCGAACTAGGGGGGTAGTGTAGACATACCCTGAGAGAGAGCTACAGTTTAGACTGAATCTACTGGATCAGGCCCCATAGTATGAGAGAGAAGGAGGAGCACCTAATGTGCAGATCCTACCAGAGAGTAAGCACCGGGTATCAGGGCTGAGCTGGCTGTGTGCATTCCCACCAGCAGAAATGTAGACACCTAGGAGACTCTGCTTGTGAAACCTTCGGCGAGGAGTAGGGGAGAGGGAGGCTTAAGGATCTACATTTTTGGACTTAGGCACCTAAATCTCTTTGTGGGTCTTGCCCTAAATACATACAAGACATGAAAAAATGTAAATAACAGTGGCCTGTGATACCATGAACCATTCTAAGTACTTCCTGAATGAGAGGCACTGCTTGTGGTACAAAGCTGGGACATTCCCATTCTCACTCTTTCAGGGACTGGCCCCAAATCCACTGAAGACAATGTTATTCTTTCCACTGGCTCTCATGGAGTTCGGATCAGGCCCTGTTACTTCTCCTCTTGCTGTAGTGCTAAGACTACAGGGCAGATTATCTGTCTTAACTTTCAGTTTCCTGAGAAGAAAAAGGAAGCAGATTTGTTTCATGTCAAGCCCTGATATTATTTACGTCAAACATTGGTTTGCTCATGAGTGTTCTACAGTTGTGTAGCACACACTGCAACCAGCAGTCTAAATCACCTGAAATAAGTACAGTGTATGCTCTTGGTAAACAATAGCTTTTATTGGCCAGAATCTGCTTTTACATCCCGCAGAGGTGGTGGAATGTGCTAAATCTGCTTAATACTGCCTGGGTATTATGTAAATAAATTAAAGCTTTGAAGCCCCCTGTGTTAGAAGAAATTAGGTAAATTGCATAGCCTTCTTGTATTGAGATACAGTATACTAAATCCTTTGTACAAGGCAAAAGGTATTAAACTTTAAAGATTATTTGTTGAAAAAGGTTCCTTTGTCATTTTAGATGTGTTATTAGGTCCATAATTTCCCTTCAGTGAACACAATTCTGCTAACAGCAGTATATTATTTTGACAGTAAGTCAGTTGGCACAGGACTTCATTGTGTATGTCTTTTGTTTATATAATCCTTCCTAACAGTAACAAGGTGTTTACTGTTCAACAAACACATTTTATTTTAACTGCCAACAGTAAAGCTGTCTGATAAAGTTTGATTTAGCTAAAGAAAGCAAGTTCTCATTTAGCCCAAATAAATCCATGGCGCTATAGACAGCTGTTTGGAGTACATAATCCCTCCAGCTCTTATAGCAAAGCAACTCTAGCTATTGAAGGAGCGAGAGAGAGAGCAGGCTCAGCTGTTCAGGATGTGCTCCATTACAACTGTAATCTATAGCATCATACTGCCATATTGTGAAAGCATTACTCACATTCAACTGCAATGAAGCAAGTACTCATTTGACAGATGCTCCACAGACTGACAGCTGACACTATAATCTGTGTTGTAGAGATTTTTAACTGAATACATTCTGCAATCTAGAAAGATGTGGTCTGACTGTCTCCCCTCACCCCGTTCTTTTGCTTAGAAGTAAATGTAATACCATTTGTCTGCAATTCTCAGGGAGTTAACTAACTGGATCCAAGTGGAAAAAGTTCAGATTTCAGGGAAATAGCATAGTGATCACTCCTGCCCAAATGCCTTTGAAAACAACAGCATTTTTCTGCTTTATAGGAAAAAAAGGAATAAGTAATGTGAAAGGCATTTTCCTTTTCATTGGATGGATGACTTTATCCTAGAGAAACTTGCCAAAGCAATACAGTTTTTAAGTCTCATACTATAAAAACTAGATTTGTGAAGACAGGATGAGTGTCATAGTAGTGAAGAGAATAGCTGACCTATCACATTCAATCAAAAAGGCTGTTTGTAATAAATTTAAAAAAAACCCAGACATTTTATTTTGGTAAAATTAGGATATGGAAGGAGCCCAGTATAAGCCACTTAAATGTCACACATGCATCATAGGGTAGAAAACCTACATTATGAATCATTCTATCATGAACAGTATTAAAATTCTTATAACCCTGTGGTATGTGTAATGGTACATTATTTTATCTTCCTTACAGAACTATCTGATCAGCTCTGACCCTCTTCCCACTGCAGCAAAACTCCTTTAATTCCCTAAAAACAGCAGCAGGCCCATAAAATGGTTGTGGTTTTGAAACTGCTTTCAGGAATGATAATTAAGTCAAAGTAAACAAGTAATCATTTATGTAAAGTGAACACAAGATACAATTACAGAAAACAAGTTAAGTTTGTCTTCAAGTATATAAATTTTTCTCTGTATATAATTTTTTCCCTGAATTTTGTACAATCCTTAAAAATTCTAGATGCCAAGATAGTCTTTTGGGAGATTTCTCTGCTCTTAAAACAATTTGAAGTTCTTGAAAGGACCACACTACTTCTGCTTTTGATTTTCATCTTTCTGAAGCACAGATAGCATGGAAAGGCAAACAGATGCAACTGTCTTCCTACCTGGAGATTAGTAAAGTTAATTGCAAAGCAAGCACAGAAATTTTCCTCTCTAAGCAGGCTGTCCCATATGCATAAAATTAAAACAATTTGTAGACTTTCAATTTGTTGGTTCAGTCCTCATTGGATTGGAATTTGACATTATCTATAACTATATATATCTATATAGAGAGATATACATTTTAGAGAGTTTGTGCATCTGTCTGTCTGTGAATCTGTGAGTGGATTTGTTCAAGAACTCCTCCTAAATGGTAAGAGCTAGGACCACAAAATTTGGCATGCAGTTTCCTCTTATCCTAATTTAAATCTGATCAGGGGTTGGCTGTGCCAGGAAAACAGGATGTGCCTGGAATAGATTGTTTTCCACAACACAGAAAGGGAGGGGGTCTGAGAGCAGAGACAGCTGTGCTCCACAATGACCATTGGAGATAGTGAGTGCAGGGGACAGTTATACTGTAGAGTGACCACCAGGAAGAGAGTGGCCAGCTGGGGGCAGAGCTCTCAAAACTGCTGACTATCAGCCATTGATAAGTGGCCCTCCTGGCCCCAAACTGTTCCCACTCCCAGCACCAGCTGGGGGGACCCTCTACCCAAGAACCCCACTGTCACATGCCCCCCTTGGGAGCACCACTGGGTTAGACCAGCACAGGCCCCCACCCCCAAGAGCTGCTGTTTCTGTGGCTGACCTGCACAGCCCTGGTCCCTTCAAACCTGGAGGAACTGTCATGGCTGGAGCCAGATATCGTAGCCCTACCCCTGCCCTAGGAGCTGGGGGTGGAGAGGACTGGCACCTGCAGCACCATCCTCACCACTTTGGGCAGCTCCCAAACCTCTCAGCCCCCTGGCCTCAGCCTGTCACCCCCTGCACTGAGTCCCACACATCCAACCCCTTGCCCTGAGGTCCCACACACCTTCCAGCCCCCTGCCCTGACTCCTGCACCTGCCCTGAGCCCCCCAACCATTGCCCTGACTCCTGCACTGCCCACATTGGATAAGTCTTCTAATAAATGTATACTGCATTAGATTTTATTAATGTGTAAATAAAACATAAATGTCTATCCAAAGTGAACTAGGATTGAGAGAGAGACACACACATAAAAGTGGAGTATCTGATAGGAAAAGATTATGAAAGGAGAGGGAGAAAAAGGAAAGCAGGTTTGCAGTTTAGATGGGGAATAAAGCAAATGCCAGTAAAAGACTTTTGGGATTGGCCTTTGAACACAATACTTTTCTAAATTCAGTAGTAATAGTATAGTAAAACTATTACTTACATTAACCCTTGATTGCACTAAGCCATTCAGACAGCAGTAATATAGCTTTATTAAGTGCTTCCATGAAGAATTTCAGTTATCTGTAATTCAGCAAAGTGCTGATAAAGATGAAAATACCTTAAAGAAAACTGGCATTAACACACATTACCCAAAAATGCACAAAGACTGTAGACATATTTCTTCCCCTATCTTTGTTAATTGTATTTTATTTACTTAATATTTTTACAGAGTGAGAAATTCTCATGTGATAAACAGCTTATTTTGTAATATAACATTTGCATAATACTAATAGTGTCAAGTGTTAGACTTAATCTAAACTAGACGTAACACTGAACAGTGCATTGTAATACCATGTGGCCAGTTCTTCACCTGGTATAAATCACTGATTTCATTGGAACTCTGCAAAGCTACACCAGGTGATGATCTGGCCCAGATAATCAAGTTTGGAATGATTCAATTTTTATCCGTAAATGTCAGGAAACTTCAATGTCGCTTTACACACACAAGCTGACAAAAGCTATTTCCATCAATAATCATCCACATTTATTTATAGGCTAAGTAAGAAAAAATGTGGCTTAAGAATTTATTAGAGTTTGATTTAAGGCTATTTACTTTGTAAATTTTGACATGCACTGTGGATAATTTGTGTGACCTTGGTTACAAACCTTAAATTTTTTGAATCTCAGAGTCATTAAATAATTATTTATTGCCCATCCCCTACATATTTCCTGCAACTACAAAAATTTAAATTGACAAAAATTTTAAAAATTGGTCAACATTTTTTTTAAATTGAATTCTGCTAAGTCTGCCTATAAATAAGAAATATATTGTACAGGAAATTGCTTCCATTTGAAGACATCATATTGTTACTAATTCATAAAATTATACATTAGATACAAAATAATCTAAGTAGAATAGGTTAAAAATAAGCATTACATTTATGTAATTATTAAGAGTCAACAGTGCACTCAGCAGTGTACAAGATGTAGAAAGTAAAGTGACAAATCCTCAGCTGTTATACATCAGAATAGCTTCAGTGAGACAAATCAGCAGAAACACAGGAATATACTGAATTCAACTGCAGAAAAGCTGGAGCAAAGACAAGTCCCTGCCCCTAGAATTTATTAATTCAATTATGTAGAACTGGACTCTAGGACACAGACAAAAAAAGACAGGTAAACATACGTTACTTTAAGTTTCCACCATTTATGGTTTGTAAAACTCAGAACCCATTCCCAAGCTCTGGAAATATATTGGTATATCTTCACTGCGGATGAGATGGAGCTTCCCAGCCCACCCTCTAGTTCTGCTTCAATTAGTGCAAACTCCTATCCCACCTCACCTCTTTCCACCCCATCCCATCTCCTCTCCTCAAGTGTTCTCAATCCTGCTCCCTCACAATTGCAGGGCATCCTAAACACTGCAAATCATCTGTTTGTGGCCCTATAGAACACCTGAACGCGCTTCTTAAGGAGTAAAGCAGCTCATAGGGCCTTGTCTAAGTTGCTGCACAGGGTTTAATTAATAAACCGGGATATTTGACAGTTTAAAATGGAAAATCCTTTCCTGAAGACATGCTTCTATGATTAGATTTTCCATGATTCTTTCTCATTGCCCAAAAAGGCAGTGCCTATGTTAAAGCTTAAAAACCTTCTAACAGATCTGCGTCTCCAATGACTCTATCACTGTAATGACAAATCCAGTGGAAAGCTGGGAAGGCGCAGCAAAGCCCATAGACAGCATATAGAGATGGGGGGTGGGGGGAAAACAGGGTTGATAGTATGGGTGGTTATAAAATAATTTGGACTCTTCCAAAGACAGGAATCCTGGCATCTCTGCTTTTCGTGTGTGTAGCATATACCCTATCAACTGTGGCAGCACATCAAACAAGAACCAGACACCGAATTCTTTACTATTAGGGTTTTATATTAAATCCTATGATGGTTTTGGTTTAAAAAATGCACTGAACTTTCAAGGCCTTATTTTCAAAATTGTGTGCACACAGTTACCTGGACTATGTGTGCAAATGAAAGACACACATGTAAACAGTTAGGAAAAGGGTTTTCAAAAGCACTCAGCACTGGTCCAAAATCTGGGCCATCTTTACGCAGATACAGAATACCTGGCTGCATAGGGCACCTAAAAATTTGCAGCAGGGCCACTCTTACCTGCTGTCATGGTTGTACCCTAAATTATGGCATCATGAGTATGCAAACATTGAGGATGCAGGTGATTATCTAGTTACTGTGATGCCAGTTCCTCCTGGCTGCAGGCCACCTGAACTGGGTTCTCCACTCGCTGGGGGCTGAAGCAGCTCTGACTCTCAGTGTACCACATTGAGCCTCCCTGATAGAATTTCCCTGATAAGGTGCATGGGAAGAGGGAATGGAGAGTGTGGGAGAGTCCCATTCTGGGGCTAGGAACAAGTCATGGAGGGGATGGGGGGAATGGTAGGAGGCTGTGTAGGGCCCAATAAATTCTAAGGAGGGCCCTGCCCAAAATTCCCACATTTGTATCATTTCTATGTATGTGTTTATTTTTTTCGGAATTATTGAGTAATGCACTTACTGGCCTTTTAAATAACTACAGAACTTACAAATGAAAAAGACCCATTACATGACTCATCAAACCACAGGACAGTGTAGGACGATTGCATGAACTATATAGTATCACTAAAAGTTATTTTCGGGTCCTTAACAGAAATAATTAACTAAAATAAGAGTCGTTGTTCTTCATTTAAATCGTTGCTCTGGGGCGGGACTGGG
Organism: Pelodiscus sinensis; assembly: GCF_049634645.1. Lineage (NCBI taxonomy): Eukaryota > Metazoa > Chordata > Testudines > Trionychidae > Pelodiscus > Pelodiscus sinensis. The sequence goes on from NC_134713.1 coordinate 170,523,998, forward strand.
GATGACTTGTTCTGTTTGCTTCATCTCCAAACATTGAACATTGCTTGTTCTGTTTGCTTCATCTCCAAATAGTTTTCAGTTGGAGAATTTAACTCCACCGTTTAATGAGACTCTTGCAATTTCAACAATGATGTTAAATTACATTAACAGTAAAGGCAACTTTAGAGGCATTTGAACAAGCATCTACATGGGCATCAAAACAGAAGGTACATTCATTGATACAAACTCTATACATATTATTCATAGAACATAATTGTACTCAAGGCAGTTAAAGTTATAAACTCATAATTTCTGAGTGACAGAGATCAGGAAGCAGATCTCTGAACTTTCACAATAGTAGGAATTCTTCACTAGTCCAAAGAACAGTGCTTTTTGCATTTCAAGTTCACCACTTAATCGTTTAGGGCTAGATTTGCTGTATATTTGGCTTGTAAATGCACTGCCACAGGAAAGGAACTATTATTCTATTTCCCTTTCTCCCGTATGCAGCCACAAAAAACAAGTCCCAGTCTTGACCTTGTTTCTTGTGTGTGCCCTTTAGAACTCCCGCATCACTGATAGTAGAAATATGCAACTTCCTAAACTCATTTGAACTCCTGACCCCTTTTTAAAGATCCCTATTTACTACAAAATCTATACGTATGACTCCGCTTTCACTAGCACCAGTCTGAATCAAGCATAACTACATTGGAATCGATGATGTAACATCAATGAGACCAGAATCCAATTTTATATCTGACATTGCCTTCACTGGAACTAGAAAGTTACCCCTTGTTGCTAGTGCCAAGAGTCAATTTTGCATCACATCAAAAAGCCCCCATTAAACTCAGTGGGCCAAATTCTTTGTTAGTGCAAGCTGACTTCAATAGTGTCTCAAACAGACAGCTGCAAATTATCTGGCCCCCTCTTTTCATGAGCTCATTTTAGTATGTTTACTTGATTTTATTTTGCCAGTAAATATATGCAAATACTATTTATATTTAATAATCCTCACATTTTTTTAATTACCTTGCCATAAAACTTGGATACCTCACTATACTTTGATCTCCAACACATTTTGAGGAATACTGCAGCAGGCATGCCTAAATCAGTTAAGCCATGCACAAGGCTGTTCCTGGAGGGAAGCTTTCCCACATCAGAAGATTGTGTAATAAAACTTAACACAGCTCATTAATTTTCTCTCTTAACCAATGCATCTGACAAGAAGTGACTTTGAAAACCTAAAGGAATGACACAACTCTTATACTTTGCATGAAACATCTGTTTCCAGATCCTTTACCATTAAATTGACATATTTTTATTTGAAAAGTTCCTTTTATTTTCCAACTTCCTGCAATTGGTAATGTATATATCCCAAGGAGCTTAAATTCACAGCTTTTAAAACTTGATTAACTAAATGCTGGGTTATTTCTGTCCCAGAGGGAAAACGCCTCTCTCTTTGCAGACAGATGAAGTGGTGCAACCATACTTTTAAATCAATTATTAAGAATTTGTGTACTCAAGCAAAGTCAGACTTCAGAAATGATCAAAATAGCCTCAAAATCCCCAAACAATGCAAACACGAAGGCGATTACATATGAAAAATATCAGTATTCTAGGGTCTGGAAAAATTGATGGAATTCTGGCATGTCCCACTGGTTATTTTGCTTATGAGAGCCACATATTTCTTCCCAAGTACAAAACAAAAAACCAAAAACCAACCTATAAAATTATTAACAAAAGGCCTGTGTGAGGATTTAAGGTGTTTTCTTCAAAAGTGAAACACTCTGATTTCTGGGATCTTTCATTTACACTCAAAGTGCTTAGTTCACCTATTTACTTTATATTGTTCATTTAACTTGCAGACACCAATGTTTGGAATAAGAAGACAAAGGAACCCTGGCAAGACTTTTCTGGAGTGTTTCATGTTACATGTAGATACTATAAATGGCCCAATCCTGCAACGTGACACTATTCTTCTTTCATGATTGGCATCTATGAGATTGTTTGCATGGTGTTTCCCAGGGAAGTTAAACATTATTTTGGTGACTAAGGAAAACAAGTTACTCCCTATCACATAATTCAATTTTAAATCATTTGGATTTGTATAAACATTCAAGAAATCAGTTTTCATTTCAGTGTACCATTAAAGTAGACATGCAGGTGTGGCAGATTAGAATTCATCAGCACAAAGAACAACCCTACTCAATAAAGGTTCATTTAAAAAAATAATATTTGCAGTAACGTTTCCACATTGTAAACAGTTGGTAAGTTATAGGACATATCCTCTATTTACATAACTCCATTGAAATAGTCTGTGCCAATTTACATCAACCAAAAGTCTGGCTAAATGTAAATGTATTTTGTGTATATTTTCCTACAGTATTGATAAGAGGAAGGGTTAACTGTTAGAAGTTGTGCAAACTAGGAGCTGCAATCTTTAGTCACAAGAATTCTGGGAATGAGAGCTCAATTTTATCTCCATGTTTGTGTGCAATGATTGCCTACGATAAGTTTGTTTGTTCTGGAAACATTTTTTTAAATGTTTCAGAATAATCCAAAGCATTCAACAAGGGCTCAGTCCTGCAACATCCTGCATTCTGGTCCCACGTCAGCAAAGGACTTATGCACAAGTTTAATATTTGGCACATGGGAAGTTCCACCAAAGTCATATCTGATTCAATGGGACTATTTAAGTGCATAAAGTTAAGTACAGACATAAACATGTGCAGGATCGGGGCCTAACACTGGAGCACTCAGAGAATAATTTAAAATGTGAAAGGAAGATTTCCTTTCTTTTCCTAGGCCATATCACATTTGCACTGTGTCCTCTTCTAGTTCATATGATCCCCATACAATTGTTAATTCTTTTTTGTTTCATTGACAGAGGGAGTATGTGAAGCTCCACACATGATGCACTCAGAACGCTTTTAGGCTTTTCAGCCCTGGGTATGAAGCATTTTATTGCCTGCACTATAATGGTGCACTGTGGTTGAAAAATTTTGGTAGCAGATCAGTAACTTTATTTCCAGCTTAATATAATGGCTTTTGGCTTTCTACTATTAGAGAGGTTGATGCAAGATTTGCTGTAAATGCATTGGCCTTATAACCTCAAATAAATATTATGATCCAAAAGATATGATATGTCTGCTTGTTTCTGAAGTTACCCTGATATGTAATAACCAAGGAAATCAAGCAGTAAATGTCACTAACGTATACCATCTGTGAAATTGACAGGATCAATGGAAATACGAAGAGTATACAGTCACCAAGTCAAACTGAAATTTTTGACATCTTTGTGAAATGAGAAACACAGTCTTCACTCATGTGTTTATCCTTTGTTTATCCTTTAGGGGAGTAAATGGTTGAAGGGTATATTAGAATAATAGTCTGCACTTCTATATTGGCTTCCTTCCGACACTCTCAAGAACATCTTCGTTCATATTCATCCACACTAAACCCCTATAAGGCAAATAATTAAATATCACCATGTTATAAATGGGGAAACGGAGTCTCAGGGGAGTTAGTAACATGTCCAAGGTCACACAAGATAATTGTGGCAGAGAGGGTGATAAGATCAGTTCTCCTGCCTGCCACTCCTGTGCTACCACCATTCTTTCTTCTCCCCCCATGTATGTGGCATGTTTCTGTGTATCCCAGCCCTGTGATCAACACGTCTTGGAGAGTGAGGCAGTAGGCTGGTGGCAATGCTAAGGGAAAACTTCTGAGTACTGTGTGCTGATAAAAATGTCTCATTTCATACCTCAGGGGATTCTATGCATGTCTTTAGGAGAATAAATGATTGCCTGGGGATCCCAGAGTTGATCTAAAGGTTAGTCTAAAAAAGGAAGTTCCTAGGGTGAAAAGGAGCAGTTTTCAGTTGCTGTGGGATTGGTTTTTGCTAATTTTGGCTATAACTCTGAACTCAATTAGAATTAGCAAAAAAAAAGCAGAGGCAGGAACATGCTCAGATTCACTAATTTCCATCTAAAGACAAGTTGTGTCATTTATAATACATAGGTTCACTAGGCATTTCTAGCAGGATAGTAGCTAGTGGCATATTGTAATTTTGTGCCTGATCACAGCCTACAGTGCAGTGAACTACTGGGTACATTACTGTTCTTGTAATCTCACCTGCAAACCTGCCCTGCTTAGCTTCTAGAATATCATTTGCTTGCCAACATTCCCAGCTACCTCAAGGCAGAGTCATCTGGTTATACTTAATAGCACACTGACTGCTTCTATCTGATAGCAAACCCTGAAACAGTACCTAATTTGGTCATTCACTGAGCTGGACCAGAGAACTATGTGCAACAAAGGAATGGCAACAAAGAGGAGGAGATGGGAAGGTGAAGCAGTAAGGGTGACATGACATGCAGAAAATTAACCCAAGAGCTTTGCATCACTTAATTTACACTTATGCCCTCACTATAGGCATAAGTTGTGGCCAGGAGTGGGGGGACTTCACCATTTTCTTTTTTCTTAAATACAACTCATTGTTTTGTTTTTAAATTGCTGCAGTAAAAAAATCTGAACTCTCAGCACTCAAAGGGTATGTCTACACTAAAGCGCTAATTCGAACTAAGCTAATTCGAACTAACGCATCTAGAACTAAAAACTAGTTCGAATTAGCATTTTGCTAATTTGAACTAGCATGTCCACATTAAGTGGACCCTGAACCAGGGTTAAGGATGGCCGGAAGCAGTGCCGGCAGGGCATCAGATGAGGACTCAGAGCATGGACCTGCTGTCTCAGGCTAGCCAAGGGCTGTGCTTAAAGGGATCCGACCCCCACCCAAGACAGACAGTTCTCAGGGGTGCCCCGCTTGCAAAGCAGTCCTGGCTTGGAGTGCCCAGACTACCCACACTGGGCACATCACAGCACTCGGCCATCAGCCCGGCAGCACTTGCCGCAGGCTGCCATCTGGGGAGAGGGGGCAATTGGGGGGCTGCAGGAGAGCTTCCACCCCCAGAAGCCCGCAGAGCCAGCCCAGTCCTCCCCATCGGGGGCTCGTACCCCATTCCTCCCTCACCTCCTTCCACTTACCCTTCCCTAGCCCCCCTTCCTGATGTACAAAATAAAGAAAACGTGTGGTCAAAAATAGAATCTCTCTTTATTGAGCAAAACTCGGGGAGACTGGGAAAAGGAGGTGGGAGAGAGGAAGAGAGAGGGTGGGAGAAGGGAGGGCAACTAAAATTATCAGAGGTTTGGAACAGGTCCCATATGAAGAGAGGCTAAAGAGACTGGGACTTTTCAGTTTAGAAAAGAGGAGACTGAGGGGGGATAGGATAGAGGTCTATAAAAGCATGAGTGGGGTGGAGAGGATGTATCAAGAAAAGTTCTTCATTAGTTCCCATAATAGAAGGACTAGAGGACACCAAAAGAAAGGAATGGGTAGCAGGCTTCAAACTAGTAACAGAAAGTTGTTCTTCACAAAGCAGAGTCAACCTGTGGAACTCCTTGCTGCAGGAGGCTGTGAAGGCTACAAGTAGAACAGAGTTTAAAGAGAAGTGAGATAAAGTGATGGAGGTTGGGTCCCTGGAGTGGTATTAGCCAGAGGGTAGGAGTGGTGTCCCTGCCCAAAGTTTGTGGAAAGCTGGAGAGAGATGGCACGAGACAAATGGCTTGGTCACTGTCTTCGGTCCATCACCTCCAGGGTCCCTAGGGTTAGCCGCTGTCGGCAAACAGGCTTCTGGGCTAGATGGACCTTTGGTCTGACCCAGGACGGCCATTGTAAGCTCAGGGCTCTGGGTCGGGGGTCTCAGTGGACCCCCTTGATTTTCATGCACACCTGCTCCTGGGAGGCCAGCCTGGCAGCTCTCCTGCCCTAGACGGCCACTTTCCTGTGCCTAGTGTGGAGGTCGTGGACGAGGTCCACGATGTCCGCACTAGACCAGGCGGGTGCCCGCCTCTTGCGGTCCCAGGCAAGCTCCCGGGAGCCGCCAGCCTGGTCCCGGGAAGAGGGAGAGGGCTGGGGGGCATCGGGTGGCTTGCACCTGGCACGAGCATCGTAGCCAGCCCGTGCCCCTTTAAGAGGTCCGGGGTCGGGAGGGGCGCATATGAGAGTGGCCACCAGGGAAAGCTGGGGAGGGCTAGCCTCCCACTAGTTCGAATTAAGGGGCTACACACCCCTTAATTCGAACTAGTAAGTTCGAACTAGGCTTAGTCCTCGTAGAATGAGGTTTACCTAGTTCGAACTAAGCGCTCCGCTAGTTCGAATTAAGTTCGAACTAGCGGAGCGCTAGTGTAGCGCCTATCAAAGTTAATTCGAACTAACGTCCGTTAGTTCGAATTAACTTTGTAGTGTAGACATACCCATACTTAGTAATTTTAGTTTACAAAATATTTAATTTCATTGTACATGTATCAGTGTGTATCTAGTATATAATAAAAACATAAGCAGTCATTCATATACAAAGAAACTACAGTTGATACAAGAGCAAACTATGGACATAGTTTTAGCCGGCGTACTGTAAGAGGTGACTGCACAGAGCGAATTCAGTTATCAGTTTAGGAATTGAGACATATGGCAACACTGTGCAAATTATGATTTGTTCTCTCTTTGGGTGTGTCTACACTGGCCACTTGAATTTGCGCAAGAGCACTGACTTTGTAATGTACAAAATCAATGCTTCTTGCACAAATACTTTCCCGCTCCCGCTCGGGAAAAAGCCCTCTTATGCAAGTATTCTTGCACAAGAAGGCCAGTGTAGACAGGGAAGAACTGTTTTGCGCAAAAAAGCCCCAATGGCTAAAATGACGGTCAGGGCTTTCTTGCACAAAATCGCGTCTAAACTGGACATGGATGCTTTTGTGCAAAAGCACTTTTTGCGCAAAAGCATCCGTGCCAATCTAGACGCGCTTTTGCGGAAATACTTTTAACGGAAAAACGTTTCTGTTAAAAGTATTTCTGCAAAATCATGCCAGTCTAGACACAGCCTTTATGTGTGAGGGAGTGGAATACTGTTCTACTACAAAGTACTCCAACTACTTCAAACTTATTTGATAAGTAACTTTTGTACAGAGCATCCATACATGACTTAGGCCAGTGAGCATATTTGCAAAATAAGTGAGGTCAGCTTAGAGAATCACACAAATAGAAGTATTTGAAAAACTGCCAATAGAAATGATGCCAAGTTAATAGTAAATTTACATATATGCCTAAAACCACATTGTCTTATTGAAAAGATGCAGTAAAGCTGTGCCTAGGCTGTGCATGCATATGGAATTTTACAATTGTGGTATGTTTGTAATTAGCAACAATATTAGTATGAACCACGTGAACACCCAAATTAGAAAAGATTCTGAGGTCATCTAGGCCACACCCTTGCTGGTTTGGGAATATACTCCTGTAGTCTTGTTTCCAGCCCATTTTGAAACAATTAAAGTATAGGGACTTCCATGTGGCTGATAGGAGAGAAAAAAATCAGGAAGCAAAGTGGTAGCAGTTTCAGGTGTTGTTACTGCTAAGTACCTGGTTTGCTTGAGGGCCCAGAGGTTATCTATGGCAGGAACTGGTTCTCAGAATAAAGAAGAAACAGGATTAAATCAGGAAGGCAGCCACAGCAGCTCTTCAGATGCAATCTGTCTCAGACTCGTGTTTTGGGGCAGCAAGAGGAGTGAGTATGTCAGTGACTGGGCCCCAAATGCAAGAATATGTAATCAGGTTGGCAACACAGGAGCAATTAAAGGATGGGTTAGCAGCTATAGGTGATTGTTTGGACATGCCAGGGGTCCTTCAGGTTTCCAGTAGAGACTGTAGCAGCTGAGTCTGACTGTTCTTTGGCTGCAATGGAAGTGGCAGCACCAACTGGGGCTGTGAAAATAACAACTTGGCATATGGGGCAGGAGGAATAACAGTGGTGGCAGCTATGGATGTGGAGGCCGCTGCCATGGAATCTGGTTATTTTTCTCACTTAAATCAAAATTTGTATTTCTGATTTTCATCAGGAATAATGCTAGTTCCAAAACAGTTATTTTGAAATAATGGTAGTGTTGATTATCCGGTACCACTATTTCAAAATAATTATTCCCCAGAATAATTTGAACTAATTACTCCCCAGTGATTCCTGGGGCACTTGCTCATTAATGAAGCCTGCCTTGGACTAATTTCAAAGCCTTCCCATAGTGTGGACATGGTAGTTCGAATTTGTTAAATTGGGAGTTATTAAATCAAATTTAGTAATTTCAAAATTTTTCTTAGTTTAGATATGGCCTCTATGTATACCACCCGGACACATCTACATTTATTTCAACAATTTATACCTCACATAATTTTTAACCAAACCATTGGTATGCCTACGTTCAGCTCCTGGTTCTGCCACGTACTGCCTCTGTAACTTTGGGCAACTCACCTAATGTTTATAGCTATAGCATCCTATCTATGAAATGGAGGTGATAATATTTTCCTATTTTACAAGAGATTATGTGGATTATTTCATGTAAATTTGTGATGTGCAAAGATGTCATGATAATGCAGGTCAAATTACCAAGAAATATAACAAGTGAATAAGCCAGCAGTGTTCTAGAATAAAAAGTTCATTTGCAACAAAAATTCATGGGCTATAGTCTGTCTTTATTTCAATTCTTGGAATAGATAACACTGGATGCTTCAAGATTCTACTCCACTGAACTGGTGGCATCACCACTTCATAGTATCTTTATCACATATGCACTGCTACAAATGCAAACTTTTTCTTTGTGGTGGGTGGGGAGGAGACCCACCACACTCAGAGTGGGTGGAGAGCTGGCTGGCCCAGACCTCACCTTCTGCCTTGCTTCTTCTAGGAATGCAGAGTCGGCTGCGCCCCCTCACCTTGCCCCCGGGCCTGTGAAGGCTGTCAGTGCCCCTGGCATGAATGTTTGATATTTTCATCTAACACCTCTGTGCACAGGCTGGACCCATAACAGGAAGGACTTTGGGCACTGCAGCTAGGAGAAAGGGGCTACCAAGACCATTTGCTGGAGCAAGAGTTCCCATAAGGCGAAGCAGAGGGCTCTACATATCTATGGTTCTTCTCAGTAGTACCCTAAGAACACAGCAGAACTGTCAACTTTTGCCTTAACACCCAATGTTTTCTGCTGTGGGAAGGCAGCAGGGGCCTTCCACATACAGGCCTGCTGCCGGCAAGGCAGAAGGATTCCCCTACAAAATTCTCCGTTTGTGTGGATGGGATCTGTGCCATCTCTCCCATACAAGAATCCTCTGCTAAGTTGATAGCCTCTGCCACTGGTCATCAGGCTGGCCAAAACCTTCTGCTCCCTGGTTGTGGTCCAGTGGAAAACCCATACCAAATGGTAAACATATACAAGATCACAGGCATTGTTTGATAACTGAAATAACTCCTGCTTTCCTACGGTGTCAGAAACAGCAACAGTAGTAGATGGTCTCAGTTACCATCCTGAAGCAGAGCTTTGTAAATCCTACAAGGTTCCAAATGTTTTAAAGAAAATTGTCTCATACCTTTATGATGATAGGGAAATGGTGAAGTATTGGCTGAAAGAACACCAGACAAGGCCCTTTGTGTTGCCATGAAGCTTTTGCTCTCTACTGATTTTTCATGTAAAAAGAATGTTGACAAATTGTGAAGGGCTCAGAAAAGACGTACAAGAATTACTCAGTAGAAAGCCTGCCATCCAGTGAGAGACTAAAGAAGCCCCCCATATTTAGTTTATTCTAGAGAAAGTTACAAGGTAATTTGATCACAGGCTATAAGTATTTATATGGGGAAGAGATTTCTGATAGAGGGCTTTAATCTGGAAAAGACATAACAAGATCCAATAGATAGATGCTGAAGTTAGATAAATTCAGACTAGAACTAAGGTGCAACTTCTGAAACAGAGGGTAATTAACTATTGGACCAGCTTGCCTAGGGAGGTGATGGATTCTTAGTCATTTGAAATCTTAAAATCAAGACAATGTTTTTCTAAACCTAGCTCAACTGGAAGTTATGAGCTTGGTGCAAGAATGATTACATGAAATTCCATGGCTTGTTTTATTCAGAAAGACTGACTGTTGACCATAATGGGCCCTCTTCTGGACTTAAAAATCGATGAATATAGGTACCTTAGGATTTAGCTTTGTATCTCTCAGGTGTCTCAGTGATATTTATATAAGTGCACATTTAAACAGCACATATTTTCCCAATCAAACTTTGTCAAATTTCAAATGTTATAATTATAAAAAAATACAGTCTTTAGTCTGGGACCCTCAGAACTTGACTGGGGATGTGTCTACACTGCAGTTTTTTCAGAAAAATGGTCATTTTTCCGAAAAAACTTCAGTTATGTCCACACAGCAATCACATTCTTTCGGAAAAAAAATTGAGAGAACAGAGGAGTTTTTCTGACATTGGTAAACCTCTTTCTATGAGGAAGAAGCCTTTTTCTGAAAGAGCTCTTTCAGAAAAAGTCATGTGTGGATGGGGAAGAGGGAGTTCTTTCGAAAGGAGAGGAAAGAGGAAAAAGCACAGGTGCCCTGGTGGCCATAGTAATCACAGCTTAAATGCGAGATACCATCCATTCAGTGTTGACACTATCTTTTGAAAAAGCAGATAACGTTTTCAATGTGCTTTTGCTGTGTAGACACTCTTTCGGAAAAAGTTTTTTCAGAAGATCTCTTCGGGAAAAGCTCCTTCAGAAAGAAGCCTGCAGTCTAGACATAGCCTGATAGTGAACCAGAAAATTTGCTGCACCATGGAAGGTCAATATTGTCTACCAACATTGTCAACACTTCCACTGGTTACTGGGCTCTTAGAAGACACTTAGAGATAAATTAGAGGTAAATAACAGCACAGAACACTGAGAGGCTGGACGGATGGCTGTAAACAACTTTATGGGAGCACAGGAAACTTTGCCACACCCATGATAAGTGGACATCCAGCTAGCTAAAATCATGCCAGACCATGGAAGCTGCTGGACCAGAGAGTACCGGATTAGAGATGTTCAACCTGTACATGAGAATTTACTATAAACTCATAGGAAAGTGACAAATGTTCAACCATTATTCACAATTCACACTACATATTTTTAATATTGTTAAAAGTTAATTACAGCAGAACCCCCAATTTGCTAAAACTGAACACCTCTGAGTGAAATTCACCAGTTGCAAGTCCAGCACAAGGCCTGTATACCTCATGAGTCCCACAGAGGCCCTATTTTCAAATCAGAAATGGTGTTCTGGTCCTCTCACAACAGTGTATATATTCCACTGTGAATTACTGAATGATTTTGTTATTTGATACATACAAAAATGTGCTCAATGCCATACAAACAAAAATGTTAGTGGCCCCAAAAAGCTTGTATGCTAAGATCTCAAGCCTGCAAATGCCTAAAAAGACCTAAAGGACAAAGTCAAAGCTGACATGAGACCCATGGGATCTTGTTAACTATTAAATAAGGTTAAAAATGTTTTAAAAGCCTCTGATAGTCAATATCTAGAGCTTCCTGAGCCTTACTTTATATATCTTGGGCCTAATTTTCAGAAATTCTAAAAGCAGCTTTTGACAGTGAAAGCTTAATTAGTACTTCCTAATGCTATAGCACTTTGTGCATACGTAGACTTTGCATACTACATGGCTTTTAGTAACACACTGTATCGCTAAAAGTTGGGCAGCATAGCTGCTAGTTTTTGTGCTCTTTTGCTGAATGATGTTCATGTTGTTGGCAGGAGAGCAACACACTGTTCACACTTGCCACAGCAAAACTTTTCTCTTTCAGAGGGGATGGGGGCTATAAGTTCTGTCACTCAATTGCCATTTTAGACATAGCCTTAGTTTTCTGGGAACTTACTATACCACTCGTCTGTTAAGTCTTTACTAAAAAAAGGAATAGTGATAGAAAAAGGAGAGAGACTGACATATTTTGGTACAAATTATAAGGTACTGAATGCATTACCCATCAAAAGCCTAGCATACACACATTTGATTTATTTATGCTCTGGTTGTAAATGATAGAGCTTTGCTACTGGTTAAAAAGCAAGACTGAAATTAATTGGAAGTGGATTAGATTATTGGAAGTTCCAAACAGTGCTGAAAAAGGTGTGGTTATTTTTCTCCCAGCTAGCTAAATGAATACACTGAATATTCCTGAGTGTTCTGCAATAATATTCTAATGTCCTTTGTGTAACTAGTCGTGTCTAACTGTGAAATTTTTCACATACTACATATGAAGAGTCCTGTAGTCCTCCACATACTACATATGGAGTCTCTTACATATAGAGAGTAAAATATCCACTTTATATCCATGTATATCTGCATCCATGGATGTGGATATCCATGGACCATTTTTGCAGATGCAAATTCTATACATATGTATATAGAGAGAGCAAATAGTATATATTTTACTTCAAAAAACTTATCTTGAAGATGAATAGAATGTGATTAGAATATATCCCCTTCTATCTATTTTCCCACTGAATATTTAAAAGCTCAGCCAGTAAGAACTTTAAAATGTTGTGTGCTGTTCCAAACTGGACAAAGTTTAACTGTGGAGTAAATCATTTGGTACATGTTTAACCAATATACATAGTTTGGTCTACTGAGATTTATAAATGAACTGTAGGAACATTGAAGATAGAAAGGCAACTTCCAGGTTGCAATTGATTTTAGATTATGATTTGAATATATGAAAATACATTAAACGTTTCAGCTGTACAACTCTCTAGAGCAATTAAAATAACAAAGTTTTGAACCCACACCATTAAAAATTTATCTAGACAATAAATCTAAGGATGTGGGGGATTGTTAGAGGACTTTTATTACAATGTTCTTGCTTTCAATTTAAGGAGGACTACAAAATATGTATATTCATTAAAATATATAGCATTTTGGTTAAATCTGATACCAAGAACTGGGTACTGTTTTCCTCTGTAGCTATCTATTCGTCTTCCTCCAATACCATATGTATAAAAATTCTGTTTTGTTGAGATTACATATTTTACAAGCAAATCCAAGTGATTTCAAATTATTTACAATTTCCTAAGAGTATCCACTCTCCAAAAGGAAAAGTAAACTGTTGAGACTATAGTGAGTCAAATGTATGCTAATTATTTAATATCTCACTTTTGGATTTCCCATTGCTAGATATTAAAAACACAAGAAAAATGCAACTTTCATTAAACAAATCTCAAAATGCTCATCTTTGGGAATCCACTGGGGCATGTTTGTAATCAATTCATTTAATTCTTCCCTGTACTGATAGGCAGAAATGTACTTCTCGTGTTTCTTAAAATTAAATTGTCCCCTAATAAAATATAGCTTTTAATTTGTGGAAAGTAAAAATGTAGTGCTTAATAAGCATACTTACCAAAGACTTTTAAAAAAATTAATAGAAACCAAATAAATCTTGGTTATTTAAAAAAAAAAATCTGACACACATGTTGAGTTATACCAGCCAGCACAAGTACACAGTAAGATTCCAGATGTGCTATTTTCCTGTACACTGACAGCTATCAAACCCACCCCTGCAATAAAAAAAGGTCAAAAATGGATTTTAATCAGGTTTGGATTTCCATTAGCCCAAGAGGACTGATGTCTGTGTGTTGTGGGCTTTACTCTTTACAGCACATGCCATTGATCTTAATACATGGGAACAAATATTAAGTCTCAACCTTTTCTCAGGGAACCTCCTGCAATGGAATTTTGTCATATCTAAATTGAAGCCAAATAAACTTTATTAACAGCTATATTTTATAAATTAACTCAACAATATTCAATAGAGAGTATGGAAGACTAGAATGTTTTATGCATAGATGAGTGAAAAAAAGCTTTAAAGTAGACGAGAGTCTTCACTGATTTAAACTGCAAGTTGTTTTTTTAGGCTTCCATTTGAAAGACTGGATTTGTATAAATTCACATCTTTCTGGAAATTGTTAGAGAGATATCAGTTTCTTCTTGTATATTGATTGTAAACATTTGTACAAGATGCTCTGATTGTTTCCAGGGAAAGCCTATTAGTTACAGTTTGTACAGAATCAATTTCACATAAAATCATACAGCACAGCTACAAAGGCAAAACAAAAAACAAAAAAACCAACAACAACTGCAAGCATCTAATATAATGAACAAACGATTGTGGTCTATTTCCATTGCAAAACTATAGCAGAACAACTGGCACCAGCAAAAACATTGCAAATCAGAGATATTAGAAAAAGCTGTTTAGAACAACCAGTTCTACCACATTTGAAAGCAAACAGAAACATTTAAACAGTTATTATTGTGTGTGTTCTAATAGGATATAATTGTCTTAAATCACTAAAATAAAATAATCATAGGGACCAAATTTAAGGCTTATTAAAATTAAAAATTGACATAGTACTTCCATTTGACTAGCTATCTAGAATCTGACATTTTACACCACTGCAATGCAATGATACATATACAATTACTGCCATCAAGAATAGTCCATTTCACATAAAGCCATAGTTTTTTTTTAGAAACTTATCATATTTCCTCCTTACATAGTCTAAGTCTTTTCATACCCAACCTTCTAGAAAGAAAGAAAGAAAGAAAGAAAGAAAGAAAGAAAGAAAGAAAGAAAGAAAGAAAGAAAGAAAGAAAGAAAGAAAGAAAGAAAGAAAGAAAGAAAGAAAGAAAGAAAGAAAGAAAGAAACTTACTGAAAATCCTATGTAAATAACAGGTAAATCCTTTGATGGAGATGCCTTCCCAACCTCACTGTAACTAAACAACAGATTTTATTTTGAACTTGACAATGTCTATTTTAGACAGTTAATGTGCATTCTTTAGGATAAACTCTTCTGAGTTGAACTTCTATTTCACTGCACTTCATTGCATCAACAAGATGAGTGAGGTAATATCTTTTATTGGATCAATTTGTGCTGGAGGAATAAACAAAATTTCCTTGAGGTCTGGATAAGCTGGAAAGCTTGTCTTCTCCACCAGCAGAAGTTGATCCAATAAAAGATACTACCTCATCCACCTTGCTGTTCTTACCTCCTGGGGCCAGTATGGTGACAACACTACAGACTTTATTAAATAGTTCATTCTACAATTTTTTGCTCCCCTCATCACTTCACAAAATGGACTGTTTCATAGTCTTGCTCTGTTCCTTAGTCCCACCATCAACCTTCTTGGTCCTCAACATTTCATTTTGCAAATTACCAGGAACAATTAAATAGACTGCTGATGGTCCACAGGCCATAGCGAAAGGAGTAAAGTGCTTAGGTGAAGGCAAAGCACAAGAGTTGAGATCCTGGCTCCTTTGAAGACAATAACAAAACTATAGGTGGTTTCAGCTGGCTCAGAACTTCTCCCAAAATGTCTAGGCAAATTAATATAAATGGAATTTAATTATGCAGATTATTGTTATCAGAATGAAATAGCAGAGAGTGTCTTGATCATCTACTCTCAGTATTCCAAGCATCAGATTCCTTGGACCACACTAGGACATCAATTTATATAGAGCTCCCCATTAGGACCAATGAGGAGTTCTGCTTAAAAACTCTTGGAGGCAGATCCTCAGGTGGTTTCAAAGGAACTATGACAATTTATACCAACTGAAGATCTGTTTCATGAGGCCTTATTGCCCTTTTCCAATCTCCTTTTCTCTTGGTAGCTTCTCTATGCCATTGCTTACTTTGCAGTGACTGTTTCTTTTTTCTCTAATTAAGGATAATTGTAACCTATTGTGACGTAGTGGGGGTACCTGGCTGGTTTCTATGCTGCTGGCTCTGGGGTAACCCCCACTGGCTGCCGTGGGTATCACGACCCAGCAAAACAGGATGAGTCACTATGCAAACCAGAATGGCCAGACACCCCCCATGGAGAGGAACAAAGGAAGGTGGAATGCTGCCCTGGCTGGGGGGCAGGGCTGGAAGAGGGTAGTTAGTTGCTGTCTGAGAGCATGGAGGAGAGCCTAGGGGAAGGGGCTGGAGTTTAGGGGCCCAGTCTCCCCATCTCAAGGGGGCCTGAGGCATCCTAGCCCAGCTCTGTGACCAGATTACATCTGTGCTGTGCTGTATCCTGGAGAGGCAATAAACTTCCTCTATTCCACCGGCTGGTGCAGTCTGTTTGTGCCATTTCGGGGTGCAGGAGACGGGGGACCCCCAACACGCCGTCACACCTATATGTAAGACTCACTTTATTGAGAGTTCCTTCTCTCAGATTTGACCCCTTAATGAAAAAGTAAAAAAATGTGTTCTACAAAAATAATCAAAATCTTTAGTCCCAGAAGAATGGAGAGAGAGAAAAACCCCACCTCTTCTAAAAACTAGGAGTCCTGTGTCACCTTAAAGATAAACAGATTTCTTTGGGCATAAGCTTTCATGGGCAAAAACTCACTTCATCAGATGCATGGAGTGGAAATTACAGAGGCAGGAAGAAATATACTAGCACATGAAAAGAAGGGAGTTACCTTATCAAGTGGAAGACCAGTACTAACAAGGCCAATTCAGTCCAATGGATGTGGCCCATTCCTAACCATTGATGAGAAGGTGTAAATACCAAAAGATGTTTTAAGGTACCATGGAACTCCTCGTTGTTTTTGTTTATACAGACTGGCACGGCTACCTCTCTGATACTTGACATTTTTTCTGCGTTTTTTGTCTTCCATAATTTTGTGCAGCACTTAGACAGATCATCCAAACAGACCTCTTCTTTCATTTCCCCTGTACTGTAAATCAAGTGCATTGGTAACTTGGCTGTCAATATTTAGGGCTAGTCCTGGAAACATACATGCTTGTAATCAGAGTTACACATGTGAGTTTAAAGCACCAAGCCCTTTGAATGATGACCCGGAACAAAAAGCATATTACATAGCAACTGTAATTTAGGCTAGGCTTTTCAGTGCATTTGTAGACAACATAACTGTATACTGTAATCTGGGTCACCAAAAATTCATAAATAACACTTCAAAATAACTCTGAGTTCATTCATACTATCACAAGGTACAGCAAAAAGCCTGTAAAGGCGTGAATGAAACTCAAGGCAGAATTCTGCACACAAACAGAAATTATCATGACATTTTCCCATTCCTTTACTATAAATATCACAGAACTCATTCACTGTTTATATATTTTTCATACAGAGAGTCTGGTCATAGAAAAAAGCAAAATATAAGCACACAGAGGGTATGTCTAGACTTCATCCCTCTGTCGGCAGAGGGATACAGATTAGGCAGGTCGACATTGCAAATGAGGCAGAGATTTAAATATCCCCCACCTAAGTTGCATAAAAATGGCCGCTGTGTTTTGCTGACTCAGCACTTTGTCAGCAAAAAGTGGCAGTGTAGAGGGGGATCTGTCGAGAAAGAAAGCCTTTTTTGACAGATCCTATAAACATCCTTGCAGGAGGCATAAGGGACTCTTTTGAAAAAGGCTTTCTTTCTCAACAGATCTCCCTCTAGACTGGCACTTTTTGCGGACAAAGTGCTGAGTCGGCAAAACACGGTGGCCATTTTTATGCAAATTAGGCATGGGATATTTAAATCCTTGCCTCATTTGCCATGTCAACCTGCTTAATCTGCATTCCCCTGCCAACAGAGGGATGCGGTCTAGACATACCCAGAGAAGAAGATCCATTTAATAACTGTTGCATGCAATGATATAGCCTCACCATTTACTTCAGTCATTTACTTCATATAAATAAAATTCACATCTTCCAACCCAAACTCCAAATAACAGGCTTGGATAATGAACTAAGTGATGGCAAGAGAGCACAAAATTTGCTTTGTGACCCAGCCAGCAGGAAGCGTGTTCTCACACAGCCCTTCTTTTGGTACAGCTCCAACCTGTGAACTGGAATAGTGACAAAGCCATTCTGCATCCTCTACAGGAGGGTGTTGGATCCATATAGACAACAGATTGTACCACAGCATTGCCAAGCATAACTATTAATTCATCAATCAATCCCTATGATTTTCTACCCATGAGTCTTTTTAAAATAAGTTTGATGCTGTTTACTTGCCATCTGGTTTCTGAGTATTTAGAGTGTGCTTGGGAAACGTTTTAAAGCTTTTCTCTGTGGCCAAGTTTCTCCCCTTCTTTCTATGAAGTTTGCAACTCTCATACAATCTCTTCTTTCCAGGATCTTGGAGGTTTTAAGAAATACCATCAAATATTGCAGAACTCACTATAAAATAGCAAGAGTTGGCAACACTCTACTCACCACAAACATTGCAGCCCTTGTCCACACTGGGGAATTCAATCATTGGTCACTAGCCAGCAGTGTAGCTGCACCACAGCAAACTCCTAGGCTTAGTAGGATCACTCTGGGTTTGTCTATACTATGGGATAAGATCAAAGTAAGATATGCAATTTCAGCTAAGTTAGTTGTGCAACTGAAGTCAAAGTACCTTAACTCGACTTTGGCACTATCCACAATGCAGGAAGTCAAAGGGAGAACACTGTCGCTTTGACTTCCCTTACTCCTTGTGGAAGCGGGACTACCAGAATTGATCAGAGTGCTCCTCTCAGTTAGAATTAGTGTTTCTACATTAAACCCGCTAATTTGAACCCTCGAAGATCAACAGCGACAGCTTCAATCTTCTCTGTATTGTAGACCTATCCTCACTGTCAGAGACAATTTGCACTGATGTAGTTTATTGCTCCTGAAAACTAAGGTCAACACACTGATGCAAATAAATGCTTAACATCATTGCCCATCAACACCAGGGTTTTCCACCAGTCTGATGGCTAAAATTGGGGCAAGTTTAGATCAGACTTCATTCAGGGATAGTATAATGCCCTCTTTGTAACTCACAGGGAATGTATGTCCACACCTACTTTCTCACTCCCTATAGAGCTTAAATGGAGTAGAGGGCCTGTGTAACTTCATCACACTTGGATGAATTTTATCCTATATGAGTTGGAACTCAGAGCACTAGAAGGAATTTTTCTCAGCTTTTGTTGACAGCAATTTAGTTGTTTTAGGTTTAGACAGATATACAATTCAGTGTTTTATTAAGTGATAGATACTATAGAAATACTTATGATATCCACACATACCAATTCATAATTCATAATTTATGCTTATTAGAGAAGAATGCCAAATGAATTATTAAAAGTGTTGCCACAGAACTTTGAAAACAGCTGACAGCACAACTTCTCTGGAAGTGAAAAAGTGGATTCGGAATCTATAAAGAAGAATCTGAGGTTTTCACTTTTGGTAAATTACAGCACCTACAAATGCTTAGGGGAAAGCCTACAAAGGTTTAGGGGAAAGCTACAAAGGTTTAGGGGAAAGTTGTAAATAAAAGTGACTTAAACCAATCTTAAAATTGGGGTATCAGAAATCACTGGCCAGTTTTTGTGTATAAACACTCTTTCCAGTCCTCCTAAATATTTTTTGGAGTTTTTTATAAAAACATAAAAATATTTGTGTTTTATGTTCATAACATAAACTAAATATAGTTCTACTTTATTTATGGATTTTAAATAAGCCAAAATGATAAAATAAGAACAGTCATAACAGGCTTGAGACTCATAGCCCAACCCACATTTTGGTTTAGCACTGAGGTTAAAAAGAATCAAATACAATAATTAAAGAAATATGAAAATGACAAGCTAGTGATGTAAAGCTAAGATAAGATACCCCTAACTTTTCATAGTGCTTTGAAAATATATTTTAAAGGTACTAGCAGCTGGAAGTGTACCTAGTTATTTTTGAAAATCAGTCATCTTCCCTGACAAAGTCAACTACAATGACAAGAAATCTACATCCACAGAGCAAACCTTCTGACAGTTTCTCAGAGCATACATTCACCCTCACTAAATTGCCATCCATGCAGTGAGTGCCATTCTCCTTAGCAGCAGCAAGTCCCTTCAGAATCCATTCTGACTGGAAGATCCTGTTTTGGGCTTTCTGCGGTGACATAGTCAAGGAACTTGCATTTTGCCATTTGAAGAATTCAAGGAACACCTTGGGCTGCATGTCTTTAGGTAGGGCTGCTCTAGGTGGGATTCAGAGACTGGACTGTTCCATTCACCGGATACAAAATCAAATACTGTTGCTGGATGGTTGCAACCTAACACTATTTTATTTCTTAAAATTCAGAATAACAGCCAGGAACCCAAAACATACAGTGACAAAGGCTGCTCCCCCAAACAGAAAGGCACAACTTACCTCACATTACTATAGGCTGATTGGCCCCAGACTGAGGCCTGATCTACACTAAAAATTTAGGTCAGTTTAACTTTATCTGTCATGAAAAATCTATGTCCCTGATTGGCATAGTTAAACCAACCCAGGTCTCTGTGTAGACAGCACTAACTGATGGAAGAATTAGTCCATTGACCTAGCTACTGTCTTTGGGAGAATCCCTCTTGTTGGTGCAGGTAATATCTGTACTGAAGCACTAGAGAAGTCCAGGGGCAGAGGAACAGCTGTAAGTGCAGACAAGCCCACAGCCTGAATCACAAGCTTTTCTGCAGAGCCCCTGTCCTGCAAGGAACAGGAAAATCCCTGAGAATTTAAAGTGATAGGCCATAATTGTAACATAGTTTTCAATAAAGCACATATCCCAAACCAGAGAAATAGCCCAGAGACCAGTCCTTGAACCTACCCATGGCTATGGACTTGGAGCTAAAGTTAGAGTGATGCCTGGCAGTGCTCTGGTCACCTCTGCCTAGGCAGGAAAGCCTGCCAGAAATAACCAGGGAGCACCAACTGGGGTCAGAGATGTGTACCTGCACTCAGCCAAGTATCAGAAGCCGGAGCTTCCCTCTCCTCACCACTAAGCACCAGCACCCAGGTCTACCCCAGCCAGGTAAACCAGAGCACCTCACCTCCATCACAGCTAGGGATCAGAGACTTCTCTTCAAATGTGTAACTGCATTCAGTAAGATCATTTTCTTTTCTTCTGAATTTTTTAAATGAAAAAAGCAAGATGACAATAAAAAAACACTTTTTTTTAATTGTATCCTTTGGTATATATGGCTGTGACTATTTTCTTCCACTATTTGATCTGAGGAAGTGGGTCTGGCCCACGAAAGCTCATCATCTAATAAACCATCTTGTTAGTCTTTAAAGTGCTACATAGTCCTGTATTTTGTTTTAGCTACACCAGACTAACACAGCTACATTTCTATCACTATTTTTCATCATGTGACTCATTCATGTTCTGCCACTACAGACCACCTGTTTTTCCCAGAGATGAGTCTTATCCATACTGGCACCCAAAAGGCATTGACCATGGCCACTAGATTCAGAAGCAAAGGAAAGAGTATGAAGCTGACAAACAATTGTTATTTATGGGATACATATTAAACAGTAGCTTATAGCAATGCAACACTTGCAGGATTAACAGATATTGGCTACGCCTCCCTCCCTTACTTCTTTCCACCATTTTTAGTTGTTGTTGGGTGGAATATTTTGGTCCCTGCCCACCCCAGAGAACAGAGGTTTCAAATTTGATCAATCTTAGGCGGGAAGACCTTTATTACCTCTCCACATCTTAAGGCCACAGTAGGGCTACCTACAACTTAGACCTAAATATACAGAATAAAATCCTCTCTGAATATGACACTGCTCTTGTTTCTCTTTTGAGGGTTTATTTTTAAATACTATTATTTTAAAATCATCTCTTCAATATTATAATATCGTTTCTAACTATTGGCAGAATTTTTCCAAACTGTAACCATTCCATCTTGGAATTATGTGTGGTTTCTCCTTAAATGATTATAAAGGGGAAAAGAAAATAAGTTACTATATACAAATGCAGTTTCCCAAATTCAGAGTGAACTGTCAATGAAAAAAAATCTATACCTTTCACTTGGGCTATTTTCAAACCCCCCGATCCCTGATGTGAGAGAAAAAAAAGCTCCCTTGTGGGGAAAAAATGTGATAATCCTGAATAGGATCAAAAAATATTTTGAACTTCATGCTGTGATCTACCAATAGGGAACTGAGGAACTACAGAAATGACTATTGTCTATTCCAGAAGACAATGGAAGTCATATAATGTCTATGGAAATCCCTGACATGAAAGACGAAGGGTTGAATACACACTCAAAAGTGTATAAAATAATGGAGACATTTTCAAAGAAAACATCGTACATAGGGTGAACCTCTCTAATCCAGCATTTTTGGGACCTAACCAGTGCCAAGGCAGAGAATTTGCTGAACTATGGGAGGTCAATATTGTCTAGCAGCATTACCCAACACTTCCACTGGTTACTGGGCTCTTGGGAGACATTTAGGGGCAAATTAGAGCAAAATAACAGTACAGAACACAGAGCCAGGATTTATGGGACCACAGGAAATTTGGCCACACCCACAATAGGTGGACATCCAGCTAACTAAACTCATACCAGATTACGGATATTGCTGGACCAAAAAGTGCTGGAATAGAGAGATTCAACCTGTACTTATAAACATTGCCACTGAGGACAGAGAAGCTATTGAGAAGTAATATGTTGATGTATACTTCTGACATTTATGACAGGAATCATGACATATTTCTCACAAAGTGAATAGGCAGCTCCTACTGTGTAAGTGTATTTGGGCATGGAGGAAAAACCCTAGGGCTATGTCTACACTGGCAGCTTCTTGCACAAGAACTCTTTGCGGAAGAGTTCTTGTGCAAAAACTCTTCCACAAGAGAGCGTCTACACTGCCATGTGTTTTTGTGCAAAAGATGTGCTTTTGCACAAGAGCATCCATGGTAGTGTAGATGCTCTCTTCCGCAAGAAAGTTCTGATGGCCATTTTAACCATAGGAGCTTCTTGTGCAAGAAATTCATGTTGCCTGTCTACACTGGCCTCTTCAGGAAGAGCTCTTGCGCAAGAGGGCTTATTCCTCATAGGGAGAGGAATAACTCTTCCAGAAGAAGCCCTGTTTTACAACACTGTACTGTAAATTTACTTCTGGAAGCACGCTCGTGCAGTGTAGACAGCCAGCAAGTTTTTGCGGAAGAACAGCTGTTCTTCTGGAAGAAGCTGCCAGTGTAGACGTAGCCCTGTAGGAGTTCTATCAATACGTACCAAAATGTATCATTGGGATAAAGTCAGCATGAGCATAGTTCTCAACCACATTTTGGATGGATCATATTTTGAATGGATTATCAGAAGTAAAGTGCTACCTAGACGACTCTCTAGTGACTAGCAAGATTAAAAATGAAGATCTCAAGAATTTGCATGCAACCTTAGAGAGATTGGAAGATTAGAGTCAGTTCACAAGGACAAATGTGAATTTCTCTGCACAACTCCATAGATTTTGGCTATATTATTGATACAAATAACCTTCAGGAAGAACCATCAAAGATTAAGGCCATAACGAACCATTATCTTACTGAAAATGAGGTAAATTTTGATGGACAAGTGAGAGAGGATCATTGAACTGCTGTGGATGCCCTAGTTCTCACTGGTACTAAAACCTCTTCATGATCTTCTAGGTCCAGGAAAAACATGAACTTAGATGATTGGGACAAAACTTTGTGGCAGAACTTGTTGCTAAAGTTGGACTTCATCTGTGGTTATGGTATTAAATGGAGACTGCCATGTGATGTATCCCTTTAATATCCCAATTTCTTTTTTGCCTTGAGCACTGAAGACTGAGTGGGAACATGATAATAATCTTCAAATATGTTAAAGACTGTCAGGAAGAAGACTGTTCTCTATGTCTACCAAGTACAGGACAAGAAATAATTGGCTTTATCCACAGCAAGGAAAATTTTGGTTAGGTATTAGGGAAAAACTTTCTAACTATAAGGATACTTAAGTACTGGGATAGGTTACCGAGGTTGTAGAATGCCTTTCACTGGAGGTATGTAAAAACAGGTTAAACACTTTTCAGAAATAAGCTAGGTGTACTTGGTGCTCATTGAGTACCAGATGGTCTCTCAAAATCTCTTTCAGTCTTAAATTTGAATGATGCTATTTCATGTCACAGAAGAGGAGAACAAGAAGGATACCAGAGAAAGCAGACAACAGATGGTATGGCAAGTGTTTGGAAATACCTTCGAAATATGGCAGTTGGATCACAATTTGTATAATGATTCCTGCTTCTGATACACCATTGTTCTCCCATCTATCTTTGGTCCTCTCGATGATCATTTATTTTTAACTGCCAGCAGAATGCTGTTCACACTGTCGTGTTATCGCAAATATGGTCAGATACTGACAGGCTGACAAGCATGGCAAAGCAGATGGCTTGTCTGGGTGACCTTTGCCATTCATGCCCTTGAAAGTTTGCCAGTTGACATTTTTTATTTTGAAGAAAACACACTTGTGGTACTTTTACGAGTAAGAAAATATACAGACTACTCCAACACTGATCAGTCTTAACATCTTGTTAAATGATAAAACTATTCCAGATCTTATCTCTAGAATGTCCTGTAGTCTGTGCTCTGGGAGTTTAGATAGGAAACAATAATTGGGTCAGGATTCACAGGGTTTTTTTCTCATCCTCCTCTGATGATTCACCATTCCTCTCATGTTCCTGCAAGAGTTAATAGATGTGGTTCCTAAGCATTTATCTGATTGTACATGCTTTAGTTGCAGTGAGGTAATATTTTCATTACTTTTGTGTCCAAAGACCTCGTTTTTAAAAGGTTTGGAAATGAGTTTATTGTGAAGATGCTATACAAGTTAGCACAGTGTGATTAAATCTTCTGTGTTAGAGTGAAAGGAAAACAGACCACCTAGATACTGAAACTTCCATTTAAATCCCAAAGGTAGATGGCAGGAATTAATTCAGAAACAGGTGGCTTTTTGCTCATAATATTTTATGGTTTTCATTGCTTTACAGTGGAATAAGCTAACCCACAACTCCCCTCCTGACCCGCCAACATCCTCAAATTTAGTGAAAAACAGGTGTTTGAAATCTGGGCTTTCACTGGGAGCTCACAAACAGAAAGGCTCTTTAGCTATTGAAAATGGCCATGCTTTCTCACCACAAACAGGGAAGCAAATGAAAGAGTATGTATAAGATAACTGGTAAATAAACTATAACCAAAAGCTTTATCCATAAAATGTGAAGTATAACCTCTCATTTTATGTCTTGCACATGTAAAAATGCAAGAACAAAACAGCCAAAGTTATTTCGGAAGCTTCACAAGAATCTTATAGAAACTTCCTTATAAATGGGGCAATTTCTTGAAAATGATAAATAGTCATGAGCTCTAAAGAATCTATCACTTGAAAAAGATTCCAGGTTTCCCCTATTGCATGAAAAACTAGTGCTAAGCCTGAACTAAAATCCTAGATGAAACTATCTCCCTAACTTTGGATGGAATTTAGATCTGAAGGGCAATCTGGCAGTGGGCAAATACTGTGTTTCAACCCACTCAAAATTTGGGGAATTTTGGGGAAACATAAAGAGTTGGGTGAATCTCCATTAAAAATCACCCACACTTTATCTATTTAATACTGCCTCTGATTTTCAAGGCCATTCACATTAACGAGGATATATTTAAGCTACCTTCATCTCCAGATACCTACTGGACTTTCAACACTGGAACAGAAAGATGCTATAATAAGGACTAAATCCTGCATGCTTTAATTACATGAGTAATACTATTGAAATCAAGCAGGAACTAGTTAATTAGCTCCAACTGATCATAGAGAAACTGATATGAGGAAGATCATTTTTCTACTCACTGACAATGTCAGGTCAAAATTTCTACTTTTATGTATCATGATGGAGGGAGCAGACAGCATTCAGATAATAAGATTAATTAATTAGTGAGTAAGATATTCAGTGTTTATGATATTCAGTTTTCATATTTGAATAATGGAGCAGAGAAAAAATCTGCAATACAAGATGACACCAACCCAAGAGAGGTTGCTAGCACTTGGATAACAGGGTCAGAATTCAAAATGACCTTGACAAGTTGGAGAATTGGTCTGGATTCAACAAGATGACTTTCAGTTAAGATGAATACAAAGTATGACACTTAGGAAGAAAAATAGGAAATATAAATACAACTAGAAAATGGAAAATAACTGACCGAAAAGAAACTATCGGTTAAATAGTTAAAGTAAGGCAGTTGCAAAAAAGGCTAATATTCTGAGCTGTGTGCTTGTGCACCCATTCAGGAGTGCTCACAGGTTGGTGTGTATTTCTCTGGTGCAGATTTGCACATGCCCTGGTGCATATAAAAAATTATTCTGTAGTTGGATGGAAAAATATGCACATGGATAGAAAGATTAGAAAGAACATTGATTCTGAGGTGTGTTAGCAGGAGTGGCATATATAAGACATGGGAGATAATTGTCCTCCTTTGCTCAGCATTCGTGAGGCCTCAGCTAGAGATCTTTAAGAAAGATATGAACAAATTGGACAGAGTCCAGAGGACAGCAATAAAAATGGTAAAAGGTTTAGAAAACCTGCCCCATGAGGCCAGGTTCTAAAATACACTCGCACACACACTGGGGAGCAGAAGGATTGCTGGGCCCCTGGGCGATGTGTGGGAGTGGGGGACAGGTTCCATGCTCCCAGAAAGGGCAGGGCCTTGGGCAGAAGGGGCAGGGCTAAGACAGCTGGTTCCCCCTCCCTGCCAGCCCTCAGAGCCAGCCAGAGTGTGCAGTGTGGACAATTATAAAGGGCCAGAGGCTCTGTTGGCTGCAGTAGCAGATGTGGATGTGGGGAGCCCTGGACCCTTTAGAATCACCAGGCCCAGGGCAATTGCCCTCTTTGCCTACCCTGTTGGCAGCCCTCCACACACAGGCATGGTTAGTCTTGACAAAAGGTGGAGGGGAGACCTGGCAACAGATTTTAAATATATTGAGAGTTACTATAAAGAGGGCATGGATCAATTGTTCTCCATGTCCAGTGAAGGTAGGACAAATAGCAATGGGCATAATCTGCAGCAAGGGAAGTTTAGGTTGGACATTAAGAAAAAAAAATCTCTCACTGTAAAGTGAGTTAAACTTCACATTAGGCTTCAAAGGGAGCTCGTGTGATCCCAGTCATTTGGAGGTTTTTAAGAACAAATTGGACAAATATATATGGACAGACTGGTTTACTTGTTTACAGTGCAAGGGGCTAGATTAGATGACCTATCAAGATCCCTTCCAGTCCTATATTTCTATGATTCTATATCCCACATGGATGAGCAATAAAAACTCAAGTTAACTGTAACTGAGAGCTAGTCATCTGAAGATCCTAAAGCTTCTGTATCACTGCATGATAAATGGAGTTGCAAAAAAACCCTGGACTGTGTTTTATGAAATGGGTATTTCATTTAAAGAGTTTTATTAGACTTATTAGTACATGAATTTTAAAAACTACATCATGTACACTGAGTAAGGGGGAAAACATCTGCCTTCTTCTCACTTAATGTCAGCCCACGGGGGTTTGTAATTTACAAATGTCCAAGCATAATGGAAGGGCTGCCCAAGCAATACTAAAAAAGAAAAAAGTGAATGAAATAAAAGCTAAAAAATGTATATACATAAACCAGATCTGTGAGAGTGCAGTGAAGTATTTCAGATTAATGAGCAGTTGATTAATGAAGTCAGGAAGAAAAACTCCAGATCAAGCAAAGAGTTATTCATATTTCTTCATGGAGTTCAGGTAACTGCAATGTATTTGTTCCAACTTTCTTTTTTTTTTCAATCTTATCAATAGGCACATTCAAAGCTACGTCTTCCTTTATTAGCATTTAACAATAATTTAAAGTTGATTTATTTTGCCTACCCTAAAAGCCATAAGAGGCTATGTTTCAATTTTGCTTTCTACTCAGTGTTTTGCCATTATGGCATACAAATATATATCATACAGGAGTCCATCTGATATAAGGAGGATATGTATGTGTTATAGAAATAAGGATAGAAATGTAGCCGTGTTAGTCTGGTGTAGCTGAAACAAAATACAGGACGATGTAGCACTTTAAAGACTAACAAGATGGTTTATTAGATGATGAGCTTTCGTGGGCCAGACCCACTTCCTCAGATCAAATAGTGGAAGAAAATAGTCACAACCATATATACCAAAGGATACAATTTAAAAAAATTTAAATTGTATCCTTTGGTATATATGGTTGTGACCATTTTCTTCCACTATTTGATCTGAGGAAGTGGGTCTGGCCCACGAAAGCTCATCATCTAATAAACCATCTTGTTAGTCTTTAAAGTGCTACATAGTCCTGTATTTTGTTATAGAAATAACACATCAATATTAGAAAATAGTCTTAAAAGCACTTGTGGATCATCAGAACATCTACAATCTCGTTCTTTCTGAAAGACATATATAAAGAGTTCAAATTTTAGCTCTGTGGAGTAGAGTTCTATATATACTGACAACAATTGTGTTATCTGGTACCTGCTCTGTAAAAAATGTTAAATATCGGAAACATGCACTTTCAATCAGCTTGAGGAGGCTATGTGTGTTTACACAGACACAAGAGGAGTTAAAAGTTGGGAGATAACTTTTCCTGATGTAATTCCATGTCTTTTCTTCAGCGTGTGTGGGGGAGTGGGTCAGGGAGGACAGAAATAAGTGAAAGGGTCAATCCATCAATCACAGGAGAACACAAATGGGGGTGGGTGTCCCACTCAGCTATGTGCATCAGCAGGATCACAGTTTAGGGAATACTTGTGAGGCCGCATGACTTATAACAAGCAGATGGACAGCAGGCTTCTCAAATAATATGAAGGGGACAGTGAAGGTGGGTGACATCTACCACTAAGTTATTATTTATTCCTATTTTTAGAGTACAGTAGCTCCCAAAAGCCAGCCTCAGTACAGGACGTCTATAAGTAGCCCTGATATGCAACTGTTCCGCACTAAAGTGGTTGACGCTTATAGGAACTTTGATGTGTTATAAGTCATCCCATTCCCCACTCTTAAGTCACTCAAAAAAAACAAAAAAAAAAACAATTTGCACAAATGGAAGTCAGCCCTGGGAAAAAAAATTCCCCACTTTAAGTTGTTTCACTATACATCCAAGTTTTTTGGAACATATCTTGGACTTATAGCAAGACAGCCTGTATCTATACTCCATTTTACTAGTCACTGTATAAGACATGCTCCTTGCTCCAAAACCCTTAGGACAAACATAGAGGCTGTGTCTACATTGGCCCCTATTCCGTAATAGGGATGCAAATGTAGCACTTTGGAAGAGGCAAATCCGCGGGGGATTTAAATATCCCCCGCGGCATTTGCATTAACATGGCTGCCTCTTTTTTCCGGCTTGTAGATAAGCCGGAGAAAAGCGCCAGTCTGGATGCGATCCTCCGGAAAATAAGCTCTTACTTTCAAGTAGGAATAAGAGATCCTCCGGAAAAGAGCTTATTTTCCGGAGGATCGCGTCCAGACTGGCGCTTTTCTCCGGCTTATCTACAAGCCGGAAAAAAGCGGCAGCCATGTTAATGCAAATGCCGCGGGGGATATTTAAATCCCCCATGGATTTGCCTCTTCCAAAGTGCTACATTTGCATCCCTATTACGGAATGGGGCCAATGTAGACATAGCCAGAAAGTATAGGAGGAGAGTGAAATATGTACTATTTATATACATTTGCAACATTTTAAAAAGTGATGCTACTAGATTAAGTAAATGCTAACTATTCCCATTATTTCATTCATTTGCTCATCAACCCCTACCTGGCAGGTCCTGAAAAGAGATTTGAAGGAGGAGAGTGGCTTTACAGATCGGTTCAGGGAGTGGGCTTCATCAGTAAGGAACAGCATGAAATAAAGCTCAGATATTTGTGTGAGATGTCAACAAATGGATAGATGAGACTGACAAATATACCCCTTCAAATGTTTCTGTTCTTGTCTTTCATTTTACTACCTCCCAAGTCAAAGTGCAGACAGCAAGTTTGAATTTCCAGTGCCATGAAATAAGAGGCGACAAAGGTGACAGATAAAGATGGCCCTTGAACAGATCCACAGTCTACCACCAGTTACCCTACCTAGCAGTTACAGTTCCCAGTGGTCACCCCACTTAGTCACTATGCTTCCTGGCAGGCATACCAATGGGGTAGGGGAGGATGGGAAATAGGGCAACTGGCTTGGGGCCAAGTAATTTAAAAGGGCCTGGAGCTTCTGTCTTTCTCTGCTGTAGCAGTCAGAGCTCCAAGCCCCTTACCCTGCGCTGGAGCCCCAGAAGCCATTATGAAGGGCTGGCTGGAGGAATGTAGCCCTAGTCCTTCCCCTTTCAATTAAGGCCCTGCCCCTTCTGCGAGTGCAGAGCTGCTCCCCCACCCATCTTGCCTAGGGACCTAGTAAGTCTGTCAGCCACCCTGGTCTCTGGCCATCACCCCTCTTAGTGGTTGCTGTAGAAGGGCTAGGGGAACCCATGCCCTCCCACTCCTCTGGATTCTGACGCAAAGCCTTGTCCCAGCATCTTCCATTCTAAGGGGCATCCTATCTTCCTCTTTCTTACAGCATGCTGCAGTTTGTCCTTGCAAGTATTATCTAGTAGGTTGCCTACCTTGCTCTGGTCTGCAAGGTCTGCTTTGCACTGACATTCCTTCTCCTAGTCTGGATCTGGCACTCTCCTCCTCGTGAGCAAGTTCTTCTCTCTCTGTCCGTCCCCTAAGTGAACTGGCCAGCTCCCTTTTAAAACACGCCTCCAACTGGACCATGCTTGGAAAGGGAAAAGGGAGGGACCTCCCGAGCCCAGAGCTGTTCTTAAACCCTTTGCTATTTAACGAAGAGTTTGGGTACCCCATCATATACCCCAAACACCAAACAAATGCTGAGAGTAAAGATTGTCCTGTCTGAGGTATCATTAAATGCAAGTAAATATCCAGCCCCTCATAGCTGAGACACCCCTCAAAATGTAGTCACAGGAAAAATTCTGCTCAAGTTTATTTTTCATGATTCTCAAATCAAGCTGAACTCTAAATGAAAAAATGCATATTTAAAGAAAATGAGAAATGCTAATAGTAAAGACTTGTCAAGTTTTCCATACCACCCTCCCCACCTTTCTAATAGATTAAGGGTATCACAGCACAACATATACAGTCTTATAAAATTGAAATATATGATGAAGAATTGTTAATGGTAAGATTAAGAGCTTTGATAGCTATATGTTTAATTATTTGTAATTATGGTCAGTGAACAAGTACAGATGAGGTAACACTTAGGCCTGGTTTTGCCAATTCTTCTTTTAAATAGAATTGATAATCTGCTTAAAATGTAATTGCCGTCAGAACAAAGATAACTTTGTGTTGCAGGAAATATGTCCACACATTGTAAGTGACAATAAATCTGTCTGACATTGTATAACTAAAGGTGAGAATTAATTAATCTTAAATTGGGTGGACTTGTAATTCAGTTTCCCAATGTTAACCCTTCCCCCAACAGTCTTATCCTATCTAACTTAGATTGATGCTTCCCCTGAAAAACTTCATATTATGTATTGTAAGGAGCCAGGGGAACAGAAATACAGTAAACATCCAATAATCCGGCACCTTTAGGACCTAGGGGGTGCCGGATTATCAAATATGCCAGACTATCGGAAGTGGGGGGGGGATGCCGGACTACTGGGGTGGAATGGGGGGGGATGCGCCCCTTGGCACTGCGGGACCAACCCAGCAGCACCCCAGCTGCTCTGCCCCAGACTTCCCCAAGTCATCCGCTGCTGAAACTGACCAGCGGCTGACTCCGGGAAGCCGGGGACAGAGCAGCTCCAATTGTCCAGCTGCCCGGAGCATTTCCGGGTTCCAGATGGTGCTGGACCATCAGGAATGCTGGACCATTGGATGCCGGACAACTGGAGTTTTACTGTAGTAGTTTCATTTTCTAGTACAAGTACATTATTGTATTTTTTCCCAAAATATTTCAATTATGCAGAGGTAATACAGTATCCAAAACTGAATGGCTCCTGAATGAAGTACATTGACATTACCATATTCTTCTTTAGTGGCTAACACAATGCTATTTCCACTGCAGTATGGTACCCAGAACTCTTTGCATGTGTCCAAATGAACCCAGGTTCAGATAGGCTGATGTGCTGGAGAATGGGATAGATAAGAAGAAGAAGCAGAAAACTGAAATAATGACATATCAGACGATGAAGTTAAAAGATACTCATATTATTTTCAAATCAATCTACCAGGAGATGTTTTGCTGTCTTTAAACTGTATATCTTAAAGGGCTTTGCTGGAACTACTGTATTAAGTCAAGCATTTGTTATGCACTATTTTTTTAATGACTTCCTGATTGGTATACAGTCTTGACTAATTTCTGCAATTAGAGAGGCCCATTTTCAGACACTGAAATGCTAACATTTTGGAATTTGTTTTTATGGTTAGGAGATTTTAATTTGAGATTTTAAAAATATCACAGCTCACAAAACCAAATAAACTGCAGCTAATGAAATTCACAGAAGTGAAGTACTCACAGAACACTTCTCACTAGCTTTCCTGGATGATTTATTGACAGCTAGTTGTAAAAACAATTTTATTAAAGGTCATAATGTTTGGTAAAAAAAAAATCAGTTTAATTTATGGTGTAATTAGCCTTCCTGCAATAGGCATGATGCCAGACCCATTGCTTATGGGTTTTGTCTTTGAAATAAGCACTTCGTGTTTTTAATTATATCTTCCAGGACATGTTCAAAGGCAAGACTTCAGCAGTGTGGTGTTCTTTTCTTTTTATAGTGATTTTATTGCTGTTAAAATAGTCAGAACACTAGGTTTACTTGTACTGATTGACATTTACTAATTATATGGAAGTGCCCGATGGAAGAACAGTTGTGATAGAACCACAAACTGCAACTCTTGTGATGCTGCAATTCATTTCCTTCTTCTGCTAAAACACATTTTGAGTTTGATCCTGCTACAGCTGAAAATAGGCATTTGGGCATTGACCACACTTCTAATAAATACTTTGTTACGCTCTTCATTTTCTTTTCTATTCTTGAAACCCAAAACAGATCCCTGGATCCAAACATTCCTGAACTTTTGGAAAATATGGACTCAGATTAGAAGTCAGAGCTGGCTCCATGGAAAATAAAGTCATCAAGTGAGGTCTACCTCAGGTGTTTCAATATCCTCCTTTTTATTTTTCAATCCCCAGCTTTATTTTTCCATTATTGAATTATGGTGCCCAAAGTGAAAGTAGTGTGATGATAGACGGGTCTGTAAATCAGACCTCCTACTAATTGGTTCTTCAATTTTAGTTTGCAGTCTTTTGGCTAGGTTCTGTTACCTGCACACATCTGGAGTAGAGCCTTACTCTGAATAGTTCCACTGAGTTCAGTGGAACTGCTTCAAAAGCATGCTGCTACCTAGTAAGCACCTAATCCTTGGGTAAATTTGGGCCAGAGATTTACCATTTCTACTGAGACCCGAAGCCAAAATAGTGGAAGGAAATAGTCACAACCATATATACCAAAGGATACAATTTAAAAAATGAACACATATGAAAAGGACAAATCAAATTTCAGAACTGAAGCGGGATGCGGGGGAGGGGGGGAAGGTAAATATCTGTGAGCTAATGATATTAGAGGTGATAATTGGGGAAGCTATCTTTGTAATGGGTAAGATAACTAGAGTCTTTGTTAAGACCCCGGCGTAAAGTGTCGAATTTTAGCAAGAATTTGTATCCTTTGGTATATATGGTTGTGACTAATTTCTTCCACTATTTGATCTGAGGAAGTGGGTCTGGCCCACGAAAGCTCATCATCTAATAAACCATCTTGTTAGTCTTTAAAGTGCTACATAGTCCTGTATTTTGTTTCAGCTAGACCAGACTAACACGGCTACATTTCTATTGCTGTCAAGTCAGTTATCTCTCACTCTGTATTTGTACACTTGGTTCTTCTTCCCTAAGCGTAACACCTTATATTTGTCTTTCTTGAATTTCATTGTTTTGCTTATGGTTCAGTTCTCCAACTTATTAGGATGCCTTTGAGTTTTAGCTCTGTCCTCCCAAGTGTTGGCAATCCCTAGCTTTGTGTCAGCTGCAAATTTGATCAGTATGCTCAATATTTCTATAACCAGATCATTAATAAAGATGTTAATTATTGAAGCCAGAAGAAATTCCTGTGAAAGCCCACTTGAGATCTCCCTCCAATCTGATATTAATAATAACTCTATGTTTGCAGTTGTTTAATGAATTATGTGTCCACTTAATGGTAGTTCTGCCAGCCCTGCATCTCTCCAGCTTACATATCAGAACATTGGGTGGGACTATGTCAAAAGCCTTGCTGAAGTCTAGGAATATTTGAAGTCCATGAATGTTACGGCTGTCATATGCCCCCTATCCACAAACAAGTTATCCTGTTAAAGAAAGCAGTCAAGACTGAAAATTGCTATATAAGCAAGTACAGCCATGCTTAAAAAACACTTTTCCAGACATTATTGCAAACCTGCTATACTGCTTTATCTACAGTTTTATCTTTGACACTCCTTTTCAAATCTTGATTGCCAGATCTAGCTGCATTTCCTTCAATTGTAAATGAGGTAAACAGGGCTTGCACAGAAAACAGTTTTGTTACTGCAGGTCTCCCAGCAAGGATTTCAATTAATTTTACACTGTGAGTTTCAAATCAGTTAAAAAGGGAGCACAAAAAAGCCAAAAGACTCAGCGATGCTAGGGTGAACCAATTATTAAGTCCACCTCTTGATATAAACACTGTAGAAGAAAAGGGGAATATACTGTCCAATAAAATTCAAATTTGTGATTGCATTTCTCCTCTTAATAAACCTTCTGACATCAGGGAAGGTATATTAATGGAATCTATATAAACATCAAGATATGGCCTGATTTATTTCAACTGTGAACATGCATCCATGATGCCTCAGAAAAGATTAACATTGGCTACGTCTACACTGGCATGATTTTCCGGAAATGCTTTTAACAGAAAAGTTTTCCTTTAAAAGCATTTTTGGAAAAGAGCGTTTAGATGGGCAGGATGCTTTTCTGCAAAAGCACTTTTTGCGGAAAAGCGTCCATGGCCAATCTAGACGCACTTTTCCACAAAAAAGCCCCGATCGCCATTTTTGCGATCAGGGCTTTTTTGCGGAAAACAGTACTGTGCTGTCTACACTGGCCCTTTTGTGCAAAAGTATTTCGGAAAAAGACTTTTTCCCCAAACGGGAGCAGCATAGTATTTCCGGAAGCAGCATAGTATTACATGAGCTCGTCAGTGCTTTTCCGGAAATTCAAGCGGCCAGTGTAGACAGCTGGCAAGTTTTTCCGGAAAAGCAGGTGATTTTCCGGAAAAACTTGCCAGTCTAGACACAGCCATTCTGTTTCAGGACCTGAGGCATTTCTGTACAATGTTGATCACCAGTGCTTAGCATTTCTGCAAATCAAGGTCCGAGTCTTTTATCATTGGTAATGCTGGGTAATACCTTGCTCTTTGAGCAGTCCTGTTGATTTCAGCATAAATAAGCTTGGAAAAACTTGGTCTTGATTCTTCCCCATGCTCACAGACTTGACTTTGGAAGACCTAAAGCCTTGTCTAGACTGAGTGAAGAGGAAGGTATGTACATTCTTTTCCTCTTTGAAAAAAGTGCTTGCGTTTTTGCAAGTTCACTCAGGAAATATCACTTCATTTCTGTTGCAGCATTTTCTAGCACACGTCATCACTTGGAAGGTATGAGCTGGGCCAGGAAATATGAAAATAGCTCAAGAAAAATAGTTTCTCACAGAGCTACAGAAAATGAGGCTTAAATTGGCAAAGAGCAGGGGAGGAAACCTTTGAACAGCTGCTCATTTAGCTCCTCCTCCTCCTTTTGTGAAATGGCCCATGATGACCAGTTAATTCCTGTTATTTTGCACCCACTAAAATAACACAGTTTAGGTTTTCAGAATTTCATGAGAACCCCATAATTCAATCTGAAAAAACACATTCTTCATCAAATAAGCAGTTACTTTCAATGATCTAGTAGCATCCCAAAGGGTTCTATTTTTTTAATTTTTGGATAAAATGATTAAATATCATTTGGAAGCATTGTGCTTTTTCTGGCTCTGATATCTTAAAATGTAAGTTCCATAATCAGCTTTGTGTCGGTCCAGTTAGATGAGCTAGAGTTCATTCCAGTGTAATGAAATCCATTCTTTGTCCAACTTCTCCCCTCTTGCACAGCAAGGGGCCAATCTGGGGCAGAGCTGCATACCCTCAGCTGCCAGTCACTTAAAAGATGGTTCAGCCTCTCACAGATTGAGTCCCATAGTGAGCTTAACTCTCGCTTTTATGTGTTTACTGATTTTGTTTTTTCAAAGCTAATACACGTGATATATAGTCAGACATACTTATTACAAAATTAAACCAGAAAAAATGTAGCACACTTACACTTAAATAAATTTCAGCTAATGTGCTTAATTAGGTTATTTCTCAGAAGTCAATTGACACCCAATGATAATAAATTACAAGAGCCATTGCTTAAATCAGTTACTAATTTGGTGCATTGAAATACATAAGCAATAGTTACTTTAAATGCCATAAAATTTAAACATCAAGTACGTATGCTAAATTGCTATTCTTAACACTGTAAGCAGCTCCAGAGGTAAATCTAATACACATTTTAAATGTAAAGTGCAATACAAAAGAAAGGATGCATAGGACTGGTTACATCAGGAGCTGACACTAAATCAATATCATAATTGGGAAGAGGTCACTGACTTCAGTGGAAGCAGGTCACTATTTAATGAATGAATATGTCTCACTCTCACTTTTGTAAAAGAGGAGACCATTACCTGAAATTTTGAAACAGAAGCAGAAATACAAAACACTGATCACTATAAAGATCCCTTAATCATTCTTATTAAGCTGCTTCTACTGAATGATAATTTAATTTATCTACATTTCTAGAGGCAGATTAAGATTTATTGGGGCCCTGGGCACAAAGAACTTTGCCACCCACACACACACACCAGAAGGCCTCATCCCCTGCACCTCCCCTTGTCCCAAGGCCCCTCCCCCTAGCCTGTTCAGAAGCCAGGACCATGATAACAGTTACCAAGGCACACTAGGTCACTTGTGGGCAGCCCTGGGTGGCACTCCTTGTAGGAGGAGCAAGGATACAAGCCAGAGGCTTCTCTCAAACCCCAGTCCACCCAGTCCACCCAGTCCAGACCATAGGCTCTACACAGTTGTCTGTGCTTCTTGGGTGGCTCCTACCACAACTTTGCACAGTAGTCCCCACAGAGAAATGTTCAGGGGGTTATGCAGGAGGACTCAGGACAGTCCGCACAGTGTGTAAAAAAAGTGTCACCCAGCCCTGCTCTACTCTGGTCCTGGCCCCGGCCTCGCTCCCAACCTATAACCCCCTTGTCACTGTGACCCCCTGCTGTGCTCACAATTCCTAAAGGGGGACAGACTAGATAAGGAAGGCAAATCGAAAAAGTTAGGTAAAACAAAAGGAAAAATTTTTGTCAACCGCCCCGGTAAACCTCATCCCACGAGGCATAACGGGGCAGTCGACAAAAGGGTTTTCTGTCGACAGGGGAACGTCTAGACTGCCCCGCTCTGCCGACAAACAGCTGATCGGCAGAGCGGGGCAGCCATTTAAATTTAAATGAAGCCGCGATTATTTAAATCGCGGCTTCATTTCCCTCTGCCAATCTGTCTAATCTACATGCCTCTGTCGACAGAGGCATGTAGTCTAGACACAGCCTTGATGTCCCAACTTTTTTGGCAAAATGGGCCATTTGTGCTGTTTGCTCTTGCCAACTTATCACCGGTCGGCAAAAGTAAATGGTATAAATACCCCATTTTGCCCAAAAAAGGGGCTTAGGGTGACCAGAAGGGCTTGAGCCAATGCAGGAGATACAGGGCTCGGGCTGGGTCTGTGATGGCAGGGAGAGAGTGCATAGTGGGCTGGGAGAGTGGTGGAGTGGAGCAGTCCTACCTCCCAATCCCTCAGTCCTTCCCATCCATAGGATGGCTTGGGTGATCACTGTGGGTTCCCCAAAAGCATGGCTCTGCCTTTACTACACTGTGCTCACCTTCAGGCACCACTCCCACAGCGCCTATTGACTGCAATTCCCAGCTAATGGGAGCTGCCAGGGTGGAGCCTCTGGGCAAGGGCAGCATAGGGAAAGAATGTCCCAGTGCTTGTGGCAATATGGCTCCAGCTGGGGGAAAGGGTGGAACAGCCGCACACTGAGATACCTCCCCTTTCCCCCTGCATGCCAGATAGGTCTGGCCCAGAACACTAGGGCTATAGGGTATGTCTACACTACAGTGTTAACTCAAGTTAACTTAATTGGAAATAGTTCATTCGAATTAAGCTCATTCGAATTAACGCATCTACACACAAAACCTATTTCGAAATAGTGTTTTGCTATTTCGAAATAGCACATCCACACTGAGTGGACCCTGAACCGAAGTTAAGGCTGGCCAGAACCAATGCCAGCAGGGCATCAGATTAGGACTTAGTGTGTGGGTCTGCTGCCTGAGGCTAACTGAGCTCCGTGCTTAAAGAGATCCTACCCCTACCCAGGACAGACAGTTCTCATGGTTCCCTGCTTGCTTGTCTACCTCAATGAGGGACAGCAAAGCAGTCCTGTCTTGGAGTGCACTGAGATCCCGCACTCGGGACACCACAGCACTCGGCCACCCTGGGCATGCTAGTGCATCTCATGGTCCGGCTGCACTTGCTGCAGGCTGCCATCCGGGGGCTCCATCAGGGGGCTGTCAGGATCCAGGAGAGTGTCCGCC
Source organism: Pelodiscus sinensis (assembly GCF_049634645.1). Lineage (NCBI taxonomy): Eukaryota > Metazoa > Chordata > Testudines > Trionychidae > Pelodiscus > Pelodiscus sinensis. The sequence continues at coordinate 170,562,499 of NC_134713.1, forward strand.
CCGAGGAGCCCTCAGAGCCACCCCAGTCCTCCCCACCAGGGGCTCGTGCCCCATTCTTCCCTCACATCCTTCTACTTGCCCCTCCATAGCCCCCCTTCCTGATGTCAAATAAAAGACACGTATGTTCAAAAATAGAAACTGGGTTTATTGAACAAAACTGGGGAGGGGATGAACCTCTGGAGAGGCTGGGAAAAGGAGGTGGGAGAGGGGAAGAGAGAGGGTGGGAGAGGGGAGGAGGAAACCTGGGAGAAGGGAGCTGGAAGGGGGAAGCAAGGGGAAGAAGGGAGAGGGGAAGTTCAGGGGTAGGAGTCTCACCGGACCAACTTGATTTTCAAGTGAACCTGCTCCTGGGTTCACATGTGGCCTTTGGTGGCCAAGCTGACAGCTATCCCGCCATAGACGGCCGTGTTCCTCCATCTAGTGCAGAGATCATGGACATTGGGGGCATCCCCCCCAAACCTGAATAAGGTCCCTGATCTCCACCCTGGACCAGGAAGGCGCCCACCTTCTCCAGCCCCTGACAGGCTCCTGGGAGCTGGCAGACTGGTCCTGGGAAGCGGTGGAGGGCTGGCTGGCACTGGCTGCCTGGCTCATGTTTTGGGGCCACTGGGACAGGAGCCCCAGTGGCCACTGCTGGCTCTGGGCTGGCAGACTTGAAGCTGGCACAGGCACTGTGGGCAGGGTCTACCTCTTTAATGGCTCTGGGGTTAGGGGAGAGGAGAGTAAGTTTTCCTGGTTGTGCCCAGAGTGGCCACCAGGGCTCCCTAGGAAGGGCTGAAGGCCCCCTATTTTGAATTAAGTATCTACACAGCACTTAATTCGAAATAGCTATTTTGAATTTGGCATTACTCTTCGTAGAATGATGTTTACCAAATTCGAATTAAATGCTCCACTATTTCAAATTTATTTCGAAATAGTGGTTTGTATGTATAGACACTATTAAAGTTAATTCAAAATAACAGTTGTTATTTTGAATTAACTTTGCAGTGTAGACGTACCCTCAGTGACTGCAGCCCAGAGCCTTGGGCTAAGAGGGCCCCCTTAGCTGGGGCTCTCAGCTGCAGCCCCTAAAGCCCCTTTCTTAATCCAGCCTTACACAGACTATGCAATGTGTTGGTCTTAATTTCACTCATTTGGGTTAGACAGTGCCAAACTCTCGCAAACTGTTCTCATGAGACATACATCCAAAATGGTGGAAATCAGCTGTCTTTGCAAGAGTTCTGACATCTGGAGCCTTTTCTCAACTGGACACAGAGAAAAAACTTTGGGTGGATTTATGTCTAGGGTTTTGAATTTAAAACCTCCCCCACAAAATCTAGAAGATTCAGATCTAATCTTCCAGTTGGCGCCTTTCTCAGCCTAAAATATGCTGGGACATATTATGCTCCATGAAAACCAGTAACAACTGTGTCTAATGAACCTCAGTTGAAGTCAAAGAGCAGCATTACTCTCAGGATCCTTTTCCTCTATAACACCACCAACCACTTGGTATTATTGTTTCAATTTACACTTCTCATCCTGTTTGGCTAGCTATTAGACATGGCCCAAGCCACAAAGTTTGGATTAGAATGGGAATCCAAATGTCCAAAAGTTCAGGAGTATTTAAATCCATGGTTTGGATTTTGCAAATTTAGAAGTGTACAGATCTGAGATTTGTTCTATGCTAATCTCTAGTGGTAAACATCTCTGCCGCTAACAGACAAATCTTTAGTACTGCTCAACAGTGTACACCACACAATAAATTGTAGTTCAAGTAAGGGATTCTAAAAACAGCAAAAAATCCAGAGTTAAGTTCAGTTTGGTATTATATATCTTTTTTTATTTAGCTTCAATATCACTCTACAGTGTATATTAATTTTTTTAATATTTGATTGTATTCCTGCCAAATCTACACAATCAAAGACTGTAAGCAATATTATCCTGAGAATTAAGGGCACCCAACACATCTTGGTTAAATGTTACAAAATAATGCAGAAAGCAGTAACAATGAAACCAAAGTATGAGACTCTGTCCTTTCAAAATAATTCATGCAGACCAATGTTTACCCCAATTTTTTCCTTTACTGTGCAGAATAAATTTTGCTATTTGCACCATTTTACGTTCAAATGTACACCACCAATAGAAACACATAGATGTCTGTGGGTGCTCTAGGCACTCTGGTAATCAGCTGGGCGGCATTTGAATCTGTCCTCAGTGGCCACCCAAGCACGCAGCTTACAGGGTACACTGATGCTGACTACAGTTTGCACTGAAAGACTAAAATTCCCTATAACATGCTCAAGTAATTTCTATGTAATGATACCTTCCATCTTTCTACAGACATGCATAAATCGAGACCAAAAATGTGCTAGCTATTTGAAAACGGACAGCTATTTTTAACTGTAACACTCTAAAGGAGTAATAATGTCACACTTGTTCCCAGCTTTAAAAAAAATTCCTTCTAGGAGTGATAATTTTATTACTAATTGCACAAGTAGTTTATTATGCAGAACTAATTTAAAAAGTCAATATAAAAGTATTTAATTTGGCAAATAATGATGAATCTAGCACTTATTTTCTTGAATTTCTTAAAAATTCAATGGGGCTTGTGCTACATTATATATAACTTCACTGCAGAGTAACTCTGTAGCTAGTTACAGGAACTGTTATTTATTTAGGCCTAAAATTAAAATTTGAGACTATAAAATTAGGCCCTAGTATCTACATTTAAATAGATAAACAAGCAGACCGATTTTGAGACCTGCTGAGAACCCACAGTTCTCTTGGATTCCATACCAGTTTCTTCAGATTCCATAACTCTGGGATCCAAACACTCCTGATTTGGGATCATTCAAATCTAGGTGCAAACCCTGTAGCTTAACTCGATCTCTGCTTTTAAAGTTTGTATTAATGACATTCCTGTTTCCCACACACTTGGCGTTTCCTCCTCAGCCAGTTTGACCTGGAGCACTGGGAAGGGTTGCTGCCATTCCAGCTCCACCTCATTCAGAAGTGGTCAGCAGCCATGAACCAACACTAAGGAGGGAGAACTTCGTGCTCTTTGATAAAAGACCATAAACAGGATGCCGTAGCTAAGATAGGGTGACTAGACATCCCAATTTTATAAGGACAGTCCCAGTATTTGGGGCTTTTTCTTATCTCAGTGCCTTTTACCTTAAACCCCAGCCCAATTTTTCATACTTTTTATCAGGTCACATTAAGCTAAGTGCATTTCTCCAGTGCTCACAAAGGCATTGTGCCTGCCTTAGTCATGAAGGCCCATATCCTTAAAGGGACTTTGGTGCCTACAAAGTTTGATAGCAACTGGGTGGAGTCTTTGAAAATGTCAGTGTTACCTACATGGTAGATTTAGGCAAATGTCTCCTAGACTCCTACATTTCTGTTGGTCAGCATTTTAAAGCCATCTACAACGGATGTCACCACAGTTAACGAGTTATTTGAATCTAAGCTTAAGCCAAACCACAGCAGAACCAAAGCAAGATTCACACATCAGACAGGGAGTGCCTCACGCATTTGGAAGCTCAACCCTGTAGGCATACTCCGTCCCTACCTGACACCTATCATGCTCTGGAGTAACAGAAAACTCAGCACAAAAGAGTTCAATGTTCTCATTAACGGGTATTTTCCCCCTGGTCATCACACCTTTGCCTTAGGACTTTCAATTCTCCCTGTCCTCTTCTCTGGACTCATGTCACCTTGCCACTGGCTGATAAGGTCCAAAGAAGATCAGCAAAGTCTTTTGGCCTCTTTAATATTCCACAGTTGTTAATTTGGTGACAATGGATCTTCCTTATTGCTAAGATGTTACACTTTCTTTGGTAGGCATGTCCACACAGCAGGGTTTAAATCAAAATAAGCTATGCAAATTGAGCTATGTCAATTGCATAGCTTATTTCGAAATTGGGAGCATTTACACAGCACTTATTTTGAAATAGAGCACTACTGCTCCATAGAATCAAGGAGCTGAAAGAGACCTCAGGAACTCATCAAGTCCAGCCCCCTGCCCAAAGCAGGACGAATCCCAACTAAATCAACCCAGGCAGGGCTTTGTCAAGCTGAGACGTAAAAACCTCTAGGAATGGAGATTCCACCACCTCCCTAGGTAACCCATTCCAGTGCTTCACCAGCCTCCCAGTGAAATAGTTTTTCCTAATATCCAACCTAGACCTCCCCCACTGTAACTTGAGCCCATTGCTCCTTGTTCTGCCATCCATCACTACTGTGAACAGCCTCTCTCCATCCTCTTTGGAACCTCCCTTCAGGAAGTTGAAGGCTGCTATCAAATCCCCCCTCACTCTTCTCTTCTGCAAACTAAACAAACCCAAATCTCTCAGCCTCTCCTCATAGGTCATGTGCTCCTGTCCCCTAATCATTTTGGTTGCCCTCTGCTGGACCCTCTCCAATGCTTCTGCATCCTTTTTGTAGTGGCGGCCCAGAACGCAGTACTCCAGATGTGCCCTCACCAGAGCCAAATAAAGGAAAATAATCACTTCTCTACATCTATTGGCAATGCTCCTCCTAATGCAACCTAATATTCCATTCACCTTCTTGGCTACAAGGGCACACTGTTGACTCATATCCAACATACAATGAGGGTTACAGGAGTCGTAGTATGAAGTCCTCCAGTTTGACAGTATTTTGACATTTTGAAGTAATTGCCTGCTGTGTAAATGCGGACTAAGTTATTTTGAATGTTGCTGTGTAGACTCACCCTGGGAGACCAGCTTTTTACACTAGTTACTGTCTCTCCCCTATCTGGTAATTCACTTTAAAGCCATGAGATAATTGTTAAAACGATAGTTTAAGATATGAACACCAGACAGGCACCTTCCACACATTCCCCAGTTTGTATTCTACTATTCTCTTTTTACATCAAGTCTTTATTTCAGTAAACCAGACTGAACCTACTAGCATATAAATCAGCATTTTGTAAAATGGAGGGCAAATCCACAGCAGCCATTAGAGAACCAATATTAAATGTTAATATGAAAACAAATTGTTCGCTTTTGTTGAACCTATGTTTTGCAATAGAAAATTGTTCCCTTGAAAATTTTTCAATAAGCTTGAACCATAATATTTTTGGGCTTCTGTTGGCATTATGACGGAAAATGTACTAGGCCAAGGGCTAAATGCTTACCTGGAAGGAAATGACAACTACTACAGGTTGGACCTCCCTGGCCTGGCACCCTCGCGACCTGACCTGTCCAGGATGAGAGAATTTGCCATACCAAGGGAGGTCCCACTGTCACTGCCCTCCCAGGACACTGCCTCTCCCGCTGGTGGGCTCCTCTTGGGAGCTTAGACTTGGCTACAGCCCTGCAGACCCGCGTCTGTCCTCCCCTCCCCTGCAGGGCTTCCTGGGGACAACTACTGGTGGCCCTGCTGCAGCTGTTCCCCAACCAGGGCTTCCTGGGGTTGGAGATCCACAGCTTTTCCGCTGCTGCAACACCCAGCCAGCGCTTCCCAGGGACAGGATTCCATGGCTATGCCGCTGCTACCACACAGGGATGGGGCTCCCTGGGGACGGGGCTCTGAAGCAGTCCCACTGCTGCCACATGGGGCTGAGGCTCTGCCACTGCCCTGCTGCACCTGGCTGAGGCTCCCTAGGGATGAGGCTCAATGGTCATGCTGCTGTCCTGCCTGGCCAGGGCTCCCCGGGGATGGGGCTCTGTGACGGGGTGCCGAGACCCCGCACTCAGTGCCCGCGATTCTGTGCCCTCTCCGAGGCACCGCGAAGCGTATACCGGCTGTGCGCCGGTTGCTCCCAAGCCACGGCTCAGCTGAATGGCACTGCGGCTCAGCTGGAGGGACGCCGCAGCGCAGCTGAAGCTGCCTCCACCCAGCCAGGGAAACAGGAATGGGGGAGGCAACGCTATGCACCGGACGGCGTGAGGACGGGGCGTGTAAATCCCTCCCAGTGCGTCGGGAAGTTCAAAAACCCCAAGCCGTGAGAGGCGAAAGGAGGAGGAGGAGGAGATTACCCGGACTGTGGGAGAGTGGAGGGATCCGGATGTCCTTGTGACCGTCTCCCAGGATGCTCAGACGCCGTGAGTGAAGACACCCCGCAGAGGGGTGAGGGAGGAAGGAAGTAGCCCAGGGCAGGGCGGTGAAACTGCCCATGGGCTGGCGCGTTTAGGGGCACAACCCCGCCAGCCGGACCGAGACTGGGGCACAGTCTCAGTCCTTAGGGCCCTGGGCTGGGGCCCATGAGTGAGGGCGGGCCCGGGCCCCCGTTCCTTCCCCCAACTGATAAAAAGGGGAACGTGATAGAATCTGACGCACAGCAATAAATTAACCGGCTGGGAAAACGGCTGACCACCCCCGGACCAAATCGTGGGAGGGGGCATGGTCACAGGCTCACTGATCCTAATGATGGGGCTCCCTGCTGCTGGACTCCCAACTGGCTCACAGTCCTGGGTGCCAGGGATTTCTGGACCAGCAACATCCATGATCCTGCCAAACCGCAGTTGTTGCCATACCAGAGAGTCCCAGATTTAGGTTCAACCTTGTAGTGGACCTATCTTTTGAAGGCCACCTCTGGAAATGCTGATGAAGCCTAATCCAGTTTTGCTTAGAAGAGCTCTTGAGGTCAACACAGCTTAAGAAAACATGGTTTGTATCATTAGCACTAATGGGAATTAGATGCATGAAAACCCATTCACAGTGGAGGATTTCAACTATCCCAATATAGACTGGATACATGTCAACTCAGGAAGCCATGCAGAGATAAAATTTCTAGACACTATTAATGACTGCTTCTTGAAGTATTTAGTACTGAAACCCACAAGGGGAGAGGCAATTCCTCATTTAGCCCTAAATTGAACAGAGGCTCTGGTACAAGAGGAGAATATAGCTGAACCACTCAGTAATAACAACCATAATGTAATTAAATGATACGGTGGTGGGGTTCTTTGATATTTTTCCTTCCACAAGGATGTTTAAATTTAATTTCAAAAAGAAGAACTACACAAAAATGAGGAAGATAGTTAAAACACCATAAAAGAGGCTCAAACTAAACATAGAATCCAAATAAAAAATAACACTACACATACAAAAAAAATGCACCATGGCTAAACAGCAGACTAAAAAGGCAAAAAGGCATCCTTTAAAAATTGGAAGTCAAATCCTACCGAGAAAAATAATTTAAAAAAAACTGTAGCTAATCAATTGTAAAAGTATAATTAGACAAGGCAAAAAAAGAATTTGAAGAACAACTAGCAAAACACAGAAAAATTAACATTGATTTAAACAAAAACACAAGTAAAAAATGTGGCCAAACAAGAGTTCTGAAGAAATCAAATATGACATTAGAGAAGTACTAACTGTGGTATAGTAATAGAAATGTAGCCGTGTTAGTCTGGTGTAGCTGAAGCAAAATGCAGGACTATGTAGCACTTTAAAGACTAACAAGATGGTTTATTAGATGATGAGCTTTCGTGGGCCAGACCCACTTCCTCAGATCAAATAGTAGAAGAAAATTGTCACAACCATATATACCAAAGGATACAATTAAAAAAATGAACACATATGAAAAGGACAAATCACATTTCAGAACAGAAGGGGGATGCAGGGCAGGCGGGGGAGGAAGGAAGGTAAGTGTCTGTGAGTTAATGATATTAGAGGTGGGGAAAGTTAGATGTCTGTGAGCTAATGGTATTAGAGGTTATAATTGGGGAAGCTATCTTGGTAATGGGTAAGGTAGTTGGTAACAAAGACCCCAACTACCTTACCCATTACCAAGATAGTTCAAGATAGTTAAGTCAATAGCTGACTGAAGAAAGTTATAAAAGGAGCTACAAAACTAAGTCAGTAGGCAATGAAATAGCACATGAAATTCAATGCTCATAAGTCCAAAGTTCAGAACACTTGGAAACAATATCAAGAATAGATACAAAATAATGAGGTCTAAATTAACAGGGGGAAAGTTTGAGAAAGCGATCTGAGAAGGCATCATGGATGGTTCTCTGAAAACATCTGCTCAACATGCAGTGGCAATCAAAAAAGCTAACAGAATGTTAGAACTGTTAGATAACATGACAGAAAACACGATAATACCACTATATAAATCTATGGTATGCTCAGACCTTTAGTACTGTGCACAGTTCTAATTACTTCACATCAAAAGAGTACATTAGAATTGGAAAAGGTACAAAGAAGAGCAATGAATTTGGTAAGAGGTATGGTATAGTTTCCATACAAGGAAAGATTTAAAATACAGGTACACTTCAGCTTAAAAAAGAGAAAACTAAGGGAGGATATTACAAAAGTCTATAAAATTATGAATGGTGTGGAGAAAGTGAACAGGGAAGTTTTATTTACCCCTTCATAGAATACTAGTACCAAAGGCTATCAACAAAATCAATAGCTAGAGAGTTTTAAAAAAATGAGGAAGTACTTCTTCACATAACACATAGTCAATTTGTGGAACTTTTTGCCAGGGCATGTTGTGAAGGCCACAAGCATAACCAGAATTCAAAAAATAATTGGATAAGTTCATGGAGGCTAAGCCCATCAATGCTATTGTCAAGATGATCAGAGACACAACCCAGTGCTATGGGTGTCCTTAAACATCTGACTGTCAGAAGCTGGGACTGGACAATATAGGACGGATCACTCGATAACTGCCCTGTTCTTTCCATTTCCTCTGAAGCAGTTAATCTCAAACTTTCCCCCCAAACTACTTTCCTTTGCTTAGATTCTTCTCTTGAAAAAAAATCACACAGAAAAAAAGGGGTTGGGGAAAGTAAAGAGATCTAAATCAGAGTTATAATAGAAAACAGATTAGAACTTTAAAGAGTAATTATTGTACTTCCATAATAGATAAACCACAGCATTCAAGCTTCCTACAATCAGTCTGAAAATCTGCATGATTTTTCCATCATGCCCACAACTGGGGTATTTTGCTGTAAAACATTTTTCCAATGTGTATCTCACAGTGTTGTCCCTTTTAATGCCTATCACTAGTTATTTATTTCCAGGGCAGAGCAGGCATCTTCTCAGTTGTTTAAAAAAAAAACTAAAAAAAAGAACCCTCAAATTAATGGGACTTCAGACCTGATCTTTCTGTTGCTGTCAGGCTTCTTCATTTTATGTTGACAGCCAAACCTGACCTTCTTCCTTTCTATTTGATGTTGGATTTATATCAGCCACATGGGAAAAAGAGGAGCAATTTCAGTCACTGGCTTTAATCTCCTTGCAAAAGGAAAGCCAATGGTGGGGCAGTAAGGAGCACTGAATTCTTCAGTATAAATGTGGTTGCTCATTACATCCCTTTCTTCAAAGGAAAATTGAACTACTCACACACGCGCACACACGCACATCTTTCACAGCTCATACATGTGGTTTCCACACAGGAAACAATTACCATAATTAACAGACCAAAATAAACCCACTGTTCATTTAAAAATGCACTTTAAATTGATGGCAGCATGAAAAAGGTGGCAGGGTTCTTACCAATATGGACTAAAAACCTGGTTGTGTATTTAGACTGTCACTATGTTTTTCCAGACCGATCACATCAAACTCAAACTCAGGACAAAACAAAATATGTTAAAGATCTGAATTTATCATGCAGATGCTCAGATGCCCCAGATTTTTTCCTACAAAACCAAAGACCTTATTCATCAGGAATTAAATATATTTAAATGATATTAAAAAGACTAAATTATTTTTGGATCAGAACTATAGATGGTTAATATTGTAGATGGTTCAGAAATTATCACCTATAGAAGATTATATTTGAAATTCTCCTTTGCTTGGTTTTGAATATTTACATTCATTTAAATTATTCTTAAAAGCCAAAGATTTATGTATTGTATTGTACTGTATTGTATTATGCTTTGGCTGTAAAAACCCTTTCTGGTTCTATTCTGTGTTGCACATAAGCAGACAATTTCATATCCTATTGCTGTAATGGTATGCTTTATTTAATATAATTATATTAGGGCACAGACAACAAAGATGCATACACACCCACACACACCATGACTTTTTCCTTGCTCCATCTAATAATTTAAGGCTCAAGCATGTATCCCTTGCACACCCTAAATTTCTATCAGGGCTAATTCTCTGCTGGCTACAGACCCTTTTATGCCATTCTCATATCAAAGGGCCTGAAATGCAGCTGGATGTCTACTCACCCAGAAATTTCCCAAACACTGAAAGCTTCCCCACTTTTTTATACAGCCATAGGCCAACCCAGTGTAGGGATAGGCAAGGAATAGGAGGTGTCATGTCTGAGAAGGTACAAGGCATAAACAGAGCATTTTACCTATTCTGAGCTACACAGCAGCCCATAGCAAATTGTGGAGCCAGGGGAACTTCTCATGTGTGAAAGGGCTTACCAGGGTGAGTGAGAGCTCTATAATCTGGCCAATTTACTGAAAGATCTGATATAATAAGTGGGCTAACAATTTCACCCTAATTGTGAGGTGAATTGTACATGAAAGTTCATAATATGCTACAATAACCTCTAATGCCAAATATTAATGGGAAATAGTTCCCATTGCTTTTAGTAATTAATGTTATAAACAGGTGCAAGAGAATCAGACAAAAAAACTAAAAATAGTCCAAATAAAAAAAAGGCCACAGTAATATAACTTAATAATATAAGCTTCACCACCTGCCATCTTCTGGGATCCCAGGCCTTCTTTGACCAAAGGACTAACTAGATCAGATGAGAGAAAGTAATCCCTACCAGCTCCACCTAACTCCAAAATACTGCCTGTAATAAAACAAAATCAAACCTTGTCTGCAGCGGCAACAGAAGCTCTGGCTCATCTTAACTAATTTCTTTTAACAACCTCCCACCTTTCCCCCGCTCCACCAAAAAAAAAAAACCCTAAACCAGTTACCACCATCTTTAATACAATCTAAAAACTGTAAAACAAGGGGTTTTTTCCCTTTTAAAATTATTCCCGCTAAAAAGAAAAGGGAATTAAAAATGCTGTTAAAATAAAAGTTATATTTCACATGCCAGATACATTAACTGATTTTCTTTTCTGTATCTTTAATATAAAGTTTAAAATAGGGAGGTGAAAGTATATCTGTGTGCACTTGGGCTCATCAGTTAACGTGCACAGTTACCTGCACTGCCTCCAACCCCTATCCCCCATGTTGCTGCCTGCAGCATAGGGGGCCAGAGGTGGAAGCCAGTACTCACAAGGGCCTTCTCCCACAGAGCTGCCTGCCCACTCCACCTGTGTATTACCATGTAACTGCTGAAAATTTCAGCAGTTACACTTTTACTTGAATAAATGCATTTTAACATTCCTAGTTTAAAAAACAGTATTAAAAAATAGTGCTAAGCAGGATAACATCTCTGAATACCAAGCTCCATGTTGTACATGGCTTAATGTTGCACAGTGACCAAGTTATGTTAACACGTTTAGACTATATATTCCATCTAGCCACATAGACAGCAGTTCTGTCCTCCTTGCAGCTCAGTTATGATGAGAGAGAGACAGAGCAGAATTATCTGTCTGTGTGTGTATGTCCAGATAGAGAAATCTCCTGTCTCTCACTTAGAGCATAGAGCTCTTTGTACGGTGCCTGTGTTGTTGTACTTCTTGCTAACAAAAGCTGGACTCCTGAAGTATTTCAGCCCATGCATAAAGAGAATAAAAGATGAATTTTTCCTAAAGAATTTTTCTCCTTCCCTCCACACCTATTTAATGGTTTGGAGCAAAACCAGGACATTTCAACTGGCACAACAGCTTGACACAGTACTGTGTTCACATATTTAGCATGAATCATTCATGTAATTAAAAAATCTTACTTTAGCTTTTCAAAGTAAAAGGTTTTAGATTTTCTCTTTTAGGACCCTTGGGAATAATATGTTAGATTTGACTTCTGGTATTTGTCTTTCATATGTTTCAGTGAAATTAGTCAGATCTGGAAAATGTTGCCCTTTACCTGGTAATTCAGGAAACTGAAGAAACTAATACATTTATCAAAAGACCAGAAATGGCCCTCTGGATTTCAACAAAGTTTTCTTTGCTCATATACTAAAGTCCACTTAATCAATTTTCTACACATCATAATGTTTTAAAATAAAAGTTGAATATACAATGGCATTTGATTATTATAGTCCTTTGCTTGTAAAACAAAGCAACAAAATGAACATTTTATAGTGTGAATCTACATCGAAATAAATCCCAAGGGGCCTTTGTGACAAAAACACCACAGCAGCTTCACTCTGACAGCTAACGGCTTTTATGACATGCTAGAAGCCATTATTCAGCAACACTTTTAAAACAAAAACATTATGAAAAGGAGAGGGAAATAGTGGGATCAAGAATTTATGCCCTTATTCACCTTTAAGTGAAATTACCTCATAATAGGGACTTGACAAAAGAATGTAACTGTGCTGAATACAATCACCCCCTCCAACAGGCATTCCTGAACATCAGTCTTCAACAGTCTACTGTTTATTAGCAGAGTAATGCTTTTTCATTTGTATTTTCACCCATAATTTGTGCAGACGCTGTGGTGTTTCCTGGCAAGTTTGGCAAAATCTCAAATACAGGAGTCAAATGGCAAGTGGGGCATTCTAAAGCTCCTCAGCTAAATGTTTAGTTATTTAGCGATACCTTCTATAATGGCCATCTGCTAGGGTTCCTGGGTTGTTCACTGACACCTGGATCACTTGCCTGGAATCTTAGCATTGCTTCATTAGAGACTCCTATTGAGATGTATATTACAGACCTAGGATAATAGACCACGGCAGTGTTGCCAACTCTCATGATTTTATTGAGAATCTCACAGTATTTGCTGGTTTACCTAAATCCTGAGCTCCTGGAAGCACGGAATTGAGATCTCAGATTCTGGCTTTTAAGAAAAGGTTCAGGGTTGTGGCAAAAAACATGACCCAAATGAGCCCAGGAGGCTCAGAAAGCAGAAGAAAAACAAAAAACAACCTCCCACTTTTTTTAAGGTCATGATCTGAGGAGGGACTGACTCAAGATTTTTGAATTCTTGTGCTTGACAATACTGGAACTGCTAACCTTTCATATCTCTGAAGATAGATGCATGTTGGGGCCCTGAGTCAATTTGTAGGTGGACCTGTACCAGTAGAGAAAAATGTGAATGTGTGGAACAGGTCCTGATTCTGTACATGTTCTTCTTTCCCCCAGCCCTGCAGAAAACCTTTCATAGGAAAATCTATAAGGCTGTACCTCCAAGGAGTTGGAGAAAGTGGGAAGGCCCAGAGCAGGGAAGACAAAATGGACTGTTGTGGATTCTCCCTATGTTTTAAATCCACTGAGGAACACAACCTTCCTCCGTGCACTGAAGAACCCTTGTGACACTTGCAACAGGGTCAAGCAATAAAAATCTGTGTGTGTGTGTGTGTGTGTGTGTGTGTGTGTGTGTGTGTGTGTGTGTCCCTTGCTTCTTGCAAATCCACAGACTAAGCAAGGAGCACCTCAGATTCCCCCATGGGTATGCAAGCCACCCCCATTCACCCTCACTGATGACAGAAGGAACAGGAAGCTGAATTTTAACTCATGCTGTTTCCTCTCCCTATGCAGGTTCTTCCCTCATGGGAATGTTATAAAGTAACAGCTGTGAATACTTTATGGAATGGGAATGAAGGAGATTTTATTTTACTTTGGTTTCATTTTTCTGAATGTAACATTGGCTCAGATGTCTGAGTGGTAAACCACCCCTGCACAAGCACATGGGACACCCTAGAACTGTCCCTTTGAATGGGACACTGTCTTTTCTTTTTACTCTCTAGCATTTAACCCCTGCCTTAGAAACTTGGAAGCGCTTTTTGTTTTATTACCAATGTTTTTCCTTTTCCATTTGGCAAAATCTGATTTTTTAAATGTATTTATTTTCAGAATTGTATTTCAAATGTATCACGAGCCAACATACTTCTGCTTTGTCTGCTCTCTTGTGGTGGATCCACAGGAATGTGCAACGTTCACAGAATAAATCTACTTGACAGATTTTTCACATCAAGGTTGCTGCATTTTTCCAGAGACACTATTAAGTAGTTTTATAGGGTTTGCTGTTCATGCTCCACTATCCAACCCTAAAATCTTGAAAATAACATTTTCCTCCCTGAAGGGTGTCAAACCATGGGCCACATGCTTCCCTCTCATGGATAAAGCTGCAGGAGCATGAGACAGACTCCATGCTGCATAAGTTAAAACTTGCAGCGTTAAAGGCACATCTTATGAGATAACATTTATAAGCATTTTGAATATTAAACATAGATATCCCCTCCAAGATCATTTGATTCAGCACAGTGGGAAAGGAAAACAACCAGAAATATAAGCACAATTCATGGATGGGAGTCTCCACAGGACCCTGGTATCTCCATAGATCACCCTCACCATATCATCCATCCTGGTCTCTCCCTTTTGGCAGTTTGGGGTCAGTGGTTCTGGTCTCTGTGTGTGTGCTCCATCTGAGTAGCCAGGCACAATTGGACCAGCTTCAGCAGGCTCATCTCTGCATTCAAACGGAGCTGTTGCAAAAACAGCTACCCTCCCCTCAGAAAGGAATGCATACTGGGAGAGGCAGAGCCTGAAGTGGGAAAAACCTCTGTGTGAACTTAGGAGCTATATTAAAATTCACTCATTAAGCAGCAAGACTCAAGGAAATGAGTCGAGATGTTCAGAAAAAGACACAGAGGACTTAAGATAACAAGCTCCAAACAGCATAGATAACACTCATTCTCCCAAGATAAACAGTTTCTATGCCTGGATAAGTACAGCTGCTTCAATCAGATTTGTATGGAGCAGTGGGAAAAATGGGAAACAGCAACTGAAGGAGAATGGATGCCCTCTGCAGTGCTCCTGAGATACATACAGGAGATAAGAAGTGGGATTTTAGGGCCAAATGCAGCCACCTTTACTCAGGAAACACTCCCACTCAACTCCCAATGATGGGCAAGGGGAGGGATGAACAGGGCAACCCTGTGATCACAGAGGGGCTTGGAGCAGAGCCTGTGCAATTCCTTTAGACAAGGAATGGGGTTCATTTTGGGGACCTACTCCTGTAGTAGAAATCAGGGGAAGGGGCAGTCCAAGGTAATGGAAAGGACACAGTCAAGGTCACTGCCATCAAACAAATCCTCTAATACTCCACAACAAAACCAGAGTGTAATGGGTACAGAGGGCTGCTTCTTTCCACTCCATTCCTCCCCCACCCTGTGCACCCTATCGGGGCCCAGGCCAATCAGTCTAACTATACTTCAAATGTTAAGTACTTGTAGCAGAACTTTAATTTACATGTTTACAAAGAAGTAGCCCAACACCATTGCTTGAGCCCCCGCACCTCTTTTATTACAAATTAAGCACTATATGGGCTTGTCTACACTAGGAAATTATTTTGAAATAACTAAATACGACTTCATAACTCCCACTTTTAGAAAATTGAAATAGCGTGTCCCCACTACGGGGAAGCCTCAAAATTAGTCCAAGGCACTGGGGAGTAATTAGTTCAAATTACTCTGGGGAGCAGTTACTTTGAAATAGCAGCACCCAAGCGTCCACACTACCACTATTTTGAAATTAGCGTTATTCCCCAAGAAAAGCAGAAGTACAGATTTCGAAATAATGGGATTGGTAGTGTGGACGCTGCACTTATAAATTCAACCTAAGGGAGCGGGGGGTTATTTTGAAATAATGCCCTAGTGTAAACTCGACTTATGGAAAGTCGAGTAGAATCATGGAAGGATGTACTGTGTGATATCCTGGAAAACAACTCCCTGGAATCATCCTACTCCAAGCCTGATTAAAATTTACTTACTGTTAAGATAGCACTATCACATTCTACATGGAGCCGCTTTTTGGAGGGACTGCAGAGCTTGCTAGTGACAGAAAATCTAGATTTTAATGGCTGTTGGGCCAGTTTATACCAGGACTGAAATAAAGCTCCAGAATTGCTATTTTAAAAATCCTATCCTTATTAAAATGCACACAGTGGGATTTGTGTCTATAGACATGTTAATGAGATCTAAGGATATTCAGTGCCTTACAGAAATGGACCATTTTCACAGTGTAAACCATTTAGGACAAGATTTTCAGCTGGTATATATTAAGGTAGCAGCATTGAAGTCAAATTATGCCTCTAAACAGCTCTTTTGTACCAAGGCTACAATAACTGTCCATATTCCCAGTGCTTGAGTGTTGGGATTTTTCTGTGCACTCCAGAAACTGGGATCTGCTGCCAAGAGATGCAAGATGGCAGAAGAAAGGAAGTGAACCAACCCAGGCAGAATGCCTGCAATCCCTTTAGTGGCATACTTGGGTAAATTCCATCACCACACAGCTCCAGACAAACGGAAAAAGAATATACATGTTAGAAGCAGTGGCCTTCCAATGAAAGTGAAATACCACTTGTCTTCTATGCTGTAGGACAGAGAGCTATCACACTAATTCTTCTATATATCTCTCTGCTCATTTAGCAATTTTGCCAAACAAAACAAAATAATTACATCTTAATAACAGTGAAATGTGTCACATGAAGAAAAAAAACCCTAGATCATGTTTCCCTTGCCATTTCTTCATGATTTCCATTAAAATATAAATTTTGGTAATAAATTATTAAGACCTATGAAAACGACCCTAACACAAAGAGTAAGAAAATACATATAAAGAAAGCTGTGGTATCCAAGGTGATGGAAGCTACTTAAAGATGAAGGTAGAGAAAAACAAACAAATCTTTAATGTTACAATTTCTTCGTAACTTTCCCACCACTTGGACTTAAAAAAAAAAGTCAAAATTCTTTGTTATGCTTCATTTCTGAAAAAGACAAGAATATTTCTAAGTATGAGTGTGCCTACACACATTACTTTGCAATAACAAGGCGAGTATCCACACAGCAAGCACATTATTTTAAAATTATTTTGAAATAACTGTCTTCTTATTTTGAAATAATAAAACCTCATTTCATGAGGAATAATACCTATTTTGAAATAGCTATTTTGAAATAGGGTGAGTGTGAACAGCACAGCTGTGCTTATTTTGAAATAATTGGCCTCCAGGGCTTCTCAAAACCCCCTCAAAACTCTATAGTTTCCCCCTGCAGCCTTTAAAGGTGCAGCCACACCTGTGACAGGCCCTGCCAGCCCTCTGCAAGACCCATTTGTGCTCCAATGGCTGACCCCAGCACTTCCACCAAGCGAACCAGCAGCCAACTCCCAAAACTGCCCAGGGGTGGAAGAAGAGGACCTTTTCCTGGTCTCGTGTGGAGATCCTGGATCTCATCGAGGTGTGGGGAGAGGAGGCAAACCTCCAGGATCTACATACCAAGCACAGGAATGAAGATGTATATGGTCAAATGGCTGCTAGCCTGGGCCAGAAAGGCGAGCAGGGAATATAGTTCTCAATCAAGGGAGGCACCCCAGTCATGCGGCTACTTTGACCAGCTGCACCGCATCCTGGGAGGGGGGTTGATCCCTCCCCCACATCATTGACTGCAGCCTGGAGATGCCAGTTGCCAGCCTCCAGGAGGGCGGGTCAGGGGACAAGAAGGACAAGGAGGTGAAAGTGTAGGAGGAGGAGACAACCAACTAAGACATGATGCCCACCAGCCAGAAGGTCATCATCTTCCTGGAACTGGTACCCCCCTCCCAGCATGTCTCCCAGGGTTCGGACAAGGCCAGGGATGGCCCATCAGGTGTGTTCCATTACCTTCCTTAGACACACACGAGGGGAGGCAACAGACAATGAGGAGCTGCTCACACCTCACTCAGCTTTCTCGGCCTGGGGATCACACAACAGCCTGTGCACGTGGAGCGCCAGTCAAGAGCAGATAGCCACATGAGGCTGCCACCCAGGAGCCAGTTGCTCCATCTAACAGGGTTTCTAGACAGGCCTGCCTTACTCCCAACTCGATGGTGGGACACCTTCCCACCACAAGCCACACATGGCGCATGGTCATGCCCGCACTCTCCAGGTAGCATCCACTCCTGTTCAAGTGTGGCAAAGCAGAGGACACTGAACCCCTGCTTGGGAACCTGAGGAGAGGAGGAAGTGAGGGGACCCCAGTAGCACCCTCCCCAGCAAGCAGCATCTGCTGCTCACACACACCTCCCCCAATACCCGCCCCCACCCCCAGCAGGCAGGAATAGAAGTCCTCTACCTCTGGGATGCTGCCAGTGCTGGACCCAGCATGTACATGGCAGAGAGGGAAGGCAACCCACCCCATTGCCTCCCTCCTGCGCACAGGGTCCTGGCCTGGCTGGCACTCTCTCATGCCTGCTTGTCCCCGGGATGTGGGGGTAGTGAGGCTCCCCTAGGATATCCGTGCCCCTAAAGGACAGTGCCCACTGTCTAGGCCACAGATGGCCTTGCTCAAAGCACTGTCATCTGAACTGAGAGCTTTTGGTGTTGGCTCAGATATGAGGGCTAGGCTTCAGGCACAGTGTCTCTTGGGATGACTGCCCTTCTCTCTCTTCTTCACAGCTGGACCAGCTATGACTGTGGTGCATCCACCACCTCCTACACTATCCTCTCATCCTTGTGAGAGCCGCCAGTGCAGACGACCCTGCGAGGACCTGGAATGGGAACACATCGCCTGCCTGCATACCCTCCAGCATTGTCTCAAAGAGAAGAAGCAGAGATGGGATAGAGACTTGGAGGAGTGCTGTGCTGTGCTGACCGGGAGCTGTGCTGCACCATCTGGTGGGAGCTGTCCCAGCAGCCCCAGAGCATGTGGGCAGCATACGCCGCCGACTTCAACTGTCTTGTCGCCGCCACTGAGCAATGAAGCAGCCACCTCCTACGACCATTCCCCTCCCAATCCCCCAGCACCTGCTCCTGTTCCTGCCTCTTCCCCTATCACTTAATTGCAATTCAGGCTCCAATCAGTGTGGATGCATTATGTTGACATAATTATGTGCTATTTTGATGGGGATTTGTAGTGTGGACACTATTTTGAAATAATTATTTCAACAGTTATCATTTCAAAATAACCTCATGAGGTACAACCCACTTCTTCAGAGGATACCATCTACATTTTGTGTTAGTTTCTAAGGTGCAAAGTTTTTTCAGTGTGCATCTACACATCGGTGTTATTTCGGAATAATGGATGTTATTCCAAAATAACAATGCAAGCGTCTAGATAGCAATTCTATTATTTCAAAATAAATTCAAAATAACGGACGGCTTATTCGGACGTCTGTAAACCTCATTCCATGAGGAATAATGCCTATTATGAAATAGCAGCAGTGGAGCATCCACATTATACTGCTATTCCAAAATAGCTATTTCAAAATAGCTCCTCACCAGGGCCATTCAAAGTAATTACTCCCCAGTGTCTCCTGGGGCTCTAAATTGAGGCAGCATGTCCACAGTAGAGAAGCCTGCCTCAGACTAATTTTGAGTCTTCCCTGTAGTGTAGACATGCTATTTCAGAGTATTTCTTCTGAAATAGCTTATTTTGAAACAAGCATGCAGTGTAGATGTATCCTTACAGACTAACAGGGCTACCCCTTTTGAAACTTACCCAGTATGGTCACCCACTGAGTCATCAACAGAGCCAAGGTTATCACCTGGATCTCCTGAGTCTCAATTTAGTGCCCCATACACTTGCATCATACAATCACCTCGAATGACCAAAGACTTTTTTTTTATGATCCTTGTTGATATTTCTGTGCATTGCTGTAGTGCTTGAGGTTTTTTAGTGAAAATTACAATAAGCAATGGTCAGGGCCATACTCTCTGCTGGCTTAGTACTACAATGAAGTTACACCAGCAAGGGAGTCCTTGAAACCCACACAATCTACTTTTCTAAAAGTTGAAAATCATTAAAAGTCACACTGGCATCCATAATCAAGCACATTACTTGGAAAATTCACCCTTCCTACTTTCCACTAACTGTAAACACTAATTAACACTATCTGCCAACACTAGCATAAATCACAACTGTCCCTTTTTCCTCCTGGACTCTGCACTGGAAAATATCAAGCCAGCATAAATACTTGGAATGTTTCTTATTTTTTTATTAATGATAAAATATTGGATGTCAACATACAATGCCTTATGCATTGCATCAGACAGCTTTAACGGTAATTGTGATGAATGAGAGTGGAAGGGCCAAGGTTGCAGGCATTTATGAAGACTCTCTGGAGTGAAAATATTAGGAGTGATTAAAGGTCAAATACTTATGAATTTATCTGTGTTGTGTACATTTTCTCATGACACCGGATCACTTATATTACCTACAAAGCGAAGTAGAGTAGAGCTGCAAATCAGATCATTTTAAAGGCTTTAACTCTCTATAGGTTTAACCATTGAGAGTAATTAATGATACCAAAACATTTAGGTTACTTCAGCAATAAACTAAAACTCCAACCCTCATGAGTAACTGTCACTCTTGATTAATAGGTAAAATAGTATCAGAAAAACACCAGATAGACAAGAGCCCAAAGTATAATTTTATTTAAAAATCAATAATTAATTATCCAAACAGAGTATGCTTTGGTCAAGAAAATATATTTTATCTGATCATTTACCCCAATGCTAACTTGTTTACAAAGGAAACATTGAATTTACCGTGGACATTAATATACGTTAGCCTTATGTGTAGTATCAGATATTAGAGTCTTTTAAGGGCCTGGTCCAGCGCCCAGTGAAGTATCTCCATTGATTTCTATGAATGTTGGAACTGGCCTCATTGAAACAGGTGCATGGGAGAAGACAAGGTATTTTTGAAGTGTAATTTTTTTGTTCAGATTTCTTTAAAAATTCCCCTACATAGCCAACAAAGAAGATACTTGTATACAACTGTTTTCACTGGGATCAGTATTGGGCTGGTAGGCTGTGACTCAGCAAAATACTTAAGCACACGACTAATTATAACCATGTGAATAATCCTATTGATTTCTATGGGACTAATTATGTGCTTAAAAGACCTGATCCAAAGTGTAAGAAAAGCCTTTCCACTGACTTTCATGGCATGGGTGGCAGATACCAGAGGCTGGGGGACGCGGTGCCACCTGAAACATGCAGGTCCCACCTATGCTCCATTCTCAGGACCCCCTCCTGATTCCTGCTCTGCATTCAGCTCCAGTCCCCCTGTGAATTGGCTTCACTCCACCCACACTCCTGGAACTCCAGGACTGGGGCAATAACCTGGGGTGGGGACCAGTGTCTTCTGGGCTCTGGCAGGGTACAGAAGCTTGGGGCCTTGGCGGAGGGGAGGGGTTGAGGGCTAGCTTCCCCCAGCCAGCAGTTCACATGCTGCCCATGTTCCTGAGCTCTGCTTCAGACTCCAAGTTGGATATATACATAAGGATGCCTCTGATTGGTATATTCCTGATCACATCTGAGCTCAGTTTTTGCAGTAGGACACAAATCCACCACCTCTTGAGTTAAACTAAAATCTTTTGAAATAACTATGGGACCTAAGAAAAAAACAACCCTGTGTCAGTAGCAGGAGGACAGAGTTGTCTTCACATTTAAAAGCCAAAGACTAGAACCCAAATGGAAGTCTTTGTGGTGTTTATATCTTGTATGCTGGCACAGCTGACCTTCCAACTAAGGTGGTCTGTAGGCATTGTACTCAGTAGCCCTATCATGAAATCCAAAGGAGGTTTTCAAGCTCACAAAGCTACAGGTTTTACAATTCCATTTTTACAATTATAAACAAAACTTATATATTACCTTATATCATAGGATAGAGATATTACAACTTAGGGTACGTCTAGACTACAGGCTTTTGTCGACAGAAGCTTTGTCGACAGATACTGTCGACAAAGCTTCTGTCAACAAAGAGCATCTAGACTACATCCAGTTCTGTCGACAAAGCAAGCCGCTTTGTCAACATGGCAGTGTAGATGCAAAGGACAGTTTAGATTCAATAACGCCTTCTGTCGACAGAACTCTGTCGACAGAAGGCGTTATTCCTCATAAAATGAGGTTTACAGCCGTCGACAAAACCCTGTAGTCTAGACACACCCTAAGATATAATCATGAAGGATCTTATAAGCATTTTACAGAGTCTAAACCCTAAACCCCTCCTTGCAAGTCTAACACCAACCCCTATCTAGAACAACACGAACATACAGGTGAGCTGGTATAGTTTCCATCTATGAATTTGTCAGTGCTCAGCATGGCCACCTGCAATGGGGGGGAGCAAAGAGAGCAGCTGCACCAGGCCCAAAGATTTAAAAGGACCCAGGGCTCTGGCTGCCATTGCTATTGTACACCACCAGAGCCCCATGTGGTGCGGTCTGGGCTGCACTGAGAGCTGGTATGGGAGGTACAGTATGGTCCAGGAAGCACTGAGGGTTGGCTGGGGCAGGCACAGCATAGTCTGTGTAGTGCTGAGGTCTGGCTGCCCCAGTCCTGATTCTTCCAGGGGCCCAGAACCAAGGCTCTACAACCATTGTCCAAGGCCTGGTGAAATCTGTCACCAGCCCTGGTGCTCAGATCACACCTACAGCCTTGGCCAGAACTGGCACTTGGTCAACAAGCATCACACTTACTGCTAAGGGCACATAAGACTATTTTAGGCATTGTGATAACAACAGTGGCCTTCACAGAGACCTCCACAACCACAGGAAGGAAGACTTCTACTTGTTTGGCCACCATGTAGATCTGCCCAGCCTCGCTACTCAGAGCAGGTTCCTGGCTCATGGGTCAATTTGGCAATGCATCTTTTCACATACATGACCCTATGCTTATGATTTGTGGCCTCTAGTAATGGCCAATTTCTTTTAAATATGATTCTTTTAAACTGGATAGTACGTTTCAAAGGTTGTCAAAGGAAATATCAACTGTTTCTTCGGCAAGGAGTCTTTTTAAGAGTAACACCCATTTTGTAGTTTAACAGTTGATTAGGCATGGGGTCATTTATCCCAACTTAAAAGGTTAAATATAGACATGTGTGTCACATATGATGTCGTGATTAAATGATGTAATATTTATGGCTCCATAACAACCACATACTTTTCAGGGCTGCATTTTGGCAGAGGTCTGACTCCATATGAAGTATAATTAAATGGATATACATTTGATAGGGTGTGAATCAGTGCACTGTAAAATAATACACTGTTTATTTAAAAATTTCCAAATGTTTAATTACATTTAGAAAATATTGCTCTGCCTTTAAAGAAGCAATTTATTTAAATTAATTTGCAGCAAACAGGTTAGCTTTTGTAGCTTTATTTCAGCAAGTTTTTGGCATGAATTAGACGCTATTTTAACTGCAATATTTTAAAGTTTCTCTACAGTAAAAACACTGATCTTGTGGCAGAAATTTGCCAAGCTTGAACTACATGCAGCTTTGCCCTTCACTAAGGATAAAATGCACCCCTTTGTAGTGTGCTTGCACAAGGTCTATTTGCCACTTACACCTTCAAAATAGGGTCTAAATGGGACAAGAGTTGTGTAGATCTTCACAGGAGTGAATTTCACTGTAAGGATCTAATACTTGAAAGAGCGGAGTGCCTTCTGCAAGGTGCCTATGATGGAAACTGAGTGCACTACACACCTAGCAGATAGCACTTTTTGAGAGAGTATGTCTGTCTGTCTGTCTGTCTGTTTGTTTGTTCACGGACTCCTATTAAGCAGTAACAGCTAGGACCACCAAATTTGGTATACAGCTTCATTTTATCATAACTTAAAGCAAGGTCAGGGTTTGGTTGTGCCAGGAAAATAGGGTGTGCCTGGAACGGGACTGCTTCTCATAAAACCATACAGAAAAGAGACAAAATCACCAAGAAGGTGAAAGGGGATTCCCGGAACCCCGCCCCACATATGGGATTGCTCCAGACCCAAGCCTCCCCACCTCAGGCAACCTTTCGGGAGGGCAGGAAGGCTGAAGCACCCTACCACCATCACCCCGCGATATGTATGGAAACTGCCTTCATCAGGGAGCGAGGGGAAATTGCACAGTTTACTGCATTCCTCACTCTGGCTGGGGAGCATAAGGGGCAGAAGAACCTGGAGCTGCCCCAGCTGGGAGACACGCACCGTCCCCCAGCTGTGACCGCTGAAGGTACAGTGACCATGGAGAGGCACTTCTCACATGGCCCCAAGCTGCTACAGTGAGAGAGGGCTAGGGTATTTATCTCCCCCCAGGACAGTCTGCATACTGAACCCCTCATCCTCAGCCCCACCCCAGACCAATGATTCAAATGAAGGAAAATCAAAAATCAAAAACAAATAGTCAAAATTTGTAAAGGATACAGACTTTTAAAAATTCGGTGCTACCTGTAAAGCAAACCTGTTTTAATGAAAAAAAAAAAAGTCCACAGAACCATTACATTTAGGAGACAAAACTGCTGCTATAAACTGGGCACTCAAAAAGGATGAATCCAAGATACTTTCGAGAATGTTGGCCCTAACTACTAACAAGAATGATTAAAGGGTTGGAAAACATGCCTTGCAATGAAAGATATGAAGCTCAATCTGTTTAAGTTAACAGAAAGAAAATTAAGGGGTCACTTGATCACAATCTGTAAGTACCTACATAGGGAACAAAAATTTGACAATACAGGGCTCTTCAAATTCACAAAGATAAAGCAACATCTGATGTATTTAAGAAGAAGCTAGACAAATTTAGACTAGAAATAAATTGCATGTTTTTAATCGTGAGGGTAATTAACCATTAGAACATTTTAACAAGGGTTAGATGGAGTCTTGACCACTGTAAATTTTAAAATCAAAATTAGATGTTTTTTCTGGAAGTTATTTTCTAGTCCAAACAGGAATTAATTCAGGGAAATCCTATGGTCTATGTTATCCAGGAGGTCAGACTAGCTGATTACAATGGTCCCTTCTGGATTTATAATCTAAGAATATAGGAATTTGTACACACAATGTGTTTCAGTGAACTGTGGAAGCAAGATTGCACCTGCAAAAACAAAGACAGAATTGAGTCTAGCTAAAAACTCCCTTTGGACTCTGGCACACAGTCAGAATAGTGCGGAGAAGCCTACATTACACTATTGTGTAGATTAGCATAATCTGTTGCTAGCTAAGGAACTTCAAACCTCTATTTAGAGTTGTCTTTCTAACAGCTTTCATAAGCATTACACTCATGCTGAATGAAAGTAGACCTAGTGAGAGGAAAGGATAACATCTAGTAAGGAAGTTTAATCTCTTCCTCTTGAAAGACTGATATCTGCCACTTTTCTACAAATTGTTCCTGTCGTCAGTTAGGATTGGTGTCATCCCAATGAGTTCCTGACAGGTCCTCTACTCCATTCATGATGATAAACTTTCAACTGTGTGCATTCGTGTACTCCCCAGTCATACAAGGGAATATGCAGACTAAAGAACAGATGGGGCATGAATATGTGAACGGTAAAACAAGGTGTCCACATGACTGTGTTTAGCCCACTGGGTCACCTTCAGTCCATGCATTATGCTTTTCTGGGATGGTGGGTAAACATTCTCTCAAAAAGATACAAAAAGTAGGGGAATGTAGTAATATGAGGGTCTGCAACATAAAATCAGCAGGTCTGAAATCTAGGGAGCTAGACTTTGGCTCAGTGAAACTGCAAGCAGGAAAGAGGCTTGACAAAAGAGAAATAGTCCAAGC
Organism: Pelodiscus sinensis; assembly: GCF_049634645.1. Classification (NCBI taxonomy): domain Eukaryota; kingdom Metazoa; phylum Chordata; order Testudines; family Trionychidae; genus Pelodiscus; species Pelodiscus sinensis. Next base: position 170,588,009 of record NC_134713.1, read on the forward strand.
AGGGTCAAGCATAAAGAATGCCAAAAGGTGTCAGGCACAGACTGTAAAAACACATTCCAGAGGGGTCATATCAGAATGCCTCGGTAAGAAACTTCTTGGTACCAACATACCTCCCCACAAATAACTGTCTAAACACATTAACCCTATGCAATTAGCTAACACAACAGACTCCAGAGAGAGCCCCCAGAGACCACAAATCAGATAAGGATTAAAAGCACCTGAGTATGTTTATTGCCAAGTGACATACCATAATAGTTGTCATTAAACAGACTTGCTGCTGTGCCACTACACCTTATGTAAGTCATGGCAATGGGCTAACACCCACCTGAATGTCCTGGATTTCCAGCACCCCTCATGGCCAGTCAATGATCATTCCTTGGGGTGCATTTTTATACACAGGTACAAACAAGATACACATCATTCCTGGTGTATCAGGTTGCCACTCGCTGTTGCCTAGTTACTGCCCCTTATCTCACAGAAGGGGGGTTTACTTGTCAATTTAAACCTGGTTATTTCCTTTCTTCTCCTTCTGTTCTCTCTCCTCTAGCACCATCCCTATATGCGGGGGGGGGGGGGGGGGGCGGAGGGGAGATATCATTAGCTGTTGCTCTATGGAATTCACTTCACTCTAACTTTTGGGTTCTTCATGAAGGCATCAGCATCTGACACACTACCATTACTCTTCACACAATCCACCCATGTTTCCTTTTTAATCTATAATCCCCTGAAATCTCTGCAGTTTCCTAAATTCTAGGAGTTGTATATTCTAGGACAGTGCCGTCTCACTCCTCATAAGGTGGTTTGACCCAAAAAGCATCCAGCCATGTTCCCTAAGGAGCCCATAATAAAGGCAACGTGGTGTCTCCTCCTAGATGACAGCAACAACAAGTATGGGAGTGGGAGGACAAGTGCAGAAGGGCATTTCACTTCTTCCAACTTGGACCCTCACTGGATCCCAAATACAGATGATAGATCCTTATCAGGCATTAACATCCAGACACCCCCAAACACTAAGCAGGTCTTTAGTAATTTCAAAATAATTTCATATGTTATTTCACCAAGCAAGCATCAGATGAAGACTAAAATAAATCCCATATATAGCAGAATGCAAACCCAGATCCTGATCACTTTATTAGTATGGTTGCAGCTAAACTCAAGGGAAGATGATGCATGTCAAAAAATGACTCCCAGGTCATATCAATTGTATGAATTCCGGGCATTATGAGAGCTATGGTTTTTTACAATAAGAAACATTTTAAAAGCAATTTTCAGAAAGAAAGGATTTGGATTCTGACAACTGATTGGGTCAGCAAGTCTTTAAACTTCCTTCCAATAGGGTGGTATCAAAATCTGTAAAATGGGAATATTAAGTGACCTGCAGCCTGCATCCAGTATCAGAAAGCAGATCTTAACCAGCATGGAAACACAAGGAGTGTTCTTATACCCATCTCACATGGTACATGCTTAATTCCATTTTTTTTTCTCTAATGGGCCTGTTCTTTAATGTTTCTACAACACTTTAGAAAATTTCAGCATCTAGAGGGAAGTTAAATGTTTGCTGTTTTGGGACCATTTGAAACCATGCATGCAAAGAGAATAAAATCACTTAAGTCTGCTTGTAGGAAACTTATCTTGGCAATCAGACAACAAGAATTAGTTATTAAAGACTTATCAGATGAATAAAGACTCCTCTATAAGGAAAAGCATTTACAGCCCAATGTCTGAGAGTCTGTAACACTGAAATGCTGGCTGTTCCCTCTGGGTGGCACTGTTGCCTGAAATGCTGGCTGTTCCCTCTGGGCGGCCCGTGCTACATGGAGAGTGTGGGGCCCAAATGTTCGCTTGCGCCACTTGCTCCCACGCGGCGGCCTCGCTGAGCAATGCCGAAGTCAGCCAAGCACCATGGTGGGAGGCGAAGGGGAGGCAGGGCGTGCGGTGCCCAAACGGCCATTTGGGCTCTGCGGTTCCCCAAGTGAGAGGCAGGAGGGGGAGGAGAAGTGAAAGAGAGAGTCAGAGAGAGAGGCAGGAGGCGGAAGAGAGCTGAGAGAGAGAGAAACAGAGCGAGAGACCGGAGGCTCAGGAGAGAAGACCGACGTGGAGGAGAGACCTGAAAATCCCGTCTTATGACGGACTAATTAGCTAGTTTGCAGTAAAACTCCAATAGTCCGGCACCCAATGGTACAGAACTCCCGATAGTATAGCATCAAAATGGCAAGTGAATGAGCTTCCACAAAAAATGAGTCACGAGGCAGCAGCTGAACTGAGCAAAACCGTAAGTCTGCCACTGGCATTGTGTGACGCAGGACAATGTTTTGACTTTTTAATATTTTCGCCCATCGGTGTGTACAGTAGTAATGGAGTCAAGGGTGAATGAAGGTGCTAGTGGTAGTGGTAAGAAAAGTGTAAAAAGGAAGCATGTAACACTGACATTGAACCAGAAATTAGAGATTATAAAGATACTAGGAAGAAGCATAAATCGGCACATTATCATGAGTGAATTTAACATTGGATCTCTAACAATCTATGACAAAGAAACAGAAAGATATGTTGCGAGTATTTTTTGCTGAAAGTGAAGTGCCTACTAAACGTACCAAGGTATGGCAAACTCTGAAAAGACCTAAGGGTATGTCTACACTACCCCCCTAGTTCGAACTAGGGGGGTAATGTATGCATACCGAACTTGCTAATGAAGCCCGGGATTTGAATTTCCCGGGCTTCATTAGCATAAAGCCGGCACCGCCATTTTTAAAAGCCGGCTTGTTCGAACCCCGTGCCGCGCGGCTACACGCGGCACGGGGTTCGAACAAGCCGGCTTTTAAAAATGGCAGCGCCGGCTTTATGCTAATGAAGCCCGGGAAATTCAAATCCCGGGCTTCATTAGCAAGTTCGGTATGCATGCATTACCCCCCTAGTTCGAACTAGGGGGGTAGTGTAGACATACCCTAAGATGGCACAGTTGGATGTGGCTTTAAGTGGTTTAGTGCAAAGCGTTTTGAAGGAAAGCCCATTACTGGGCCAGTGCTCATAGAAAAAGCAAAAGAGTTTCACAGTGAAATGAACATTAGTGAATCATGTGTTTTCAGAAGGTTGGTTGAGTAATTTTAAGTATCAGCATGGGATCCGTAAGTTTGATATCAGTGGTGAGCAAAAGTCTGTTGATTACGTAGCTGCTGAGGAGTGTAGCACTATTTTTGAGCAGTTGGTGGAGGGACACAGTTTGTCGCCTTCTCAAATATACAATATCGATGAAACTGGGCTCTTATAGCATTGTTTGCCAAACTCTACTCTGGTTGGTGGTGGTGAAAAGGTTGCTCATGGCTTCAAAATGAACAAAGACCGCATTACAGTTCTAGTATGTGCAAATGTGTCCTGCACACATAAGCTTAAGCTTTTTGTTGTAGGGAAGTACAAAAAGCCTTGGGCATTTAAAACTCTTACAAGTTTGCCAGTGATTTATGAGGCACAGAAGAATGCTTGGATGATGGCAGAAATCTTTAAGGACTGTTTTTTTAATTATTTTGTGCCTGCAGTTAAGGAGAATTTTAGAAAGGGGGAAGGGAATCTACCGGAGGATAGTAAAGCTGTTCTTTTGCTCCATAACTGTCGAGCGCATCTGCCCGCTTCGGAGCTTGTTAGTGGAAATATTTTCATTACATATTTGCCAATGAATACGACGTCTTTGATCCAACCTATGGATTAAGGCATGATACAGAACTTTAAGTGTTTCTACAGGAGGTCTTTTGTTCAAAAGCTGGTAAACTCAGACTGCAGTGTTTCTGAATTTCAATCCGATTTCAACCTTAAGGATGCTGTATATGAGGCTGCATTGGCATGGTAAGACATAAAGAAGGCTACTGTATGAAAATGTTGGAGGAAACTTTGGCCTAGCATCATGTTTTGTGATGATTCTTCCGATGAAGAAGAATTTTGTGGCTTTAATGTTAGGCCTAAGCACATTACTGACATACAAGAAATAATTGAAAATGTCCCTGAGAAGAATGCTGTTGAAAAGCTCATAGAAAATGAGATTGAACAATGGCTTGATGTGGACAAAGACGAACCAGTTGTAGAAATTTTGAGTGATGCTGCTATAATTGAAAGTGTTATGAATCCACACAAACCTCAAGAAGAAAAGGAGGAAGTGACGGAGAGAGCAAAATATACCTGGTGAGAGGCAACTGATTTTATTTCCAAATTTGTTGAATTTGCAGAGAGTTGCAGCCAATATAATGCAGCTGAAGTGATGAACCTTCATATTATTCTGAATAACTTTTATACCAAGAAGTCAAAGTCCTCTAAGCAAGCCAATCTCAGGGATATGTTTGCAAGGGCACGGAAGATAATTCAGCCTTTTTTTTTCACCACCACCACTAGAGACTATTGTTGTCAACACCCCCATGGAAGCAGAGGAGGATATTGATAATCTGGATGATAACACAGATGATGAAGCACAGGTTTCATCAGATGATGAGTAGTTGTGCAGCATGGTAAATAAACAAAATTATAGATTTAAGTTTCAGTGTTTTGTTTAAGTTTGTGGTTTTTAGTCTTTAAGTGAATAATTTACAGACTTTATTAGTGTTGAAGTGTATATACAGTAGTACCTCCTGATAGTCCAGCATAGCCAATAATCCAGCACCACCTAGGTCCCAAAGGTGCTGGATTATTGGAAGTCTATTGTACTGTGTCTAATATGAATACTGTGCTAATACTTAATCAGTTTTCATTTTCTATGCTCCCTTCACCTCCTGGTCCAGAAGTCAGATCCAGTGAAATACAAACACCAGTGAAAATCATTTTGGTTTTAGCAACTATTACTAGTTAAACATCCTTAGCAGATGGGTATTAAATAGCACTGCCTGGAATTTAAGCAAACTCAGATACACTAAGGTGGCAATTTCCTTGTGGAACTAGTTCACTGAAAGGCAAAGAAGTCTGGGATATTATCGATCAGGAGCCATTCCCACACATACCAAAAGAAGCAGAAAGATATTTTTCCTCTCCGGAGAAAAGACAGTAGAAAAGAGGAGAATTTCAAAGTTTGGTAATTAAAATTAACTGTAATTTGCAAGACTACATTAAGGGCCACATTCTTTCATCCTTATTCATGATGTGGAGTCCCATTGAAATCAGTGGGGCTGCTTTTATCATGAGAACATGGTGATGCAATTTTTTTCTACATGAATGGTCTATTTTGCTCACACAGAATCCCACAGAGTTGTTCCAGTACTAGAGCAGAACCAAGTAAATCAATCCATTGAATAGACTTGATCTAACAACACTCCAGTTCAGTTTTGCTAACCAATTTGTTTCTGGAAATCTTATTTAAGATGAATAATTCGTTGATGCAGAAAAGAACTAATTTATGCTAGAAAACGTAATGGAAAAAATTAAGATGCTTTGGAAATAGGCCTTTCATCACATATTGAACAAAGAATTTCCATGACATTTTTTTGCTTACTTGGATTAAGTATTTTAGGTATAGGCAATCAGATATAATTATTTAAATATGAGGGTCTCCCCAAACATACCAATCACCTTCCAAAAGTAAGACCAGTATTTTGTCTACATGTATCACTCAAAGTTGAAGGTCATTTACCTTAATCTTCATAAGTGCTTCTAATAGCTCACATGTTTACTTTACCTGTACAATTTTATTGGTAGCATGGCTCCTACAAAACTACACTCAATTCTTCTGTAATGTAATAGTTCATAAACTGGTTTCCTCCTCGGATTTTTTTTATTTCACACACATTGCTCTGTTCATGTTTCAAGCACTCCATTAGTCTTCTTTGCATATCTCATTGCCCATGACAATTTATATTCTATGTTGGCTTCTGATCTGGCTGAGCAGATATACTAGTAATTCCTAGATAAGAACTCAAGGCTTTGAATTAGGTTTGCCCCTAAGAGCACACAAACCATCTCTATTCTGTGGTACAAGGGAAAGATCCTCTTTCTGATGTAAAGACTTTACATTATATAAATATTTACTTAATATTAATTTAGCATTTTTAATATAATCTTTCACTTATAAATTGTCTGTCTTGTGCTTAATGCACCAGTTTAGGCATCTAAAACTCTAGGTCCAATTTTTGGCCCTGTCAAATATTTCGTGTGTGATATTCAGTAAGTCATTTAGGGTATGTCTACACTAGCCCCGTAGTTTGAACTAGGGTGGCTAAGATAGGCATTCGAACTTGCAAATGAAGCCCAGGATTTAAATATTCCAGGCTTCATTTGCATGTTCCCGGGCGGGCGCCGTAGTTCGAACTGACTGCCCGCAGCTACATGCGGCAGTCAGAAGTTAATCTGAACTAAATCCTTAGTTCGGATTAACTGTTACTCCTCCTGCAATGAGGTGTAACAGTTAATCCGAACTAAGTCCTCAGTTCAGATTAACTTCTGACTGCCGTGAGTAGCCGCGGGCAGTCAGTCGGACTAGGGGGATTTAAAAATGGCGCCTGCCCAGGAACATGCAAATGAAGCTCGGGATATTTAAATCCCGGGCTTCATTTGCAAGTTCGAATGCCTACATTAGCCACCCTAGTTCAAACTAGGGAGCTAGTGTAGACATACTCTTAGTTCCTCTTGTTCTTTTCCCCTGTAAAACAAGTAACATTTATTTTTGCCTCTGTTTTTCTATCAGAATTAGATTGTAAGATCTTCAAGGCAAGGATTGCCTCTTCCAGTCTGTGAATATAATGCCTGGCACAAAATGGGGAACCAATTTTGGTTGAGTCCATCAAGTGCTACTATAATAAAAATAACAATGAAAAATAAACAACATTGCCGCTTAGACTGGCCCTTGCAGTACAAGTCAACTTCCAGTGCATCTGCAATTCCACAATATAGTAAAATATGTATCAGTAACCATCTCATTACCATTTGAATGCAAAAAATAAAAGGTATTAAAGGAACTTTTTTTATTTCTATAGGCAGTAGTGGATATTGACTTAGTAATAATGACTTGCTAGTCACAATAATAAATTGTCCAGCCCCCACTAAGCACCTCCCCACCCTCCCCCACCCTGGGAGTGACCAGACAGCCAAAACAGGATAAGGGACCCTGTGAATTATTATTCACAATAATGAAGTTTGTCTGAACTGTTCAATTATTTTTATTTATTTTTCATTAAGGTACCCAGATGCCTGCAGTATGGTGAGTAGAACTGGAGACAAAAGGTCAAGTTTCAGGAGAAATATAATTTGGTGTAACACCAAGGGCTCAAGAATGTATGTTTGGAGTGATGAAGAGACTAGCTGGAAGGCAGTGCATTCTGTAGCTGGGGTAATCATTGACCAGGAGCCAGAAGCACAGAAAGAGGACAGCTGAAATGAGGCATATGGACATGCTGAGAAATTTTTTCAAAAAACAAGGAAATTAAATACCCCCCAAAATTGGGATCTCAAAACTAACATTGCCTAATCATGCTTCATGTCCTTCCAGGATATGGCAGGTGGTTAAACTTACATTTCTGAAAACCAGGATATACAAAAAGTTAAAGGATACACCACCCTTATAATACAATCTTAGTTCTGTCCTCTCTGAGAAATGTCCGAGCGTATCATAAACAGACATATTAACATTCTAACTATATGAATGTCACAAAACACTTTGGGAATACAGCACATGAGCACTGTTTTGCTAAGGCAAAAATCAGTTTTTGTTCAGACAGAGTGAACAGGATCTGCCTGCACTGAGCCCACTTCACACAAACTACCTAGACTTGCTAACTATTACTAACCCTTCATGACCATTATATCGTTTGGAGTTACAGAGTTTAGGAAGAAATCACCTAAAACACTGAGAACTGAAGCAGTTGCAAATTTTCAGTTTTATTCCATAACAGAAATGGTTAGAACCAGTCAAAACTGGCTGGGCTAACATCTAATTCTATTACTATAACAAGATCTATCACTATGGGTGTGTCTAGACTACATGCCTCCTTCGACGGAGGCATGTAGATTAGCCAGATCGGAAGAGGGAAATGAAGCCGCGATTAAAATAATCGCGGCTTCATTTAAATTTAAATGGCTGCCCCGATCTGCCGATCAGCTGTTTGTCGGCAGATCGGGGGAGTCTGGACGCGATGCCCCGACAAAGAAGCCTTTCTTCATCGGCACAGGTAAGCCTCGTGAAACCAGGCTTACCTGTGTCGATGAAGAAAGGCTTCTTTGTCGGGGCATCGCGTCCAGACTCCCCCGATCTGCCGACAAACAGCTGATCGGCAGATCGGGGCAGCCATTTAAATTTAAATGAAGCCGCGATTATTTTAATCGCGGCTTCATTTCCCTCTTCCGATCTGGCTAATCTACATGCCTCCGTCGAAGGAGGCATGTAGTCTAGACACACCCTATGACATCGCAATATACAACATATTCCTCTTCCCGTAATAAGAAAGTCCCTTAAATAAAACACACACTAAACTAGGGAATGAGGGTAGACTGCCTCAGTTCCCAGCTAATCCTGGGAATTATTTTGCCCCACAACTGTCGGTTAACCTTAACGAAAGATCCAACCATGAAGGATGGAGTAGAGAGAACATCTGGTGATCTTGCACCTTACGGTGTTATGGGCACAAGTCTGACAATGGGTTTGAGACTTGAAGTGTGAACAGGTGAGGCTGTTGTATCAGCCTGCTCAGAGAGGGGGCTTGTGTTTGCTGCAGACCGTGATGGAGGAGGAGAGTCAGGAACAGGTGACTCTTGACTCATTAGCTCACAGGTAGTGGTGAGGTCAGGCAACTCAACTGGAAATGTGTCCTGGGGGCAGGCATAACCTGGCAACAACTGATCTACATGCTGCCTCTACAGTCCGGATAGTGGAGAAAATAGGTTCTGTTTGAGAGATGATGATGTCAGGGACCCATTTAGCTCCAGAAATATAGTTCTGAGCCAAGACCAACAGTCCAGGACTAAAGGTTTGGTTTTCTGCTCTGGATACACGCTTGATGACTTGACTGCTGTTTACATTCCATAGTTTGCCATGGTTCAGAAGGTTTCAGCAGATCAAAGCAAGCTCACAGCTGACGTCCCATTGTTAGAAAGGCTGGGGATGTTGTGGTTGTAGCATGAGGTACGTTTCTGTAGCATAATGAGAAGGTGTCCAGATGCTTTTGAATGAAAGAATGTCCTCTAGCTGATTTCAAAGGATGTGTCATTGTCTGCACAAACCTTTCAGCTAATCCATTGGTGGATGGGTGATACAGTGTTGAAGAGATGTGATGAATCCCATTTACTTTCATAAAATTTCCAAACTCCTGAGAGACAAACTGCGGACTGTTGTCACTCACAAGTTGTTCTTGCAGACCAAAACGACTAAAGATTGACATATTTTATGACAGTACTCTCAGCAGTACAGGACAGCATTACAGAGACTTCTGGCCATTTGGAATGCACATCTACCACCACCGAGAACATACTTCCTTCAAATGGGTCAGCACAATCAACGTGACTATTTTGCCACAGTTTTTCAGGCTAGTCCCGTGGGTGTAAAGGTGTCAACTGAAGTGCATTCCTCACACTCTGGCATGAAATACAAGCTCTAGCCTTCTCTTCAATGGCATAGTCCAAGCCAGGCCTCCAAAAATAGCTCCATGCAATTTCTTTCATGCACACCATTCCACAGTGACCTGAATGTAGCTGTTGTAACATCTGTGATCTCAGTAGCATTGGAATAATGACACACATTCCCCACAACAAGCCCCCAGAATGGATCGATAACTCTGTCCTCCTGGACATGTAGGGAACAAGGTTGCATGAGACCTGAGTGTTCCATAGAGATGTTCCATGCATCACTAGGTCCATAACTTGGGACAATACTGAATCAAAGCAAGTTGCTCTCTTAACTTGTGTAGCGGTGATGGGTTTGTTCCCTACCTGTTCAAAGTAGATTTCCTTTTGGCCAAGATCTTGCTGTTTGATTGGCAAAGGCAGCCTTGACAGACCATCTGCATTGCAATTGGATTTCCCTTATATGATTTCATGTGTATGTCTGGAAAGTAACAATGCCCATCCCTGCATATGACTAGCAGTCAATGGTGGAATGCCTGTGTGTAGAACAAAATTGTAGTCAGAAGTCAATGGTCGGTGTGAAGTGTAAACTTTTCTCCAAACAGGTACTAATGAAATTTCCAAATCCCAAAAACAATTCCCAATGCTCCACATTCGATTTGTGTATATTTAGTTTCTGCCTTGCTTAAGGTGTGTGAAGCAAAGGCAATTGGTCTCTCTTCTGGCTATGTCTACACAGGTATGATTTTGCGCAAATACTTTTAACGCAAGAATTTGTGCGTTAAAGTATTTGCACAAGAGAGCATCTACACTGGCATGTGCCTTTGTGCAAGGGATGTGCTTTAGCTCAAAAGCATCCATGCCAGTGTAGACGCTCTCTTGAGCAAGAAAGCTCCGATGGCCATTTTAGCCATCAGGCTTTCTTGCGCAAGAAATTAACGTTGCCTGTCTACACTGGCCTCTTGTGCAAGAACAGTTGTACAAGAGGACTTAACCCTGAGCGGGAGCATCAGAATATTTGCGCAAGAAGCACTGATTTCCTACATTAGAACGTCAATGTTCTTGTGCAAGTATTTGCGGCCAGTGTAGACAGGTGGCAAGTTTTTGCACTACAGCAGCCGATTTTGCGCAAAATCTTGCCAATGTAGACACAGCCATAATGTATGACAAGACAAACTCCTGCTCCATACAGGGAGGCATCACAGGCCAACTGTAAATATAAGGATGGATCAAAATGTGTCAGCACCTCCAAGTTTAGCAATCCACATTTAACTTTGTTAAATGCAACATGACATGGTTCAGTCCACCTCCAGACCATTTTCTTGCCAAGGAGTTCATGAAGTAGTTTCAGCAGTGTAGCTAACTGTGAGATAAACTCTCCATAATTGTTCAATAGTCCTAGAAACGAGTGAACTTGTTAACATTTTGAGGGGGTATAGGCTCCACAATAAGTTTAACTTAAGCCAGTAGCATCAATGATGTGTCCCGAATATTCAACAGAAGGCTGAAAAAAATGCACACTTGTCTTTGCAGACTTACAGGCTACTCTACAAGGATTGGAAGAGCATGGCCTACAAGTTATTACCAATGATCAAGATGTCAGCAAGATAGCAGTGGACTCCTGGCAAGACACACAAGATCTAGTCCATAGCCCTCTGAAACAAATCTGGGACAGACATTATTCTGAAAGGTAAGCAACAGTAACAATACAGTTCCTTATGCATCTCAATAGTCAACAACTCTTGGGTCTTCTCATCACTTCTCCCATATATGTCTTCTGAATGATCTTTGTTGTCTTAAGTGGAAAATGATTTAGCTTTCCTTATACACAGTGACTGCTGCATCAGTGTCTAGTTCCATGCTTACAGGTTTGCTATACAACAACGCTGCCAAAGATAAAACATAGAGTGACATTTCTTCTTTGGACGGAGCGTTATCTTGATCAGCCTGAATCTGCTCAATGGTATACAGCTTTTCATTTTTGATCCACCAGATTGCAGGACTCTTTTTCTTTTGTTTGTAGGCATGCTCAATGTGTCTTTTTTTACACTGTCAACACACTGGGTCCTTATATCAACACTGATACATAGTGACCCACTGGTAATATTCCTGGCTCTCCACTGTTTTGTGGGTAGGTTCTTTGGACACTTTATGCACCCTAAGAGGTACACTGAGGTATTGCACCTTCTGTGTGTCCAGTTCCATGGAGACCACAATATCAACAGCCTTCTGTAGGGTGAGCTGGATCTTTGTTAATAGTCACCCCTTTATAGTTTCACTGTGCAGGCCACACACTAACCTGTCATGTATGACATCATTTAACAACTCCCAAAATTCACAGTGTTCCGCTTTTTCAAAGTTGCTACAAATTGTTCAACTGTTTCACTTTCTTTTTGGTCTCTTTTGTGGAACCTATGCCTTTCTGCAATTACCAATAGTTCTGGAACATAACGTGACCCCAGGATTTCCACAATATCACTGTTAGATTTGGTCTCTGGATTAACTGGTTTAACTGCAGTAAACTGCATAGCAGGGAGTAGGTGTTAGCCCCTATAATGCTTAAGAATATTGGCACCTTCTTCTGTTCCTTAATGTCATTTCCAATAACAAAAAGTTCAAAACACACAGTATATACGTGCCATTACTCTATAGTTTCCTCAAGAGGTCCCAGTGGCCCTGTAAGTGTAGCCATAGCTACTGCACCTCTATTGTTTTCTTTTCTTTTCTTTTCTTTTCTTTTCTTTTCTTTTCTTTTCTAAATCTCACAGCTTCTGGGCTTCACTGCAGTCAGCACAAAGCAGACTCTGGTTCTAGTTTCAGTTTGCACTGTCAGTGTAACAGTCAGTTCTCTCCCCACCTCCACCCCGTCCTTTCCAGCAAAAAGTTTTGTTTTCTTACATTGACTTCTACTTCTGTTGCTTGAGGCAGCACAGGTATCCCACCTTCGTTACCACTTTGTTACGTTGTTTGGAGTTACAGACTTTAGGAAGAAATCACTTAAAACACACAGAGCTGCATTTTTTGAGGCTCCGTGACAATTGCAATCAGCAGAGTGGGACAGGGCAGGGTTTAGAAGATTGAGGAGAGTAAAGTCTGCTTTCCAGGGATAGTGTATTCTTTAATTCTTCATTTCAGAGGCTTAATTTAAGCCAACTTCCACATTATGGAAGGGCACAAGGCACCTTCGAATAGCTCTAGTTCTGTGTGAATGAAGTTTTTGGCTATTTAATAAATTATTTTCAGTGGTTATGGAGGAGACTTCAATAAATACTCTCCACACTTCCCACACAGTGGTACTGAAGACAGCACAGTTCTTTCCTATTGTAAGTACGTGTGGAATGGTAGTAGCTCTGATACCAGTCTTTGGGAACTATGGTAAATAGATAAGTACACAGCAACTGACACATGGAATCAGACTAATCATTCATCTATTTCAGTATCCTATGTCCCACAAGCGCTAGCATCCGCTGTGTTAAACACAGTTGAAATTAGCCCAGCAATGGGCAATTATGGAAAAAACTTTGAACTCACAGGGAAAGTTTTGTCCTAGTCCTCATGACTCTGAGGGCTAGGAAGCATGAGATTTTTATATCCTTACTATTAAAATATTGGGTATACTTGTGGTCTATATAAATACCCAACCCTTTATTGAATCTTACAAAGTCACTACTCCCCAGTGATATGTTGTAGTGCTCAGATCTACATGTGAACTGTACTATATGAATAAGTATGTCCTTGGTGAATTTTTAATGGCAACCACTGGCATGTTTACTTGCAAAGCATGGAGCTGGTTTTAGTACTGTTTGAAACTCACCCTCTGCTAGAACAACCAAGCTCTTTTGCTTTTCAAATATGCACAAAAATGCTTTGGTACATTTTGGCAGCTCAAAGAGCCCAGATACTATTCTGCTATTTTAATTTTAAAGCAATTCCCTTTAGAAAAATTTGTCACCTGTGTTTACAGAGCAGTAACCATTCACAGTAACGGAAAATGTGCTTGATTTAAACAGCCGTGAATGAAAGACATTTACTGGAGGGGAAAAACATAATTTTCCCATGTAAAATTAGTAAAAGCAACTGCTAATCGAGCTTGTTACATGCTGATCTCTCTATGAAAACAGACTTGTTCCTTGTTTCTTCAAAAAGACTTCCTGTAAAGTAGGGTGAAAACTGTCTGGAGTGATATCTACTTTTTAAATGTGATTCTTATCATACAGCATGTTCATCCAGCCTCCAGTCCTCTGCTGTTAAATTTACCTTTAAGTTGATCAAATCAAGCAGGAAGAAAGATTTCAGAGAGCTCCCTTTCTTTTTCTTTCCAGGGGGCACAGTCTGTGCAATGACACTGTTTCATTTCAATAGATTATACCAAACCTCTGTGTTATTGTAACTCTGCCACTGAGCATATGCTTAATTTCCTGTTCATCCTCAGTGCACCAGGGGCTAGCAAAGCTGAGAAGCAGAGCCTGCAGTGATTTCTCACCTTACAAGATGACAAGGAACCACATAAAATTGTCCAAGAAATGTCTACCATTAAGATATGGCTTTAATTACTGGAGAAGAAATCTAGTAAGATAAGCATTTTTATCATGTGTCACAAGCATTTTCTATGATGCCCACAATGGATGCTTCTGATCACACAGTTGTCAGAAAAGAATTAATCCCATCTCATATTCCCCAGTGTTTTGTGGCTTTTGCATGTTCATTTAGAACTTCATATGAAAGAGCCAAATCAGTGCAAATTTGTACATATAAACCTACATTTCAGATTAGATTCACAAATTTAACTTCCTATCCCTTTAATAGAATTCCATATTTTAGTTATATTTTTCTTATTTACATGAATTCTCTTTAATGGCCCTAAAATGTTGCCAACTAGCACTTTTTTTTTTTTTTAAGATTGACTTCTTGGAAACTGATCAGTGCTTTAATTTTATTCCATTCTGGTCCTGAAACTAAAGACAATTAAATTAGAACAATGAGCATGCTCCTGAGAGGATTAATTCATAATGACTAATCCATGAATTGCACCTCACAAAAGAAAACACACAAGGAACCAAATCTTTCTCTTTTTAGCCATAAAAATATAAAGAATACATCCTGTACAGCTAATTTGCTCAGTTAATAAAATCCACAGAAATGAGTAGATACATACAAAGTTGCATGAAAGTCCATTATTGGGAAAGACTGATTAATAAAACTGAATTTTTCTGAGGAAAGAAACAGTTTTGACAAAACTTTCACTAGAAAGGTTTCTCATGGTGTGGATGGATTTTCTGGTCAAACCCTTAGAGCTAACCCGCAATGGCCAAAAACCAGTGGCTAAGACACTCACCTGAGATATGACACACCCAGGTTGAGAGTCCTAACTTGGGTGTGTCTCTGCAGTGCGGGTGTGGGTAAATTATTGAAAGGTCTCAGATTTATCCTAATGCAGAATGGGATTTTTTTTTTAAAACTTGAACATTTTCACAGGATGGGAAACCTTTTCCTGCCCAGTTCTAATCATGGGACTGTGAATTGGAGCATCATAAAACAAGGAGGGGTGTGACGGGTCATGAGCGACCCGCACTTTAATCGGTGGGAAGGGGCCGGAGGAAGCTGCGACCCTGGCAGAGGTTCCCGGGTGCAGCAGTCCGACCGGGAGAGGGCGGCAGTGGCGGTGGCAGCAGGGCTTTCCCCCACGTCTGCACAGCCGAGCAGCAGCTAGCCCCGCCCCTGCGTGCGCCCGCATCATCTCCTACCCCCCTTCACTCCCTGCCATCTCCTGGCCAGCCCCCTCCTGTCCCAGGCCGCGTGCAAGGCCGTCTCAGAAGAGTCACGCATAGCCAAGGCACCAGGAGCTATTCATCTGGGTGGCACCCTCATCCATGAGCCACCCTTCCCCTTCCCCTGCTCCAGGTTTACAGCCCTTTTCCCTCCCTCCAGGTTTACAGCCCCCTTCCCACCTGTGACTGAGAGAAGCACTTTAATTTTTTTAAAGAAAACTTTATTTTTCATTACAAAAGAGTTATACTGTTTGCTACCTAGTACTTTGAAGTAAATTGTAACCGTTTTGAAAAATCACACCTGTCTCTCTGTGTGTATGTCCACAAAGTGGGGCAGGAATGGTTTGGGGGTGGGAAGGCACTGGGGGCAAGGAGCAAGCCCACATTTGGCAGGTCCTGGGGAAAGTCATTGGGCTCCTTGGGAAAATCTCTCCCTTGGGGCCTTCCAAATATGTAATCCTGACTGGTGGGCTTGGCGGATGGCAGCAGTCCAGGGCTGCTCAAACTGCCTCCCTTCCACATCAGCCTGGGTCCCCCTCCCTGGGAGGAAAGCCTCCCCTTTCCTCTCCACCAGGTTGTGCAGCACACGACAGGCAGCCACCACCTCGGGGATGTTGCGTTTCCCCATGTCCAGGAGAGTGAGCAGGCATCTAAACCTGCCCTTCAGATGCCCAAAGGCGCATTCCAACTGCAAGCGAGCCTGATTCACGTGGAAGTTAAACATTTCCCTGCTCGCGTCCAGGTGTCCAGTGTATGGCTTCATGAGCCAGGTCATAAGGGGATAGGCCGCGTCAGCCATGATGCACATAGGCATCTGCACATCCTCAACTGCAAAGTTGCGCTGCGGAAAGAATGTCCTTGCCTGCAGCCTGCAGTCCAGGTATTAGTTGCGGAAGATGCGGGCATCATGTGCCATGCCCAACCACCCAGCACAAATGTTTGTAAACTGTCCCCGGTGGTCGACCAGAGCCTGCAGCACCATGGAGAAGTAGCCCTTCCTGTCTATGTACAGAGCTGCCCAATGTGGCGGCTGTCCTGGCATTATAGGGCAAGGGCAAGCCAGGCACACAGCTCCTGGAACGTGGACTTCCACATACGGAAGTTTCGGAGCCAAGCCTGGTCATCCCGCTGCTCCATAACAAGATGGTCCCACCAGTCTGAACTGGTGTCCAGCCTCCAAAATCCCCTCTCCAAGAATAAGTTCAGTGGCAAGGCCAGTAGTACTGCAGCCTAGACGAGGGGCTCAAGGCTGGGTTCTGAGTCCAGATGGCCCAAGAGCATCATGACAGTATAATGGAGATGCAGCAGAATTTGTAGCATGGCAGTGTTGGGCCACTGCCTGCCCAAAAGGTGCTCTGGCTCCATATCCAAAAAAGGATGAAAAGCAGAAAAACCAACCAAAAAAGAAAGTGCTGTGGTGTCCCAGAAAGCAGGGCAACCAGAGTAAGCACTGCAGCAGCTTTGCTATCCCTCTCAGAGGTAGGCAAGCCAGAAGCAGCAGCAGAGAAACGGCTGTTGACGGGGATCCCTTTAAGCATGCATCTCTGCAAAGGGCAGTCAGCAGAACCCGGAAGTAAAGGCTGCCACTATGCCCTACCAGAAGTGGTTCTGGGTGCCGTTTTTTCAACAGAGCATCCAGGCAGTCTGGACGCTCTTTTTTGAAAAAGCAGATCGCTTTTTCAATCCACTAAGTGCAATCTAGACGCTCTCTTTCGAAAGAGGCTTTTTCAAAAAAATGTATTTAGAAAAAGCCTCTTTTGAAAAAGGCATGTAGTTTAGACGTACCCTAAAGCACTATTTCAGAGCTAGTAGGTTAAAAACTAGTTTTCTTTGTATTTTTGAACCATTGAGTAACTCCCATAATTTTTTTGTGAGCTTGTTAATTTTTTATTTAAATCTGGTTGTTTTCCACATCTAAAAATTAGGAGTAACACATTCGTTTTTTTACCTTGACATGATTCATACAACCTGTTTTCTGACACTATCATATTGCCCTTGGAATTGACAGTGAATAAAAGAGTTTTCTCCATCCAACTAAGCGTTAGCACACCTGAACTCTGTTCCTGACTTTGGTACTAGCTCACCGTGCATCACTGGATTTATGTAAGGATTAATTTAAGTGTTTGTCACAAATTCTGATAGAACATGTTATCCCTTTCCCAAACACAACTTCCCAAGAAGTTTTGAAGAATGCTTTGCAGAAACAAGCACTACTGACTACAACAGCCTCTTAAAAGCAGAACACTTATAACAGTTGGAAATTTAGTAGATTTTTCAAACAAGTTATGAATTCTGAATGTCTTCATAGTTGTACAGTATTCACCATCGCTCAGAAATCTGATTAGAAAACATATGTGATACATTTTAGATCACATTTTACAAGGGTGTATCAGACAACAGTACCCTCAAGGAAATTCATGTTTTTCTGTAGCTCAATACTGTAGTAAGAATACCAGATTTTTGTATGTATGTCCCTCACAATTACTGCTAATCGTACCTCATTGTTTCAAAGTGGTAGATGACTAATGTAATATGAAGGGGCTGATAGTAGATGTAGAACATTTAAGAGTGAAATATTTTAATATCCATGTACCAGTCTAGATAGTTTGCTGTGAAAACTATAAGAAGTGACTGGAATTTCCATTAAACATCCTCCAACAGAATTCACAGGGTTACTGTGACTTCTGCAGACTGTGGATTTTCACCGATTACCTCTAATGTTAGTATAAACCCACAAAAAAGTCACAATTTCCATTGTGTGTTATTCATTTCTTTACATTTTGTAATCGCGATATTTATTTCCATTTAGATGTTTGGCCTTGATCCTGGCTCTATTAATACACTTTCAAACTTTCATTAATCCTCATGTTTCCTTTCTTGATGCTAGTTTTACTGAACACATCTCAAATTCAGGGCTACATTATGCAGTGTTTCCTGAAACATTCAGAAATATAGATTTGTAATATATGGCTGCTTAGACATTTGAGTTATTATTTCCCTGATTGCAGAGATTAAAATTGACAGTGGCAGCATCATGGGTTTCTTCTGGGAAGGTTGCCACAACTCAAACCAAGTAAGAGGTTCTGCCTCTACTACAATATGATTTCAGAAGACTGTGTGAGGAACTAATAGATGCTATTTACCTAACTTTTTAATGATGAGTAAAAGCAGTGTTAGCATTAAGCATATTTCACACACAGAACTTAATTACAACTCTATTACAATTGTGTAGTGGCCCTCTATGTTTAGGATCCTGAAAATTTCCATGTCAAATAGTGCCACTTTTTTTAGAAGTTCTGATGCCTCCATTGTTTACAACCCTAACCCTTTGAAATTTGGCAAGGGTTAAGTCCTCTGGCTTGAAAAATGTTTTTCTGTGGCCCATGAAATTCCATGCAGGTTTTGCTGTGATATAAACTGTTAGAATCATCCTTTCTCTTCTCTTGCTTTTAGCTCCAGGAAAATTTTAGCAGCCTGCCAAAATAATAACAGAACACGAACATGCCAAAGCAGCAGTACCAGACACTGCACTGGGAACACCTACAGCAGCTGTAGCATGGGACCGATATACATTCCCCCCTTTAGGAGTAATACCTTAAACAGGACCTCCCCCAATTCCTGGGAAAGGAGTGAGAAAGAGAGAATTACATAAGGCTGGGCACCTACTTGATCCAGCAGCTCATTCCTCTTTCAGGATAAGAGCCTTTTCCTGCTGCTTGCTAATGTAGTCCTGTACTTCAAGTGGTGAAAGGTTTAGACCTTGCTGCTGAATGCATGCAGTAGGATGTTACAGATACATTAAAAGGGGAAATGTAAAACCAAATTATGTGTTTTTTTAAAATTAGGAAGTAACATTCAAATATTAATAAAATCAAGCCATCAGAAATTAAAAAGTGGCATTTTAAGGCTCTCTGTGACACTTAGAGCTAAGAACATAAGAATGACTAAGCTGGGTCAGACCAAAGATTGATCACACCTAGTATCCTCCTGTCTCCCAACAATATCCAATACCAGGTGCTTCAGAGGAAATGAACCGAACCGAGTGATCTGTCTACTGTCACCCATTCCCAGCTTCTGGCAAACAGAACCTAGGGCAACCATCCCTGCCTACTAGCCATTGACGGACCTTTCTCCCATGAATGTATCTAGTTCTTTTTTGAACTCCATTATAGTTTTGTCAAGGAGTTCTTCAGGTTGACTATGCATTGTGTGAACAAATCCTTCCTTTTGTTTGTTTTAAGCATGCTGCTTATTAATTGCCCCTGGTTCTTATGTTATGAGGAGTAAAGAACACTTCCTTTTTTATTTTCTCCACATTTCTAGATCTCTATCATATCCCCCCTTAGTCATCTATTTTCCAAGCAGAAAAGTCCCAGTCTTAATCATCTCTGCTCATACAAAAGCTGTTCCATACCCCCTAAATCATTTTTGTTGCCTTTTTCAGAACCTTTTCCAATTCCAATATATCTTTTTTGAAATGCAGTGACCACATCTGCACTTGGTATTCAAGATGTGGGCAAATCATGGATTTATATAGAAGCAATGTAATATTTTCTCTCTCATCTATCCCTTTCTTAATAAATCCCAAAATTGTGTTGATTTTTTAGACTGACACTGCACAATGAGTGGATGTTTTAATTCTGCCCTTTAGTGCAGGGTTTTTCAAACTTTGGATCATGGCATGTAAGCACAAGCCACTAGCTGGCCGCAAGATGCTTTGTTTACCTATGCCTCTGCATGTAGGGGAGATCACAGGTCCTGTTGGCCTCAGGTCGCCATTTCTGGCCAATATGAGCTTCAAGAAGTGGTGTCCCATTCTATACCACTTCCCACAGTTCCCATTGGTCAGCAACAGTGATTGGTGATTGTCCATACCTGCAAAGGCACAGGTAAACAAGCATCTCGTGGCCAGCTAGCAGCTTGTCCTTACGAGCTGTGACCCAGATTTTGAAAACCCCTGCTCTAGTGTATATGTATTGTCATGGTTTCTAAATACATTACCTCAGTGGTTCCCCTCACAAAACTCTTGCCTCATTCAGTGCACAGGATAGATACACAAGAGGACAGAGTTAAGGTTGTATAGGCAACATTAAATCTGGCTTCACACATTGCATTGCAAACATTACAGGCTTTTGGCCTTCTGTGGGAGGTGTAATCACATGGCACATAAATAGGAACAAGCCCATGACCTTTAGGACACTAATTTAAGGATTACTGATTCTGATTACTGATTCTGAGGCTGACCGCTGGGTGAAAAGTACTTTAAACAGGAAAAAAGTCTGAGAGGGTAGCCGTGTTGGTCTCTAACTTTAAAAATGAGTAGTTCTATTTTTCTTTTACCTATAACTTTGTTTCCAAATCTTCTAATTTGTTTTTATTTGATTCTTTAATTCAAACTTTGTTAAATCAATTGCAGTTTGCTTTTACTACAGAGATGTCTAAGTGCCTTGTGTCAAGGAAAGAGTTGAACTGAGGTGAAACTGGTAAACTGAGATGCACGGCTTGTGAAGACAGGAGATTGGTGTACACTGCAGGTATGCAGAAGACAAGAGAATGGGCATTTGAGTGTAACTGTGGGTTGTGTAAATTGCTAGCCTGCAGACAGAAAGAGCAGGGTTCATGGAACCCAGTATAAAGAACTTGTGCTGCCAGCAGCAGGAGAGTTGGTAAGCCTCGTTTCTCCCCGGTAGGCACAGACAAGACACCTCACACTGTAAGTAGATGGAAGTGATTCACCTCAGGTAAGTCTGCAAAGTGCCACAAGTCAAAATTTGCTTTGAATTTTTTTTCCAGTGGTCCTGGAGATGCGGCAGCACCCCCTAACTTGATTTCCAACATATACATGGTTAACCGTTTGGGTCAATGGCTTTTAGCACTCCCACTTTAAAAATCATTCCAACACTACTAGGTTCAAGAGAATCCCAGGCATCAAATCACCCAACATCCAAGCCTCTCTTTCTAATGGACTACAGATAACACTGATGTACTGTTTCTATCTGTTGACTCAAGATAATCCAAACTAAACAGATTAGTTGTCAACCAACAGAGTCAGATCATTGGGATTCTGGTTGTTGTATGTATATTTCAGTTTAATTGCGCTCAGATAACAGTTAGCAGTATTTGACACTGGCTGCTGTCACAAACTGTTTGAAGCAGTGAAACATTCTGTATGCTCCTAAAACATACAGGTGTAGCTGCTCCCCTTTAAGAATTCCTATAAAAGCAGCTCTATTCAAACCTTAAGATGAACTGTTTCCTCTCTCCTAAAGGGCCAAATCCTGGTATCTCTGAATAACCTTCCTTAGGACCAGTATTTGGCCCACATTCTCCTTAACTACTGTGCAAAACCTGTGCTTCTTTAAACCCACCTTCAACATATTGAAATCACTTGTAAAAATATGTGCTTCTGCTGTCACTCAACAAGACAGTACATTCAGCCAGGTGCCAATCTGCCTGGTGGATGTAAGGATTAGCAAAAAGGGAGATGAATCCATCTATTACAATTCAAAGGAAGTTCTGTTTTAAGGCAATAAGCAAAACAATGTGGGAACAATTCCCTACATAAGTGCCCTAAGCACTTAGTGCCAGATTCATTGATGCAGATGCAAAGAAATGTAAATTACACCTCTCTCTTCACAAGTAAATCTCTTTTGCAATTTAAGGGTTATTCACTCTGAGGCTTTATCTTCAATACTTTAAAACTGTGGTGCCCAACCAGTTCTGAAGCAGTAAACACTATAGCGAACTAGCCACACTCAACTGGCCAAATAGCCACATGTGGCTAGTGTGTTGGACAGCGTGGCTTTAAAAGGTGTGTTTGTACCACAGGACAGCTAACATCCACTAGGTCACCTTCCTGTACAAACCCCAATGGAAACAAATCACTGACGTTTTACTGAAAGTTAAGGTGAATCACAAGCAGGCAGAATTTTGCTAACCTCACAATAAAACCAACTGGTACCTTGTCTTCACTGGGGTTGTACAGTGAGTTAACTAACATGCAGGTTACCACACTAAAGAAACAAGATGTCTTTTCTCCAGTGAAGGAAAAGAATGAGAGAGTGTTCGTCAGGGTTGTCGCTGGCAAAGGGCAGAGTGCCACACTCTGCTAACAGCTGCTGAGGTGATGCACTGAATCAACACATCCTTAGCTACTCTGGCCATGATCTTTTGAAGGCTTGGTGGCTGCACAGGTGACACTCTGCAGAGCTGAACTTTCCAAGGCCAGAGCTTCCTCTCCTGGCGGGCTCCCCATGCCACAAGCTAGGGTTGAAAAAGTCAGCAGAGACCTGGAATTTCTTTCACTCATCGTCTTGCTGCCCAACCAATTCAGCTGTTGTGTGGATGGCCCAGAATGGTCTTTTTATTCAAACCTTGGGCAAGAAGTCTTACTTTAGCATTTTGTTTCCATAAAGACAATGATTTCAAAGCTTTACCACTATTGAAGCACTATCTCCAGCTATGTGTAGACTGCAGGCTTCTTTCGGAAGAAGCTTTGTTTGGAAGAGATCTTCCAAAAAAATTTCTTCTGAAAGAACGTCCACACACAAAAGCGCATCGAAAAAGCAATCTGCTTTTTTGAAAGATAGTGTCTATTCAGTGTGGACACTATCTCACATTTAAGCTGTGATTACTATGGACTAAGTAATCCATCCACTCACACCTTTTTCCAAAAGAGCTCTTTCAGAAAAAGGCTTTTTCCTCATAGAAAGAGGATTACCAGTGCCGGAAAAAACCCTCTGTTCTTTCTATTTACTTTTGGAAGAATGCAACTGCAGTGTGGACGTAACTCGGGTTTTGTCAGAAAAACAGCCGTTTTTCCAACAAAACTCTGTAGTGTAGATGTACCCTCTGTAATTTGCTAGGTCCCTGAATTCAGAAGATGTCCTAAATGCTATGAATCCCAATTCCCTCTCACTCCCAATAGTGCAATTCCATTGTCTTCAACATAGCTGATCCTGATTTACATCAATGTCAATGAAGAGAGTAATATAATATATATTTATGAGATGTGGATTCCAAATGACTCTTTCACTGGGGACTAAGTCAGGGAGATTGAATGCTGATCTGAAAGATAACAACCACCCTGAAATCCAGAGTAGTCCCTTGAAAAGATTTGTGCCTGTTCATAAAAATATTGCTTGGCTGGAGTGATTCAGACATTCCGTTGATGTACTTACAGCAGTAATATATTTTGAC
The DNA here is from genome assembly GCF_049634645.1 of Pelodiscus sinensis. Taxonomy (NCBI): domain Eukaryota; kingdom Metazoa; phylum Chordata; order Testudines; family Trionychidae; genus Pelodiscus; species Pelodiscus sinensis. The sequence continues at coordinate 170,611,492 of NC_134713.1, forward strand.
CTTTTAATCAATACCATTTTGTAAGGTTTTTTTTTTTTAAACTGAAAGGAATATACAGACTCATTCTCTGGAGGCAATGGAAACTTTCCATGGAAGAGCCATCTGCAGAGACAGATAAAACATATAATGACAGGATATGTTTGCAGAGGATTTGAATGCATTAAAAAAATAATCTGGACCTGAAAGCAGATGATTTACAACAAAGGATCCTAGAAAAGATGTAAGGCAACAATTAGGCCTAGAAAATTAAAAATGCTGAGGAATTTAATCAAACAGGACAGTCTAATCAATGAAAAGCATACCACATGCTCTCTCAATAATTGCATTCCAGCCTTTTCATGGTAACAACCAGTACTTAAAGTAATTGCATTCCAATAAGGCTCAGTGATCTAGAGCTACCATTGCTTTAATATTTGACATATGAGGCCTGATCCTGCTCCCACTGAGGTCAATGGCACAAGCAGTTTTACCATCTTTTGTTTGTATTATCTTTGTCTGTAAAAAAAAAAACTATTAAAATCTATTGATGTTACCATTGTGTACATTTTCCCACATAAATGGACACTCAGGCATTTTGCCAGGTAGTAGGTTACTTGTTGATGCGCAGCTGTAGCAAAAGCCAGCAGGGAGCTATTTAAAGAGCAGGGAGGGACCCGGGTTGCAATGGGAAAGTACCTGTAAGAAATATTAGGTTACTTTCACTGCTGGATTGGATAATGTTATTCTCCTAAATCTGGAGAATTTTCTAAAAAAAATAGTCAAGAAACTGGATTGGAATGTATAAAGCTGAGTAAGTAACACAATATTGCAATAAATCTACTCATTAAATAAGGTCAATGACAATAATTTTGCATCTATCTATCCATCCATCCATAGCTTTTGCCCAGATAGATCCTAGAGCTCTTAACAGATTTTTTCAGGCCATAGTTAGATGAATATTTAAAGGTGTGAGATTAGAGGGAGTCAACTAGTGCAATCTTATTAGCACTTTTCCCATTCCCTTCCTAGCGTTTCTTTTCTTTCTTTCTTTTTTTTTTTTAAGAGTATGTCTGCACTTCAAGCTGGTGGCATAATTCCCATCTGAAAGAGACATAGCCATGCTAGTTCTGATCAACTCTAGCTACATGCTGCATGAGCAGTGGGAGGAGCTAGCCGAGGGGTGGGCAATAATTTTTGATGGGGGGGGCACTCCAAGGATTTTGAAAGTGGTCTTGGAGTGCCCCCCGATATGAATGGAGTAGGTGCAGGGTCTAGGGTGGAGGATGGGAGAAGAAGGGAGCTTGAAATAAAAGATTGGGCTAGAGAAAGGGGTGTGGGACCAAGGAGGGAGTTTGAGTGAAGGAAGGGGTTGTGACCTGGGGCACAGGATGGAGTGCAGGGGTTGGGTTGTGACCTAGAGCAGGAGGAGGCTATAACCTAGAACAATTGGGTGCTGGGTCCTGGAGGGGATATGAGTGCAGGAGGGATCAGAGGGTTTGGGTTATGTGGGGTAGAGGAGCAGGAGTGGGAGATGCTTACCTGGGCAACTCCCAGCCAGCTGACCAGGTTTCTCAGGCAGGCTCCAGCTAATGGAAGCTGTAAGATTGTGCTGGGGTGGGGGCAATGTGCAAAGCCTCTTCTCCTCACCCTTCAGGCTTGCAGCTGTTCACAAACAAACATGGCCCAGCAGCCAGCTTCTCTGTGTGGGGGGGCAGGGCAGGCAGGAAGCCTGCCTGAGACTCCCATGGGACAAATCTGGCAGCTTGGTGGGCCAGATCCAGCCCGCAGGCCACATTTTGCTCAGCCCTGGTCTAGCACGTACATATCAGTCCAACTCACTAGGCATACACTCAGCTGGCTAGTCCCTCCTGATGCTGTTACTACAGTTAGCACTACCACAGGAATGTCTTTGAGTCTGGAGTTATAGGCCTAGCGGGACATGTCCACAGCCTAGTGAGTTAATCTTCTAACAAATCCTCCCTCCCCACACTCTAAACAATAAACAAAACAAACCTAAATCAAATCAAAGTAATCAGCAACATTTGTGTAACGAATGCAACATTTGCAAGTCGTTCTATTGATCACTCTGCTTGTATGTAATGTCCCTTCTTCATTACTCCATCCACACTTCACCTGTCTTATCTTCTTTGCGTATAAGCTCTTCATGGCAGAGCCAGTCTCTTATACATTTGTTCAGGACCCAGTCATAGATCATAGAATCATAGAATCATAGAATCATAGGACTGGAAGGGACCTCGAGAGGTCATCGAGTCCAGCCCCCTGCCCTCAAGGCAGGATCAAGCTCCGTCTACACCATCCCTGACAGATGTCTATCTAACCTGTTCTTAAATATCTCCAGAGAGGGAGATTCCACCACCTCCCTTGGCAATTTATTCCAATATTTGACCACCCTGACAGTTAGGAATTTTTTCCTAATGTCCAATCTAAACCTCCCCTGCTGCACTTTAAGCCCATTACTCCTTGTCCTGTCCTCAGAAACCAAGAGGAACAAATTTTCTCCTTCCTCCTTGTGACACCCTTTTAGATATTTGAAAGCCGCTATCATGTCCCCCCTTAATCTTCTTTTTTCCAAACTAAACAAGCCCAGTTCATGAAGCCTGGCTTCATAGGTCATGTCCTCTAAACCTTTAATCATTCTTGTCGCTCTTCTCTGTACCCTTTCCAATTTCTCCACATCTTTCTTGAAATGTGGCGCCCAGAACTGGACACAGTACTCCAGCTGAGGCCTAACTAGTGCAGAGTAGAGCGGCAGAATGACTTCACGAGTTTTGCTTACAACACACCTGTTAATACAACCTAGAATCATATTTGCTTTTTTTGCAACAGCATCACACTGTTGACTCATATTCAACTTGTGGTCCACTATGACCCCTAGATCCCTTTCTGCCATGCTCCTTCCTAGACAGTCGCTTCCCATCTTGTATGTATGGAACTGATTGTTCCTTCCTAAGTGGAGCACTTTGCATTTCTCTCTATTAAACCTCATCCTGTTTACCTCCGACCATTTCTCTAACTTGCTAAGGTCATTCTGAATTATGTCCCTATCCTCCAAAGAAGTCGCAACCCCACCCAGTTTGGTATCATCTGCAAACTTAATAAGCGTACTCTCTATCCCAATATCTACATCATTGATGAAGATATTGAACAGTATGGGTCCCAAAACAGACCCTTGAGGAACTCCACTTGTTATCCCTTTCCAGCAGGATTTAGAACCGTTAACAACCACTCTCTGACTACGGTTATCCAGCCAATTATGCACCCACCTTATCGTGGCCCTATCTAAGTTATATTTGCCTAGTTTATCAATAAGAATATCATGCGAGACCGTATCAAATGCCTTACTAAAGTCTAGGTATATGACATCCACCGCTTCTCCCTTATCCACAAGGCTCGTTATCTTATCAAAGAAAGCTATCAGATTAGTTTGGCATGACTTGTTCTTCACAAACCCATGCTGGCTATTCCCTATCACTTTATTACCTTCCAAGTGTTTGCATATGATTTCCTTAATTACCTGCTCCATTATCTTCCCTGGGACAGACGTTAAACTGACCGGTCTATAGTTTCCTGGGTTGTTCTTATTCCCCTTTTTATAGATGGGCACAATATTTGCCCTTTTCCAGTCTTCTGGAATCTCCCCTGTCTGCCATGATTTTTCAAAGATCATAGCTAAAGGCTCAGATACCTCCTCTATCAGCTCCTTGAGTATCCTGGGATGCATTTCATCAGATGGTGAGCTATATGTGCCTATGGTGCCCTGGTACCAGGAATACTCCTGGGCTCCAGGAAAACTCACCACATGCCACTCCCTGAACATCCTCTCTTCCTCCCCTCTTCCCCTCCCATGCATCCCCTGGTCCCCCCTGCAATCCCTCCTCTTTGCATCCCTACCCATCACCCATCCTGCCGCCCTGCGTGCTCTCCCCCATGCACCCCCTCGCACCACTTGCTGCCTCCAGGAAACTTACATCATCCCAGGGACCCGTGGCTGGAACCAGTAGCACAGCAAGGCTAAAGCAGTTTTCTGCTGCTCGCTCCCTGTAACTGCTAGCACATGGGTTCCTGTAGCCCCGGAGATGGGCCAGTGGTGTCTCTGTAGCAGTGCTGCTCCAGCAGCTGGAGCAGCGCACAGACACACACATATGCATGCATCCCAGCCACGGGGATGCACATGTTAGCAGACAGCTGTGGGGAGCAAGCAGCAGGAAGCCACTCCTTTAGCCCCACTGCATTGCTGGTGGTAGCAGCAGGGGTCCCTGGGTCATTTTTAGTCACCCAGGGGCAGCAGATGGGACTAGGGGATACATGGAGGGAAATACATAGGAGCTATAGGTGGGCAGCAGCACCTGGAAACCTTCATACCTCTCAGGAGCCACTGCCAAAGGGGGTGCCCAAGGCAAGCATGGCACCCCCATACCCTCACTCACCCCTCTTTGTGCACCCCACCACAGCCTGCACCTTGCCCCCAAATTCCCTCTCTCCTCCAGTCCCCAAATTCCTCCCATCCCCTACCTGCAGGAATCCCATCCCCTGGCCAAAGCCAAACCTGCATCTAAACTCCATCTGGGGCCTGCACCCCAAACCTCTCCCCAAAAGAAACCCAGAGCCCCACTCCTCACGCACCCAAACTCCCTCCCAGACCCTTCCCCCCTCCTGCCTCCCAATCCCCTGCTCCAGCCCAGAGCCTGCATCCTTCCCTCACCCAAAATCCCTCTCAGAGCCTGAGGCAGGTGGGGGAAGGGTACACGCTCTGGGCATTCTGGGCACTACCAACATTTTTACAAACCTGCCACCTCTGGTCCCAGTTTCAGATGAAGCCTCTAGACTTTACCTTCATCCAATCAACAAGAATTTGATATGATATCAGAATAATGTCACCTACCACTGAATGTAATCTCTTTTCGGATCTATTATGGCAGCTATTTAACTGCAAACAGCAATACTACACATCCAAAATATCTGTTATACACAAATATGCATTTCTTAATATTCTGAACTTACAGCCATTTGTCTGCAGCTTTGTGTAGATTCCATTTTTATTAATTACACAGTTTGGCCAATACTCTATATTTTATATAACAATGAGTGGAAAGGAGGAAAAGATACAGTTACATTTTTTTCTTTACACAATGTGTTATTTCAATGCCACATTTACTAAATGAATTCAAGATATGTGACATGTGCAGATAAAAGCACAAAGACCATGTGGAAGGAGACATGATCAAAAAAAAGTTTTTAACTGAAATTTCAAATTTCTGAAAAATTTCAAGCATTCTACAAGCTGATTGGAAAATAATAAAAGCCTTTCACTAAAGTACATTCATCAGACAATTTCTATCAGGCCTATCTGCAAATGTGGCAACAAACACTTCTGTGTATTTAGCCTAAAATAAAGACAGAAGAATTACAGGTATTGGATCATGGATCTCATTGCCAATCGTCATCTTTTTCAGTGATGAAGATAGCAGTTGCCTCCAAGAGTAAAAGGGGAAAAACAAGCCTTAGCAACTTTAAATTACTTAGCCTGTTAATTCAGTGGTTAGGTTTGAATTCCGCCAAACGAAAGCAAGGCAACTTTAGTTTCTTGTTTTATTATTATTAATTATTATTATTATTAACTAACTTTAAGAAAATTATTTAAACAACAAGAGATTGTATTAGCAAAAATGTGAAAGATTAAGTGAAAACAAAATTAAATACATACTTGAAATTATTTTGCACTTTTAACAGTTTTTCATTAATAAACCAGTATCAAATCTATTACCTGGTATCAGATGAGGTTACATGTTGCTTCTGATTAAATTAACTCCACTTTTGTAATGTTTCTCTATATTCACAGAACAAGTAATTATTGTCAGTCTGAATTACTTATATTAGATTCAGAGAATAATAAAGACCAAAAGATAAAGTAGCCAATCTAACCTGCACTAAACTAAATTCAAAATGGCTACAAGTGTTTGCAGGTTCTAAAAAAAAGAGTTACAGCAGTTCTATAGCTATATGCATATTTTGCATACTTTTAGATTCATTGCATTCTCTATTAAAATATGTTAAATCACAATTCCTTTGATCAAACATTACAAGAGCTAATAATTGAGGCAGTATTTGGAATTATTGTGGTAGCCTGCCAATCAGGCAAATGCCATTTTACTGATAGAAGCTTATGGAGATTTAATTAAAAGGTACTATGTTTTAATAAGGGACTCATTTAATAGAAAAGCTGCTTTAAAAATGGCAGTTGATCTAAATGCCAATCTGTCTCTGGGACCTCCAAAATGTTCTTTTGTGCTTACTTGTAGCCACAATAACAATCATGCCTTTGTCAATAATGTCCCTATAAACAGAACAGTAGCTGTGAATCTCTGGAAGTTAACTCTTTCATACTAAAACTTAGCATCAGATCTCGAGGTGTACAAATTGTTTTAACAGACACAATAGCATAACTCCAGGCTTTTCTGTACAATGAACAGGTTGCAGTAAAGTCGATTTTTTCGACAAATTTTCAGCACACCTGATCACTGTTAATTTCAGGGGTTTATTGAGGGCTGTACCCTCATCATAACTATTTTGTGTAGAGAATTGGCAGCTTCAGCAATCTTCAGATAAAAACCAAACTGATTAGTTGAGTAAATTGAAGTAGCTGGATTCTAGAAACCAGAGAGTCTCATCTTTATGAAACTTCATCTTTAGGCACCTAAAATTGAAAACTTTGGCCAAATCTTAAAATAAAAATGCTGGCAAATCCTTTAAAAAGTTGTGCTGCTATATACCAATATATAACATTGTGTATATTAGGCCACATAATTATATCAGTAGAATATTCATTCTTAATAAACACAGCAGAAGCTATTAAATAGTGCAAAACAATTAGAGTTGAACCTTTTTGTTTTTAGACTGCTGAGCTCTGGATAGCTAGTGTTAAAAATTTTCAGTTACATGTGGTATTTCAAAGTATTTCCCTAACAACTAATAAATAGTTCAACTAGTGTGGTATCCAGAGCATCACCACTAAGGCCAAATGGATAAGGTTACCGCTGGGAATAATATTGCTATGGCAGGCTGATTTAGTCTTTGTAAATGACAGCAGCTGAACAATCCACTCTTATTTGTTTTTGCTACTAATAGGAAGCTGTTAGGAGAGTCAGCCTTCTAACAAAGGTATTCTGTTAAGAAAAGGGCCACTCTCAGGCTATGTCTACACTGGAAAAATTGGTGACGAAAGTACTGGCGACATTTGTGAGTCTCCAAAAAGAAATTTGGCAAATCATGTTTATACTGCCACCCTTTGTCGACATTGTGGCCACATTGTTTCTCCCCTGTTGACAGAAAGAGCAAAGCAATATGGGTGAACATCCCACAGTGCCTTGTCTTACCTTCAGTCACTAGGCACTGTGGGAATGTGCAACATAGCACTAGCCATTTTGGGAACATGAAAAATGTCCAATCAGCCCCCTCTGCTTCACAGCCCTCCCGGGGCTTGTGGCTTATGGCTTACTTTTATCCCATTTGAATGACAGTACTTGCTACGCACTCCAGCATCCGCTATGAGAAATCATGGATCCCAGACTTCACTCCCATGCTGCGTTCCATGTACTTAGAACATCATGCATTGCAGCAGAGCTGCTTATGCAATAAGTAACAGACTTTGATAACTCAGATGCGGACGACAATGTAACTGACAAGGAGACCTGCAAAGTGGCATTGCATTTTGCACAGTTGATTTGTGACAGCCCAATAGAGCATTGCTTTGGGGCTAGGGAAACCAGCACTAAGGGTGTGTCTAGACTACAGGGTTTTGTCGACAAAAGTGGATTTTTGTTGACAAAACTATACCTGCGTCTACACTGATGCTGAGTTCTGTTGACATAACATCGACAGAACTCAGCACTTTTGTTGACAGCTGTAAACTTCATTCTATGAGGAATAATGTTTTTTTTCGACAGCATTCTGTCGACAGAAGGCTTTATTGCATCTACACTGTCATGTTGACAAAGGGACTTGCTTTGACAACAGAACTGGATGTAATCTAAAAGCTCTTTGTCAACAGTATCTGTCGACAAAACTTCTGTTGACAAAAGCCTGTAGTCTAGACGTACCCTAAGTGGTGGGATCATATTGTCATGCAGGTGTGGGATGAAGACCAGTGACTACAGAGATTTCAGAAACATAAAGCAACCTTCCTGGAGCTGTGTGCTGAGCTGGCCCTGAACTGCAACACAAGGACACCTGAAAGAGAGCTGCTTTCTCGGTAGAGAAACGTGTTGCCATTGCTTTGTGGAAGCTGGTGATGCCCGCTTCCTACTGTTCAGCTGCAAATCAGTTTGGAGTGGGGAAGCAGGTATGCAAGTGTGCAGGGCAATAAATCACATTTTGCTGCGTAGACTGTAACTCTGGGAAACGTGGATGACACTGTGGCTGGCTTCGCTGATATGGGCTTTCCAGACTGTGGCAGGGCAATCAATGGCACGCATAGTCCCATTATAGCCGCCACCCCACTGTACATCAATTATTAGGAGCATAAGCTTTCATGGGAAAAACCCACTTTGTCATATGCATGGAATGGAAATTAGAGGCAGGGATATATACGCGCGCGTGTGCGTGTGTGTGTGTGTGTGTGTGTGTGTGTGTGTGTGTGTGTGTGTACACTATCTACATGTAAATGTATAACATATCAAAAGAAGGGAGTTATCGATGAATTGACGACTCCAGTTCAGTCAGGATGGAAGTGGCTCACTGCCAGCAGCTGATGGGGAGCTGTGAATACCAAGAGACGGAAAATTGCCTTTGTAGTGAGATAACCATTCTAAATCCTTATTCAGTCCTAACTTGATCTGTTAAATTTGCAAATGAATTGAAGCTCTGCTGTCTCTGTTTGTAGCCTGGTTTTGAAGTTTGGTGGGGGTGGGAGTTGTGGGAGGAGGGTTGGTAGAATGAAGGCTACTTTTAAATCCATTACTAAGTGTCCAGGGAAGTTAAAGTATTCCCCTATTGATTTGTGTACTGTTGTGTCTTGTCATGAATCTCGAATATAGGCTGTTTGGGACATAAACTGTCTTTTACTACATCCTGGTTGGGACTATTTAGCAGGGGCCTCTAAGTGCTGCTGTAACACAAGCAATAAATAATAACCAGGCCTGTATCCACCCAGCAGGAATATAAGGAACAAAGTTGGGCCATTACGTTTAGATTTAGATCTACCCTCATGTGCCCCATGAACCAGAGAGGTTAGCCAATATTGTATAATAGACTTGTTCCTATTAGGTTGGGATATCAATAGGGCAGATGGATTCCTGGTATCATTGTGTGTGTTTATAAAGATACACAGAAATTACTGTTCCCTGGACAGAGTGACAGCAGGCAGTTCTTTTAACTGTGTTAGCTACAACCTGCCATGGAGCCTTTTGCCTTAAGCGGTCACCACTATTGTACACAGCTGTTTTGATCACATCAAAGGCTTGATTATTCCTTCTGTAGAGCCTGAAAAAAATCCATTGATTTTTAAAGGAGTCTGAGATTGTCTTTGAATCCAAGACTCATCTGATGGTGCCATTAGCACCTTTCAGAGTAACACTTCATAATACACTGTGACATCCAGTGATAATTGAGTGTTCAGTGTGATTGCAATCTGTGTCTGATTCTGTCTACTGAGCCTAATAACAAGAGCATGACAGTGTCCCACAGACTCTAGCTGGGAAGCTCACCCATTAAAGGCATAGCTCCTAATACGATAGGCACCAATAGGTTTCCTACTTGCAAAGTGTAGACATAAGGCCCAGATCCTTAAAAGTTATCTAAGCATCTAACTCCCACTGATACCCTTGAGTATTGGGCCTTGATAAATTGGCATAAAATTTATATTCCTTGAATTTCAGATTTCAGCCTCCTTTTGAGGACCCTTACCAAAAATTGCATAGCTACTTGGGGGATAATGGGCAAACTCCACACAGAGCAGAGGTACAAGTCAGGAAGGCAGTGGATTAACATCTACAAATATAAAATAGTTCTACACATCTGCTGGCATCCAAACTAGTGAGAATTAATATGTCAATGCTTTACTCGCCATAGCACTATTCTCAGGCAATGATGCAAATCAGTCATTAGCCCAAAATAATTGTGTGGTTGAACGGAAGTTCACGGCTACTTCTCACTGCTGTCCTGGAGAGGTGCAAAGCAGCTGGAGCCCAGCACTGAATAAGACCCCAACTGTATGTTGCAGCCATTACTTACCATTATGAGGCTCCCCAGTTGTTGCAATCAGTCCATTTCACAGAATATTTCAAACCATACTACACGAGCACTACAACAGTACAACTGTTCAACTGCTTTCTGCAGAGTGTTGGCCATGCACCTTATTTCATGCCCCTGACTTTTAAATAAGGAACAGTAATTATCATCTGCTTACATCATCATCTTTGCAGATTTGACAATTTCACATTTTTCTTAAAGTGTAGCAGATTCTTATAGCAGATGACATCATTTGGATGTGAACTTCTCTTGAATAGGATAACACCTTGTAAAGTGCTTTCACAAGGCAGCAATGCTAAAATAAAAATTGGATTTGGTTTCAAAGATTTGATCTTTAGGAGACCACAATAAATTCAAATCCCAAATTGACACCCAAATCTCTCTATAAATCTACTTTTCTAGGGTTCAGATTTCTGTATGGTGCAGCATAATCACTTTATAAGGAAAGACTACAAAAGTGCTATATAGTTTCAATTGCTTTCCCTGACTTTTGGGAAGTATGTGGTTTTACAATTAAGCATTGGGGAGGGATGTTCTATTCTGGCACTTATTATGGTTTGTTAAATCCATCACCAAGCAGTATAATTCCAAGTATTCAGTGATTCGTACTATTTATACTTTATTTTATTCCTCCCCCCAGCTTTTCTTTTCTTCCCTTTTTTGCTGGTTCCCATTTTGTTTAACATAGCCCCTGATGAGATGATTAGAGATGCTACCAATACTCTTGCCCACAGGGTAGTGTATCATCTTGGGCCATGCTCAATCTCTGCAGTCTATCAAACTTTTCTTCATTACTGAGCCAGGACGTCTGTCAGTGGTTTCAGATTCTGTACTTTAAAATCATATAAAGGACATTCTGAAGTAGTTTCAGGCCCACATGTAGGTGTAGTGTTGGATTTTTTTTGTTTGTTTGTTTACGTGACAAAGGAGGGTTGTTTTAGTTTCTTTGTGTTCATTGTACAAGTTAGGGGTTAAATGAAAGGATTAAAACTCAGCAGGTGAATTTTGTGCCCATAATCCCAAGTACCCTTGTTTTGTGCAGGAAATTAGGGATGTGAAGAACAACAAGAGCCCTTCCAACTTCCATCTGTGTGGATTATAGGCACTACATACCACCCTCCCTCAATAATTAGTTCCAAATTGGTGTGTTCAAATTACCCTCCAATCTGCAGAGCACAGAGGTACAAGGGCAACCTTCTCATCTGCTTCTGTTATGTCCCCCTAATGCAAACCCTTTTATAGGAGTCAAGTTGTATGGTGGATTTTGACTTGTGCTGTTTGTACTGCAATAGCACCCAAAGTTCCCAACCAGAACTGGGACTCCATTTAAAAACAGCTTCCATATGAGGAGAGATTAGTAAAAGTGACACTTTTCATCTTGGAAAAGAGACAACTAACGGGGAAAATATGCGAAAGGTCTATAAATGCATGACTGGTGTAGAGAAAAGTATATAAGGAAGTGTTATTTACTCCTTCTCATAAACACAAGAACCAGGGGTCACCAAAGGAAATTAATAGGTGGCAGGTTTAAAATGGACAAAAGGAAGTATTTCTCCATACTGTGCACCGTTAACCTATGGAACTCTTTTCCAGAGGATGTTGTGAAAAAGTACAACACATAAGAAAACTGGTAGAGCCGATTATGTACTTTCTGACAATGATTTTTTATGAAAAATGCTGTTTTTTCAAAATCAAGTTTTTCCATCTTTTTCAATTATGTATCATCAAAATGGAAACAAAATATTTCTTCAGGCTGGTCCATCCTAAATCATAATATTTCAGTCTGATATTCTGACTCTGTATGTTTTGTTTCAAATCAGTACAGTATTTCCCTATTCTAGCACATTGACTGAGTATGCAAGTTATGTTCAAGGTACAAGAGGTCCCCACTACTTCCAATGGGCCAGGCTGACTGTTTGGACTACATCTGAAGCAACACAATGTCCCCTCTAGCCAAGTGGCAGGTACTATGAGTGTGTTTTTAACATTAGCCAATGACGTCATACAAGTCAAACAACCACAACTGTGAAATGTTTAGATTTTTTTAATAACCTACTTGCCATGATACATTGGCTTTTTGGAAATTGAAACAAAGCAAGAGGTTATATTTCCTCAGATTAAGGAAGCATTCTGATTGACTGATGAACTGATTCATGTGGAACTTTAATCCAGGCAAATAAGAGGGCTCAGCCAAAACAGATGTTCAGAGTGCTTCTAAACTGACAGCCCGATCTTCTTTCAACAAAAACATACACCTTTTTATTCTGTTCCCCATATATGCTGTTTTAAGATACGCTAAGTTACTTATAACTCACTTGGTTAGGCCCAACAATGGTGTCAGCAGAGTGAATATGTGGACAAAGCTGGCACTCTGCTGACACCATTATTGGGCCTAACCAAGTGAGTTATAAGATCAAGAATACATATTCCTACGCATCCAGAAATATAATCTATGCTATCATGTGCCGAAAGTGTCCGTCCTCTATGTACATTTGACAAACGTCTCAGACACTTCGCCAAAGAATCAATGCCCACAAAACAGACATTAGACAGGATCACAAAGAAAAAACAGTTGCTTGCCATTTCAACCAGAAGGGACACTGTCTCAATGACCTAATCACATGCATTTTACTTCAGAAGACTTTCAGATCTGCACTTGAAAGGGAATCCTCTGAACTGGCATTCATGCTAAAATTCGATACTCTTCGCGGGGGGGCTGAACAAAGACCCCAACTACCTTACCCATTACCAAGATAGCTTCCCCAATTATCACCTCTAATACCATTAGCTCACAGACATCTAACTTTCCCCACCTCTAATATCATTAACTCACAGACACTTACCTTCCTTCCTCCCCCCCCCCGCCCTGTATCCCCCTTCTGTTCTGAAATGTGATTTGTCCTTTTCATATGTGTTCATTTTTTTAAATTGTATCCTTTGATATATATGGTTGTGACTATTTTCTTCCACTATTTGATTTGAGGAAGTGGGTCTGGCCCACGAAAGCTCATCATCTAATAAACCATCTTGTTAGTCTTTAAAGTGCTACATAGTCCTGTATTTTGTTTCAGCTACACCAGACTAACATGGCTACATTTCTATCACTATTTTGAGAGGATTATCAAGATAGCATAGGTCATTGAGGGTGATAGATGTTGTAATCAGGGTTTCTTAAGAAGATATTCAGATATTTGCAGGGAATTCTTTTACAAAATAAGCTCATCTAACCCTAATTTCTTTTTATTTTAGTAGTGAACAAGAGCCTTCATTGTGTACTAACAAATGCTCTCTCATTTTGGAACTGATCTCAGGAAACAAGAAAAAAGTTAGAAGAGGACAAAGTAACTCAGGAAAAATCAGTATACAGTACAGCCCCAAAAATGAGTTGTTTCATATTCAGACTGAGAGCTAAAAAGAGGCTAAGCACAAAAGTAAATTCCTTTAAAACTGCCACACTAGCTGCTTTTTTGCATATGTACTGTGTATGCAATTAGTTAAAGCCAGTTTTCTGCATTTCAGTCCTTGCTCTGTAGTCTAATCCTTGCTCTGCATTTCAGTTAGCACATTACAACATAACACCACTCAGTTTTTGCCTTAAGAAGCAAAGCAAATATTCGTAGTGGCAGCAAATTAGCTAATTGTAGTAATAATGAAAGAAATTCAAATTCCTGGGAGCTGAGTTTATTCCTCTTAAAACAACAAATGAACCATTTATTATGGTAAATTTCTCCCAATACAAGGTGTATCAGAGTGCTTATATTGTTATGGTGTTGCCTTTTGAGGTTCCATAACCAAGGTGAGGTGAGGGGTTGTCCATATGGACTGCAAACATGATCACATGGAATCTCCATCATTGTAGATTTTTAAAAGCAGGTTAGACTAGCACCTATCAGGGATGGTCTAGATGGAGGGTGGTCCTGCCATGAGTGCAGGAGAGTAGACTTGAGGATCTTCTTGAGGTTCCTTCTAATTCTATTATTCTTATGATCAGGCTACTACCAGGTCACGAATGATAATCCAGTTTCTTCTATGTATTCGTGATTTTTTTTTAGAAAAAAAAATCAGATTTCACTAACAATGAAAATTGATATTTTAACCAGAGATGAGCTAGTCTTTGGAGTTAAGTAAGCAAACAGCCAGCCATCTGCAATACTACACTGCTGTGCTGGCTGATAACAAATATCTGAGTTCCAAGTTGCTGAAAATACCAGTATCTTGAAAAAGTCCCTTGCCAACACATAGGGAGAAAGAAAAAATACAAATGCCTGTCTACATTCATGAGGTCCACACCTCCCCCTGGAGAATTGTTCAAGCTGAATTTTAGGATGCCGGGGGGGGGGGGGGGGCGGAGAGACTAGTTAATTTTGTGAAGATATTCATCCACATAGGTTCATAGAAAATAATACGCTAGCTATAATTTCAGGTCCTGTATTAGTACACTCATTTAGTAATATCCCAAGATGTTAATTCCACCCAGGAGCATCCCTAGGGGGGCATGTAACCTGGGGCAACCCCCCTATAACCTAGGCATGGGGACCTGGGCAACTCCCCACCGTTATAGGCCTTACCTCCCGCTTTACCCTTTCCCACAAGTCTCTCCCCTGCCGCACCCTTTCCCTCAGCAACATGGCCCAGGGGATTACTGGGGAGTCTAGCATGGGGCAGCTCCACTCCACCCCACCACCATTTCCTGGCCACTGCACCCCACTTCTCTGCAGTTGCAGGAAGCAGAGCACCATGGGGGTGGGGTGGGGTGCTCCCCTTCCTACTGCTGCAGAGAAGCCAAAAGCAGCGGGCTGGGAGCACAGCAGGGTGGAGCAGAGGATGCTGGGAGTGGATGAGAGATTATGGATCACTTGATGATTGCCTGGTATGTTCATTTCCTCTGAAGCATCTGGCATTGGCCATTGTCAGGCTGCTCCAGTTCCTGTCACCATGGTGAGTTCACTGAGGAGAGAGGCAGTGACCTCTGCTCCCGCCTAGGCCCTCCAAGTAATCCCCTGGTTCCCGCCCATCGGACATTTGAAGTAGCTGCTGTAGGGCTCCTTCAAAGTGCAAAGTATTTGAGGCGGCCACCCTGAACTCTCCCATGGATGGTATGGCTTTGACTCCACCACAGAGACTACAGATTTCTGCCACACTTTGACACTTAGTTTACACTATTCTATTGCTGTGTGAAAACCACGACCCAACCTTACTTCTGAGAGTCAAGGGAGGTGAGGCAATATCTTTTATTGGCTCAACTTTGGTTGATAACAGAGAGAAGCTTTTGACCCTGCACAGAGCTCTTCTCCAGCTCCATGATCCTTCCAGCATCACAGCAGAATGCAAGGTGGAGCATGTTTATGTAAAATGAGCATTTAGCACACATTGCAAGAAGTTGATCCAAAAGAAGATACTACCTCTCAGACTTTGTCTCTCTAATATCCTGGGATGAACCCAGATACAGCAATACTGCCACAATCTTGCTTCTGCTGCCCCTGCCACTATGCAAAATGCACAGCCATGGAGGGCACCACAAGATTTGGTGCATCAAATTCCATGGTGCCCTAGGCAGCTGCATGCTGTGTATGGGGTGGCACTGGCTTTGGCAGACAGCCCTACTCCCAGTTGCCCCTCTCCCTCTTCCTCACCCCATGGGCTGTGCCCACCAGGGCTGTCCCTACAGGGTTGCGGGACCCAGAATACAACCCCCCCTTTCTCTAAGCCTCCACCCCTTCTCCTCCACCATCCTGCCTCTTCCCATCTCTGCTTTGCTTTGCTCCACTCCCCACCTTCCTCTAAGTCTTCCCCCCAAACCGACACAGCCTTGGGGATTAGCATGGAGGTCCAGCATCAGCAGCAGGGCTTGGGGTCCCTCACACTCATTGGCAGTGGCAAGGAGTGGAGCAACCCAGCCCTAACCCACTCCACTGCCCCAGCTCCCAGTGGCATCTTTCCACTTCCTGCTGCTGGTGAGTACAGAGGGAAGTTCCCCCAAGCTCCCTCCCACAGCAACACAGTTGGGAGCAAGGGGAGTGGGGTGGGCTGGGGCCAAGTCACTCTGCTTCTCACCACCACCGCCAGTGAGTGTGTGGAAGGGCCTAATCCTTGCTGCCTCCTTGCCTTGCTCTTGCCCCCCCATAGCTCCTGCCCACATGGCCCTGAGCATAGACTCCCTCTTCCTACATGGAGCTGTGCGAGGCACCAAAACTTCTAGGGACAGCCATAATTGTAAGGGATCTTTCAAGGTGGCCACCTTGGATTTTGCTGTGACACTGGACGTGCCTTTCCCAGACCTGAAGAAGAGCTTCATGTGACTCAAATGTTGGTCTCTCTCTCACCAACAGAAGTTGATCCAAAAGAAGATACTACCTCTCAGACTTTGTCTCTCTAATATCCTGGGATGATACCAGCTACAGCAATACAGCCACAATCTTGCTTTTGAGCAGGCAATGGGAGTTTTGCCTTTTGGCTTCAATGGGTGAAAGATTGGGTTCAGAAGATTCATCTCCCGCTATGATTGCTGCGTCACGCCTTTTGTACATTGTGAGAGATGGCTAGACATTCCTTCAGGAGTGGTGCTCACTCTGACAGTGGTTCTCAACCACAAGAGCAGATTTCAGAAGGTCCTTCAAGCATGACCAGCATTAGACTTACTGGGGGTCAGGGCAGAAAGCCAAAGCCCCACTGCATGGGGCTGAAGCCTAGGGCCGTGAGCCCTGCCACCTGGGGCTGAAGCCAAAGCCTGAGCAACTTAGTTACATGGAGACTCTTCTGGCATGGGGCCCTAGGCAGTTGCCCTGTTTGCTACCTCCTAACGTCAGCCCTGTCTTTTATATGCTTAAAACAAGTTGTTGTGGCACAGGTGGGCCTTGGAGTTTTGATAGCATATTGGGCAGGCCAGCCTTGGAAAGAAAAAGGCTGAGATGACAAACATGGGAATTACTTTTGATATTCCTTTGGCATCAAGGTAGGAACATGAAGAAACACCTTCAAATTCCCACTGTATATAGACTTGTACAGTAAAACTGACACACTGAGTGCTGTTTCCTGTTTGACTTGTTAACACTGAGGCAGTATCTTTTCAAAGGCTCTAAAACACTGACCGTGCAGGCAGCCATCAAAATGAAAAAATACCCTGGAGGGTGTTTTCAAATATGTGGAGACTCTCCACCACCACCCACTGCTGACAAACAGAAACAAATTAGTGATAGAAATGTAGCCGTGTTAGTCTGGTGTAGCTGAAACAAAATACAGGACTATGTAGCACTTTAAAGACCAACAAGATGGTTTATTACATGACGAGCTTTCGTGGGCCAGACCCACTTCCTCAGATCTGAGCTTTTTGATCTGAGGAAGTGGGTCTGGCCCACGAAAGCTCATCATCTAATAAACCATCTTGTTAGTCTTTAAAGTGCTACATAATCCTGTATTTTGTTTCAGAAACAAATTAGTCTTTTGAGATTCCCCCTCCCTAAAGCATTAAATTACATTGTTGATATGTTGATGGTCTTATAAATTGTAGTACTCTAAGTGGCCCAAAAAGCAGCTACAGTAATTTGGAACAAAAGACAGGACTATGTAGCACTTTAAAGACTAACAAGATGGTTTATTAGATGATGAGCTTTCGTGGGCCAGACCCACTTCCTCAGATCAAATAGTGGAAGAAAATAGTCACAGCCATATATACCAAAGGATACAATTAAAAAAAATGAACACATATGAAAAGGACAAATCACATTTCAGAACAGAAGGGGGATGCAGGGCGGGGGGGGGGGAGGAAGGAAGGTGAATGCCTGTGAGTTAATGATATTAGAGGTGGGGAAGGGTAGATGTATGTGAGTTAACAGTATTAGAGGTGATAATTGGGGAAGCTATCTTTGTAATGGGTAAGATAGCTGGAGTCTTTGTTCAGCCCCCCCCACGGAGAGTGTCGAATTTTAGCATGAATGCCAGTTCAGAGGATTCTCTTTCAAGTGCAGATTTGAATGTCTTCTGACGTAGGATGCAGGCGAGTAGGTCATTGAGACAGTGTCCTTTCTGGTTGACATGGCAAGCGACTATTTTTTCTTTGTGATCCTGTCTAATGTCTGTTTTGTGGGCATTGATTCTTTGGTGAAGTGTCTGAGACGTTTGTCCAATGTACATAGCAGACGGACACTTACGGCACATGATAGCATAGATTATATTTCTGGAGGCGCAGGAATATGTATTCTTGATCTTATAACTCACTTGGTTAGGCCCAATAATGGTGTCAGCAGAGTGAATATGTGGACAAATCTGGCAACGGGGTTTGTTGCCATTTCAACCAGAAAGGACACTGTCTCAATGACCCTGCATCCCTTCTGTTCTGAAATGTGATTTGTCCTTTTCATATGTGTTCATTTTTTTTAATTGTATCCTTTGGTATATATGGCTGTGACTATTTTCTTCCACTATTTGATCTGAGGAAGTGGGTCTGGCCCACAAAAGCTCATCGTCTAATAAACCATCTTGTTAGTCTTTAAAGTGCTACATAGTCCTGTATTTTGTTTCAGCTACACCAGACTAACATGCCTACATTTCTATCAGTATTTTGGAATGCTGTCGTGATTTGAAAAGCATATTTTTTTAAAAGAAAAACAGCATCTGGGTGGACACCCATCAGAATCTGCCAGATCTACAGCAGCGTGAGCTGCAGGTGTTTATCACAGTACCTTCACCAAAATAGTGCTCTACTGACCAGAAGAAAAACCATATTAATGGGTTAATCTTCTTACACAGTTGCTAACTTCACCACCATACTTCTGCAGGAGCTAAAAGTCAGTTTCTTGGTCAGACTGAACAGTTACCAGTGACTCAGTTCTTTCAGGCACTTTTTTCCAGTGACAGCCCTTTAAAACATTTTAGTCATATCAGGCTTGCCATCTGCTTGAATAAATTAGTCTTTAAAATAATTTGTCAACCCATCGACATTGGCAACATTTATTTCATTAATTGGAAGAATTAGCTCTTTGTAGCAAGTCAAAGAATGTGGAGCCAAAACATACTGTACTTTCTCCCAAGTGACCTGCAGACCTTTGGACGAACTCTTGGGGTGCCATTAATATGAATAGTTAGATAGAAAAAATATCATTTTCGTGTTTGTTTAATGTAGCTACCTTTCCAAAAAAGAACTTTCAACATTTTTTAACATCTGGTTGCCTTATTTTTCAGTTTATTTCTTCAGCGGCATGAACAGAACGTCTTCAAATGAGAAAATACAAGTCTATATTCTTATCCACACAGATGCTATCAGATTGCAAGAAATGGAAAGGAAGAAAAATATATAAATGCTTCTTTAAAAAATTCTTTTTAGATGGAAATATGAAATTTTAGAGGGCCAAGTTCCATTCTCAGTTACGCTAATGAGGTTAGTGGAGTTACTTTCATATACAATGGTGTAAATTAAAGCAGATATAGCTCATATCAAACATGCCTGACATTGCTGCATGGTAAGCAGACAGCTACTATGTTTCAAGACATAGTGGCCAAGAGGATACATGGGGACTAGACAGGATACTGGAGATGTAGGTTCCATTTTTAGTGTGGGCGTTAGCCTGATGGGTGACCTTGGCAAGTCACATCACCCTGGTGCGATACAAAATGGGAATAATGATACTTTTCTTCCTTTGTAAAATAGTTTGAGGTCAACTGTTGAAGAGCTTGGCATTATTATAAGGTAAAAAAAACATAAGAATTAGAGCTGATTTATACCAGAATTAAATTGATCGCAAAAGATCAACGCCTGCATACTACAGTGATGTGAGTGTGTTAAAAATATAATAGACAGATTAGGAAGATAAATGTGATAAGCAAACTTTTCAAACACAAGTATAAGTAGTGAGTAATAATGATAGTACTTCTCTATGCATTTATAGTGCTACACATTTGAGGATCTCAAAGCACTATAAAATCAATTAGCAAAACCCACATAAACAGACAATAAATATTAAACTAATGCACAAATAAGTTAAGCACTCTTCCACAAGTGATCATGGTGAATCAGTAATGAGTCTCAGAACATAAGCCAAAAGAGCGTATATATTATTTGTATTGCAGAAGCATTTAGAATCCCTAATCAGAAGCCGGGTCTAGGCTACACCCAGTGGTGCTAAGCTCTATACAAACTTGTAATACAAAAGCCATCACAGTCCAACTCCCAAGAGCTTACAAAGCAAACCTATTTTAAAAGCGATTGGGAGACTTGAATGCCAGTCACTTCTCTCTAACTCAGTGGAAGGCAAATACCGGCCCAGATCTGGTTCACCAGGGTTAGCCCTTAGCAGGCTGCCGCTGCTATATTTGACTGTACCTCTGCAGGTTCAGGCAATTGCAGCTCCTGTTGGCCATGAATCACTGTTTCTGGTCAATGGGAACTGTGCGAAGCAGTATCCTGATCCATGCCACTTCCCACAGCTCCCATTGGATGGGAATGATGATCTGCAGCCAAGGCATGCTGCAATCATCCATACTTGCAGAAGCACAGATAAATACAGTGGCAGCATCCCACCAGAGGGTAACCCTGGTGAATCGCTGCTGTCTTATTGCCCACTCCTGTTCTACTAAACACAACACCATGGCTCAGTAGTCTTATGCTTTGTAACTATCATTAGCATCCAAAGTGAGCACTGCTTCCTTATTCCTTTTCATAACATACCTTCCTACATTTTAAATACTGCTCCCTCCTATGCAGAGTGGGGACCGTATATTTGTTTGTGACATGAAAAAGGTCAAAATCCTTTCATATACTTAATATTATCTATGAATGCCTATGAGATTAGTTGGCTCAGATAAAAGACACAGATAGACAGATTCTAAAGCCAGTCGGGATCACTATGATCATCTAATCTGAACACCTCCATAATGCGGCCAAGGGAGCTCAGCCAATAATTTCTGATCAAGCCCATAATTTCTGTTTGAGCAAATATGGCTAAGAAAAGCAGTATAGACTACTACTGGATTTCACCCTGGACTAGCGTTTGGGAAAATGGGTTATATTCCTAGCTCTGCTCCTAGGCATGTCTATATGCTTCCACTAGTCTATTTAAAAACAGGAGCAATGATTCTGCCATTAAGCAATCTGTTAATTATCTTTTGAATAAAATAATAGGTTGATCTTCTTTAGTATCTCACTGTAAGACATGCCTTCCCATGTGCAAATAATTTTTCTAGCTCTTTTCTAAACCCCTTTCCAATTTTCCAACATTCTTTTTTGGAATGTGGTCACCAGCACTAGACACAGTATTCCAGTAACTATTTCACCAACGTCATATACTGAAACAATACCACTGCCATACTTCTACCTGATATTTTCTTGATTATATATCCCAAAGATTGTTTTCACCCACTTGGCTCCAGGATCATAGTGTAGGAGCTCATGTTAAATTAGTATTTTTTCTATCTTCTTTTCAGAGTCAATGCTTTACAAGGTGCAGTTTTCTATCTTAAAAATATTTTGTTCTTAAATGTGAAAATTTGCATTTGTCTATGATAAACATTCATGTTGCTCAAATTTGCACACCTTATCAAGTGACCCGAGTGAATTGTCCCCATTGCTAGTTAGCACTCCACTAATTTTGTGTCATCCGCAGACTTTATCAGCAGTTATTTTATATTTTTTCCAGATCATTGATAATGATATTGAATGCCACTGGGTCAATAATATTTCCCTGTGGGCCCCCATTGGATGACTATGCTGCATTTGCAATTACTTTTTGAACTGTATCCGTTAACCAGTTTTCAATTTAATAGGGATATACTGATTTTGTAGACTTCTAAAATTATGATCAGACTGTCATGATCAAATCCTTGCAGAAATCTAATATTATCTTAGTTTCCTTTATGAATAAAACATAACCTACCCCAAAAAACCCAATATGATGTTGGTTCCACAAGACCTATTTTCTATAAAACTATGTTGATGAGCATTAATTATGCTACCAACTTTTAATTCTTTATAGATTGCATCCCATAACAACCTTTCGATGATATTGTCTGGCATCAATGTCAGACCTAACTGGCCTACATTTGTCTGGGTTATTACATTTACCTTTTTTTATATATTGGTACAAAATAACATTTTTCCAGAGTGTAGAACTTCCCCAGTATTCCAAGATTCCCAATCTAACATTTACATTTGAAAACCAGCAATAAAGAGCAGATTATCAGATTAGGTTCAGTTAGAATCCTTAGAACTTCATTTGTTTGTGTTCTTAATTTTTTAGACTGTCTTTTGTAATGGTCTCTTATTCAGAATTCCTCTTGAAATCAATTCCTCATATGGCGTATAATGTTGCATAATCGCCAATGCAGAAATCCTAGAACAGGCTGGATCCCCCACTTATTTCTAATAGTTTAGTCATCATTTTCAGAAAAGATATAAGGCTGAGATATTAAATTCTCTTACATATTTGCACTATTAATCACTTTATTATGAGATTGGAATGGAATCATTTTTGCTGGTATTTCTGTAGCTAAAATGAATGCTCTCTTTGGTGCAGTTACTCAGAACATAGTGACAAGTAAGTGATATAATTCAGTGCAATGCAACATACAAAGCAATAAGTAACTTTTACGACTGACTAAACTCTAAGGCAGAGATGGGGTGCTGAATAAGTGTAAAATGCTGTTCATTACAACAACACCATGGATATTATTCCTACTATAAGAGAAAATTTGTAAACATTAAATTAAAAGCTTCTTTTCTAAAAAATAAAAGAAAGAATATTTCATTAGAGCTCAAAAGTGATATGCAGCATCTTTCAAAGAATTTCTAGATCTACGTTTTCTAAATGCATCTTCCCTTTTTGTAAATTTAATTTGCATCTATAAAAACTGCACTTTTGGGGGAGGAGGGGTTCTCTCAATCAATTGCAGGGAAGACAGAAAGACCATTTCAAATGTGGGGGGAGGCAGTCCTGAGCATGCTTTGATGGGGAGGGGAAGAGTGAGAATATGGACAGCAGCTTCAGCAGTGTTAATGAACATGCTCAGTACCAGCCAAACAGCAAATGGGGGAGGGGAGGGACTGAGTCCATCTGCCCTTCCCCACACACACACTTTGTTAGACACAGTGTCAGGACTCCTAGGTTCTCTCTCAGCTCTGGGAAGGGAGTGGGATCTAGAGGGTTACAGCAGGATTCAGATACATTTGGACTCTATATAAGGTCAGAATGGCCATACTGGTTCAACCCAATGATCCATCTAGCCCAGTATCCTGTCTGCCAACAGTGGCCAATGCCAGGTTCTTCAGAAAGCATGAGCAGAAGAGGCATTCATCAAATGATCCAACCCCTGTCATCCATTCCCAGCTTCTGGCAAACAGAAGCTAGGGGCACCATCCCTGCCCATTTTGGCTAGTAGCCATTGATGGACCTATCATCCTTGAACTTATTTCATTCTTATTGGAACCCTGTTATATGGCCCTTTCCACCACCTCCTGGCAAAGAATTCTACAAAATGATTGTGAAGAAATAATTTGTTTTGTTTGCTTTAAATCTGCTGCCTATACATTTCATTGGGTGAGCTTCTTGTGTTATGTTAGTAAGGAATAAATAACATTCCCTTATTCTATTTTTCCACACCATTCATGATTTTCTGAACTTTTAACATATTCCCCACTCTTTAGTCATTTCTTTTCCAAGCTGAAAAACCCTAGTCTTGTTAATCTCTCCTCATATGGAAACTGTTCCAATTTATGTTGCCCTTTCTGTACCTCTTCCAAATCCAATATATCTTTTTTAGATGGGGTGACCAGATTTGCATGCTATATTCAAGATGTGGGCATACCATGACTTTCTAGAGAGGCAATATGATATTTCTTGTCTTATTATCTATTCCTTTGCTAATGATTCCCAATATGCTGATAGCTTTTTTAACTGCCAATGCACATTGAGCAGATGTTTTCAGGGAACTATCCACAATGATTCCAAGATCTCTTTCTTGAGTGGTTACAGCTATTTTAGACCCCATCATTTTTGTATGTATAGTTGGGATTATATTTTCCAAGTGCTTTACTTCGCATTTATCAACACTGAATTCCATATGTCCTCATGTTGCCCAATCACCCAGTTTTGTGAGATCCCTTTGTAACTCTTTACAGTCAGCTTTGGACTTAATTATTTTGAGTAATTCTTCAATACCTAGAAATTTTACTACCTCAGTGTTTACCCCCTTTTCAGGAACATTTTGAGAAGTTTAACAGCAGTGGTCCATCCCTGCAGCCTACCACTATTTATTCCTACTCTTTTCACCTCTCTTTTAAGTGGAGTACCTAGCAATGCTTTCATGATGATCTAAGGATCCATCTATTTCTTGAATGACAAGCCTTTTGTTGTCTTATTTGCCCTGCCTTCCTCTGTTTATAAACAAAGGCCCTTCCCCAAAGACAAAATGGAAGCAACTCAAACTCTGTTGCAGTTAAGAACTGCCTCTGGAGCTAGGGCAAGTGCTTTAAGCAGACCTCAAGTATGAAATCCAGGGGTTCAAATTTTAGGTGGGCTACTGACCCCCCCAAGAGAGAAAGCTTTCCAGACAAAGTCCTGTTGGCCCAAGAAAGGGCCCAGCTGACAACGAAGCCTGAGCACATCAGCAAGTGTGTGAATTTTGAGAGAGCTGTGATTGGATACAATTCTTCTCTTCTCCAAATTATAACAGCAATGGTAAGCTTTTAGCATCTTCCAGCTGCTTTGCAAACATAACTCACTAATCCTCACAGCTTCCCTCAGAGGTGAATATTTTACTCAAGGGAAATATTTTATAGAAATCTGAAGTAGAGAGGTTAAGTGTTTTGCCCAAGACTATAAAAGGAGTCAGTAAAAGACTCAGGATTAAAATTTAAAAATGCCAAGCTCCCAACCCTGTGTTCAGGCCATAGCCTGCTATGATAATGGATATTGATTTTAAAGCAATTGCCACCACTCTGTTATATATTATTACTTTGTTTTGCGCAGCAGAAATAATGATGTGCTTGCTATGTAACCACAAGACAATTGATCCCTGCAATATGGGTAAAGTTGTACGGCTTGATTTGTATTTCTTCACCAGATGTGCATTCATGTTTATCAGAGGCATCTAGAATGTGGAAAGAGCCCTTATTAAAAATTTTAATGTATGTAATTCTCTTAAATCAATGAGAGAAAATATTTAACATACCTCTATAGCCCAGATTTAGGAAAGCACATATGTATAAGCTTAAATGTAAGCATGTGAATAGCCCTGTTGAAGACGGTGGGGCTATTCATGTGCTTAAAGTTAAACATTGGCTTTTAATAATGGTTGTCCTGAAGCCATTGCCACTGCTGGAAATTTCTGAAAAAAGATAAACTGGTAGACCTTATAATACACAGAGGCCAGGTTTACACTAGACCTGGAAGGTTGGGATAAGGTACGCAATTCTAGCTAAGTAAAATTAATAACTGGAGTCAGCTTACCTTAACCCAAGCTTGGTGCCATCTTCACAGAGGGAGGCCAAGGGGAGCAAACACTCCTGGCAGCTTCCCTTACTCCTCACAACTGTGAGGAATATAAGCACCAGCTGGAGCTGCCCATGTCGTTCGATTTACGGGTGTTAACTAGACCCGCTAAATCAAATGCAAGAAGAGCAATCTCCAGCGCAGTGAGTGAAAATGTGCCCTAAGATTGTTCCCAAAACAGCCAGGCAGGATATAGGTTGACTGGGAGATGAGTCTCCTCATGCACCGAAGGCATATATTTAAGACAGTAGGGCTCAAACCATGGTCCTTTCTAGCTACACTACAGTTCCTACATTTCAGGACTATCAATGCAGCTCTCTGTGTGGTCTCTAAAACCAAGGCAGTTCAACAGCAGTCTGGAGACAGGGAAAATCTGCCTTTTTCATTTATATAAATCCATCTAAAAGTTTGTATTTATTTAGAATGGAGCTTACACTGCGCTTGACTCTAAATAAATAAAACACATTATTTTCCCTCTCTACTGGCTGCCACCAAGCCGTGTGCATTTCAAAGACCACACAGAAAGCCATGGTACTCTAGCATTGCGTGCTGAAATGTAGGACTACGGGAATTGAGTGAGTGTGCTGCAGACTGCATTTAGCAAAACCTACAGGTGAAGGGAGTTAGGAGAAGAATGTTTTAAGGCCAGGGTTTAGCACAGTCCCTTAAGTTAAATCAGAAGTGGGCAAATTCCAGCCAACAGACAAGGTCCAGTCCACCAGGGTTAGCTCCTGGAAGGACCTCACTGCTAAATTTACTTGCACAGCTGCAGGTACCAGTGATTGCCATTTCCGGCCAATGGGAGCTGAGGGAAGCAGTGTTCCAGTCCATGCCACTTCCTGGCACTCCCATTGGCCAGGAACAGCAATCCACAGCCAATGGGAGCTGCGATCGTTAGCATCTGAGGCAATGCAGACAAATATAGCGGCAGCAGCCTGCCAGGGGCTTACCCTGGCAAACTGCCACTGTGTTATCTCCCACACCTGAGTTACAGCAATGTCCCAGGAGCTTTGTCTACACTTACCAGTTTAAAGTGCAGCCGCAGCAGTGCTGCCATGTACGACCACAGCACAAGTGCTAGGTGAGAACTCTCCCAGCATTATGTAAACCACCTCTGTGAGGAGAGTAGCTAACAGAGATGGCCTGGTTCACACTTGTGCTATACAGCACTATGACCTGCTGCAATCAGGGAGGGGAGATGGGGAAAGAGTCTGAGCCAGAAATTTACAGCGCTGCAAAATACCAGTGTAGGCTTGGCCCCACTGCATATAAAAGTATGTCCCGATATCTGCCTGCTCATATAGGACTAGACTTCCCCCTTGATTCACACTGAGTAGGACCTTAGCCTTCAAGTAGCTCCAGTCAATCATCCTAACTACTTTGTTTGAATAATGATGGCCCAAAGGGAGGGGAATGCTGAGGCCACAGACAGGAAAAACAGCAGGACAACACACACAGAATGGGACAAGTGTTTTTCATTCCAACTTTAAATTAACTAGAGAGAAAATTAGGAAAATATCTCAAAAGATTTATTTCAGCTTGGTTATTGCTGAGAACTAACCAGCTTCAGACCCTTGAAAAAATAAACACTCAACACAGAGAAATCTGGAAGGTGAATGTTTCCTAGGGGTCCTTTTCCCCTCCCAGTTCACAAAACACATTTCCGTAATACAAACCCCAAGCAAAAGAAGAGAAATAAATCTCTCCTTCAGCTGTCAAGCCATAAACACAATGAGTCATAGATTCATTTGGTGTAAGTCCAGTGATTAATTTTCTATATAAAAAAAATCAGCTTTAAAGTAATTGCATAACAACTCCCCCATTTCCTGCTCTAAGGTGGAGTCTGATCTCACTGCCTGATCAACCACAGATACTGAGCCTCAAATACCTCCCACATCTGATAGTCCCACTTGTTTCCACACAATAGATAATTGGGTAACTTTAAATGAAACCCTAGCTTGTTTTTTGGCAGTCTCTGTTCCTTAGCAATCCATTTGTGAGGGGAGACACCTGCTCCAGCTCTCTTGATGGAGATGAGGTTTTAAACCCACCCTGCACCCCCCACCAGCATCTACCCAAAGGCAGCCTATTTTTTGTTATTGTTGTTGCTGCTGCACACACACACAAAAGATAATTCAAAGCCTCACTTAAATAAAGAACCAGTCCCTATTGGAACAGCATCCTTCTCTCATGTCTGAGCTGCTAAGCTGTTGACTCAGACTCTTGGTTGCTCTCTCATCTCAGCTTTTATGTTTTTTAAATCCATGCTAAATGTATCACAGATGTCATGCTATCAGTATACAACTTACTGACATTTACTAGGGCCTCTGTTCTATCAGATTTGGCTCAAAATGTATGTCTTATCAATTGTTACCCAGCTGCTATCAGAGAAGAAGTGGTCTACATGATTTCAGGGAAGCCATGAGACAATCTCTCTGTTATGATGTGGCCTACAGAGAATTTGTTAGACAGGAATGATTTTGATCACATTGAAGTCAGAATTTTGACCTCTACTTTAGCGAATAATTTGTCCTCTAAATATCAACAATAAGCATTGGTCCTGCCCTGGAAATTCCACCTCTAGAGGTAAGAAGGTATATAAAACTTAAGTCAGAACTGTTCTCCATGGAGACTAATAATGAAGGGCCTACATTTGTTAACTAAGGCCAAATGCTGTAGGTAACTGTTTTATGATGCAGACATCTCTAGTAGGAACTACACTGAACCAGCAACTCATTTCACAAGCCTCCGAGTTGTCATAGTCCAGCAGCAGGTTTTAATATATATTGAACCAGAAGAGATTTTTTTGATCTGGTGATTGTATTACACCTCACCAACGGTGAGCACCAAACTACAGCAGAAACACTGAAACTCAAATTAGCATCAGGTGCTAGAATTTTCTTTCCTTTTGGTAAGAGAGGCAGCTCAATGAAAGGTAAGAAATAATTTGACTAAAGATTGGCACAAGAGAAGGCAGGAAGAAAGCTCACAAGGCTACAATGAGGTCACACCCTAAAACCACACATTTTCCTAATACAGCAGAGTTTCAGCCGTGATGGTTTTTGAGGCACCCAGACGAAATGTCAGCTCCAGCATCCACCACAGAAAATCCATTGCAGAGCATAACACCACACTTGGCTTACAACTGGCTGTTGAAGGGAAAGCCAATGGATAGTCCTCAGTGTAAACTGTTGAGCATGAAATGACAAGTAGCAGCTGCATAGCTGAGATTAGAGCAGCAACTAAAATTCCCTGCTTGTGGGTGCTGCAGAATGTGCAGATCTCATTGGCTACTTAAAACCTGGAAGGAGGCCAGAAAACTTATCAGGAGTTATCTTCTCCTTAGTCAGTGGTTATAGCCAAAGGGCAGGGCTATTTTAGACAATGCTGCCAAACCAGCAGTCACACAGTGCACACAGAAGGAAAAGGTCCCAGCCATAGTAGAGTGCTATTTTTTGTTGTTAATCCAGTAGCCCACGATGAGGAGCATATGGTGCTTCATGCTGGCTGCAAACTCAATAGGAATAATCATTTAGGAATACGTCTCCCTCGGTATCCTAACTTGCCAGATTGCAATGCATATTCTCACTTTTCCTGTCTAACAAGAAACCTTCATCCATAATCCACAACTGCTCCTCCTTCCCCCGCACCATCATCAGGTCTAGGTAAATCATTTTCTCTCACACTTCTTGGTTCTCAATCCCTCTCCCTGCATCTTGCATAGCACAGGAGTTTGATATAAAGTGCAGTAAAGTTTTACAATATGTAGTTTTCTAGGGCCATCTCTTTTTGAAGAGACCTATAAGAATGGCAAAACTTAGCAGTAATGGTTGATATTGACTGACACCATGTGTATTCCCTTCAAAGTGCTACCAATCTACTGTAATCCTGACCTGAAATAGCTGTGCCCACCCTGGTCCATCTAGGGGACAGAATAGCAATCCTCCAGAGGGAGCCCGATGAGGACCACTCTCCACTAGTATGTCTCTGCCAAACTCATATTACAAGTCAGGAAGTGACTCTCTCTCTCTCTCTCTCTCTCTCTGTACAGATGGAAGGTCTGTAAAAATCCCCACTGTACTACCTACCCTGAGATATTCTTGCTGCTTTTTTTAAAACCAGAAATCCAGAAGTTTAATTCCAGTGCATTCATTGTAACAATGTGGGTTTAATACATAAATTAATAAATGTTTTAGAAGCAGAAATGAAAATTTGAGCAAAATTGGAAGACACGGTTAATGCCTGGTGCACTAAATCCCCATGCCTCTTCCTATTGATCTTCTCATTTAAAAAAAAAAAAAGTAGGCATCACATTAGTACTTCTCTCCATCAGAACTATCCAAACATAATTCAAAGCAATTTTCAAAATATTTTAGTCTAATGGGTTAGCAAAGTTTTTGTGGGGGGGATAAAGGAGAGTCATTTGCCTTTATTCAGATTTCTGGGTGGCAAAAGAGGTAGAAGATCTGCAGATGAAACCTCATCAGAGATGAAGCTGTCCTATAAATATACATGCCAAAAATTCAGGACCAAGTCTTCAGATATTTTAATTTCCAATTCAGCTTTTCTGGTTCAATTCTGATTTCCCTCTGTATTTCTTTTTTCTCTCCTATAAAAAATGGACAGGTATCTTTGTTTCTGGCATCTGTTTCCTATTCACCTTTGTGAAGATTGAAGTAAATAAGTAAAGTAAGTGAGGGAGACAGATGAGTCTTGCTATCCTTCCTTTACAAACATCTTGTCCTTTTTAGAAGGTCTACACTGGACAATTGGACATACACTGACTAATTAGTCAGTGTAACTGGCCAGGGCTTAAACCCTTTAATGTTTTCACACTAACCATGCTCCTTCAGTTTAAGCAGCACTGCACTTCTCTGCACACTAGCCTTGTTCTAAAGTTGGTCAGTTGCACTGCCCTCCAAGAAGATGTACCTTTTGCTCTTTACACAACAAACATAATAGGAATGAACTAAACGGGCAGAATGAGGTCCAAGTAACCATGCTTATTAACTATACACCATTGCTGCATCTAGACTGGCAAGTTTTTCCGCAAAAGCAGCTGCTTTTGCGGAAAAACTTGCCAGCTGTCTACACTGGCCGCTTGAATTTCCACAAGAACACTGACCATCTCATGTAAGATTGTCAGTGTTCTTGTGGAAATACTATGCTGCTCCCGTTCGGGCAAAAGCCCTCTTGCGCAAATGTTTTTGCGCAAGAGGGCCAGTGTAGACAATGTGGTAGGCTACATCTAGACTGGCCCCTTCTTCAGAAAAGGCATGCTAATTTCTAACTTTAGAATAGGGAAATCCGTGGGGGAATAAGAGTAGGAATAAGAGATCCTCCAGAAAAGGGCTTTATTCCAGAGGATTGCGCCAGTCTGGATGCTCTTTTCCGGCTTTTCCCCAAGCCGGGAAAAAAGCGGCAGCCATGTTTATTTAAATCCCGCGGGGGATATTTAAATCTCCCGCGGATTTCCCTATTCCAAAGTTAGAAATCCTACTTGCAAGTAGGAATAAGAAATCCTCCGGAAAAGGGCTTTATTCCGGAGGATCGCGCCAGTCTGGATGCTCTTTTCCGGCTTTTCCCCAAGCCGGAAAAAAAGCGGCGGCCATGTTTATTTAAATCCCGCGGGGGATATTTAAATCCCCCGCGGATTTCCCTATTCCAAAGTTAGAAATTAGCATGCCTCTTCTGAAGAAGGGGCCAGTCTAGACGTAGCCGTATTGTTTTGCGCAAAAAAGCCCTGATCGCGAAAATGGTGATCGGGGCTTTCTTGCGCAAAACCGCGTCTAGATTGGCACGGACGCTTTTCTGCAAAAAGTGCTTTTGTGGAAAAATGTCCATGCCAATCTATACGCTCTTTTCCGCAAATGCTTTTAACGGAAAAACTTTTCTGTTAAAAGCATTTGCGGAAAATCATGCCAGTCTAGACGTAGCCCATATGAAAGGCCTGGCCACTTTGTATACACTCAGCTGCTCTGGCAGAAGTCTGGGAGCTGCTCAAGACAGTGAGAGGCGCTAGACATTTCTCACGTTATTGAAAGGGATATTACCTAATTCTTACACATTACAGTAGGTATTTCAGAGGTCTTGGCCAGTGTTCACTGTAAGCTGTGCATTTGTGCAGTTGCTCAGGAGAAATTCCAACACCATCTACTTGATTAGCAGAGCACCCACAGCTAGGTTTCCTTTCTACTGGTGGTGCACCCTCACACATGCTTCAGTGCACATACAAATTTATTCTGCACATGGGTGTAAAAAAAATCCACATATGGATGAAAAAGATTTGAGGAAACGTTGGTCTTAGCACAGTTCTCTGCTGTATTTCTAGGGGTCTCTGAGATTCCTCATGAATGTTAGAGTGTAAACTCTTTAGAACAAGGGCTGTCCTTTTGTTCTGTTTGTACAGCACCTAGCACAAAGGCATCCTGGTCCAGGACCAGGAGCTAGTGCCTTACATCTAGTGAATAACTATAATATAATGTATGTTTTCTGTTATTATAGGGCCATACATATGCTATATGCCAAAGCTAATTTATTTATTACTGTGGGATTTTCACATTTTATTTATTACCACTGAAGTGCAAACTACACAGCACCTTTTATTTCACAAGGTAAGATTTGTTGTAGGAGACCATGCCAAACACTAAAAGGCCAGCTGCCAACACTAGATATTCCAGGGTCTTAAAAATCTCTTCTGAGTGGATATATTTCAAGATCCCCTCTGAATCATTCACTTGCTATTCATATACTGACACATGCAGGAAAGAATCCAAATATCTTGTAACAGATTCTGCTCTCCATCACCCTTTCAGTGGAGTTGTACAGCAGCAGCGAGACTAAAATTTGTTCATCTGCCACCCTTCCCCCCCAAAATGGCAGTTTTCTCCTACATCAAGAAAAAAATGTAGTGTCTGAATGGAACTGCAGTGCAACAAGTTGTAATGTTGTCATGTGCTTGCTTTTATTTAAAATATTAAGTACTAGATTGTGCCCTGCCCTCAGGGGTTATGTCTACACTGGGGGGTTCTTGCACAAGAACCCGCAGAGCGTCCACACAGCCCACCCGCTCTTGCGCAAGAAGATTTACAGTAAAGCATTAGAAGAGAGAGCTTCTTGTGCAAGAGGGCAGTGTGGACGAGCAGCAGGAGTTTCTTGCGCAAGGAAGTCCTATGGCTAAAATAGCCATCAGAGCTTTCTTGAGCAAGAGAGCTTCCACACTCCCATGGATTCACTTGCGCAAAAGAACATGGCCATGTGGATGTGTTCTTGCACAGGAACTCTTGCACAAGATGTTCTTGCACAAGAACCCGCCAGCGTAGACATAGCCTGAGAGTCTTCATGTGTGTGTGAGAGAGAGAGAGAGAGAGAGAGATTATGAAGAGGAAACAGAGTTCTAGAAGACTTCTCTTCTTCAATATCCTAGGGCAAGGGCTAGTCATAACCAAGGTTCCCTCTAAGTTGCATGGCAGCACAGCTCTGCAGGTGCTTAATCAACTCCATCCAGTCAGGCAGCTCCATGTGCAGCTCTGAGCCCCTGTCAGCTGACCGTCAAGGCAGTGTATGCGTGTGTGTTACACCCAAGTCTTCAACTGCTGAGACGCAAGGTCTCATCGCAGTGGGCAGCCTTGGAGGCTGAAGGGCACCCCGAAAAGAGTTTAACATCCGTGACTTTACTGCTAGGACCGGGGTTCCGTCACAGAGGGCAGCCAATAGGCTGACAGATGCCCCAAGTTTATAGGAAGAGCCCATTACATCTCAGATTTCAGCTGCTAGGATACAGGATCCCTTCACAGCAGGCAGTCTAGGGAAGACTGAGAGATGCCCCAACGGACCTGTCACCTGGCAGTGACACGATCCAAATGCCCAAGCTCTTCCTATACCTATCCCTTAAGACCAGCTAAAGTTCTTTTAAATTGTGCCTGGTTCTGTTACTGCAACTGAAGGAGTCAGGTTAAAACTTAACCAGTTACAGGTTTATTAAAGAAGCTTATAAATCATATGGTTCCAATAGCTATTGCTCTATTTCTTAACTGCTAGCAAATATAGATCTTAAAAATGGTTACATAAAAAATAAAGATAGAAAATAGAAATAATGGTACCAAGTGACAGCTTAATCTTTAAAGAGCTCTAAGTCTATGTGTACACTTAAGACAAAGAACCACATCCAGGTACAATTTTTACCCCCTTCTGTGCCTCTCGACTCCAGGGTGTCAGGCCAGGGCCGGTCCCTCAATTCCTAGGAGGTGGGCGTCCCCGTGGAACCTCGGGAGGTCAAACACCTAACCCGACCAGCAGGTAGATGGTAGACTGACACTCAAAGTGAGTGTGCTGCTGGACCCATCTTTATACCCATGGGGTCATGTATTTCTCTTTCTTATCTCTGATGCCAAATGGTGCTGGTCTGTCTTTTGTGAGACCAATTCTTACAAGGGAGCTGTGAACTTAATTTACACTTGTAAGAGAGATAACTAAATTGGAAGTACTGGAGATTCTTTTCTCAGTGGGAGATTCCTCTCCCAGGGACGACTGTGTGTGATCGAATCAACATGGGTGCCAGCCAGGGCAGTTCTCGCAGCCTTGAGGTCAGCTTATTGCCTTAATCGCTCTTTTTTCATATCTATATTTTCAGCTAACTCAGAGTCAGACAAGCCCGCATATCCTGATCTCGCATCAAAGCAGATCAAAGCTTAATGGCTATGCTGATTTTATTGCTCCTTCTCTGCCCTGTATGCTTCAGGAACTTCAGAGAGGCAAATAAGATAAATAAGATGGATGGGGGGGGGGGGGGGGGGCGTCTGTCTGGCTACAGCCCCTGGCTGAGTGGGGCTGATTAAGCAGCTGCTGAGCAGTGCTGCCATGCACAGCCGAGGGAACCTTGGTCACAAAGTGGAGGGATGAGGCAATCGTTGCTGATAGCACCTCCAATGGGGCTGTACTTTGGAAATGTAGAGTGGAGCTAAGCTCCACCCCTTTCAAGCCAGTCCACAGGTCTGGCCGGGAGGGAATACATGTTACAGTGTTTCAACAAGTGGAAGAAGGAGAGGATGCTCCTAGTCCCAGGATCAATGAATCGAGCACCACCCCATTCGACCCCTCTCCAATACATGGTAGGGCTTAGCCTAAACACTTTTCAGTTCCTTATACTTCCCCCCCCCCCCCCCATGTTTCTGCCCTCATCTTCTAGACTGTCTCACAGATGAATGGGTCCCTAATTTCTCCTAGTAGCTGAGAGATCTTGCCACCCATTTTTCCACAGCTCAGTGTGGTGCACTGGAAGGTTTCTGATAGTAGAGGTTATATATTTCCTCTCCTCACTGGGAAAGATATTGCAGAGGAAAGTTCCAGCTTTAATCCATGGAAAAAGTAAATCAAACCTTTCACTTACCACTAAAATGTCATTGCTTCATATATTTCTCCCACTGTGTTAGCTAGGGCTGGAGAGACTCCAGTTCATGGAGGTTGCATACATACCTCCCATTTTGCTTCAAAATTAAAAGCCTAAATTCTGCTTTAAAAATGCTTTTAGTGCATTGCTGTTTACCCTTAACTTCACAGCAACCCACCTGATTTCTATTATGATTTGACTAGCTCTTTGCAAAATGTTCTCCACAAAACTTGGTGTACAGATCATTTTCTCCAATGATCTGACAATAAATGGAGTACTGTATATAAAGAAAAGCAAGCATAAAGGAGTAACCATATTAGCAATCTTCTTGAAAAGAGAGGGACAGACACTAAACTGCAGAACTTACCACAGAAGTTAAGGTCCAGTGCTGTTCCCACAATAGTGAGATCACTAGATCCCTAATTTCCCGCTGCTAGAGTGGGTCTGTAGCCAGCCAGTGGCCAGCTGGGAACAAGCCATAGACTTTTTGAGCCTCTGCTCCAAGAGTTCCTTAGAGGAGCACCCACTCTTGGACAGTCTCATAGTTCCCCAGCACAAGTTCAACTCACTCCTGGAGTCTTTTTAGAATCTAACTACAATTCACTTGTCTGTAGAGCCTGGAGGCACTTCCTAGGTCTGTCACTGGCAGGAAGCAGTCCTTCAGGGCCCCTTGCCCATATCAAGCTCATGGTGTCTGTCTGCACCCCAACCAATGTGAAAGGAAAAGCTAGCCATTACTTTGGGCTAGGCTCCTCTTGCTACTGCAGCCCAGTAGCAGTAGCTCTACTGCTGGACAATTTCTCCCTTCTCTGTGGCCACTTTCACTTTTTGAAGCTTAATTATGCCAGGTGTTGCTTGTTCTGCAGGTGTGTTTAATTGGAGCTAAGTGCAGGAACACTAATTAGCCTTCCTAACAGTGGGATAGGCTCATGTCCCATCACGTGGTCATTTATAACTGTTTTAACATAGCTGTGACTTGGCAGACTGTTTACTGTTATCACTGTACTGTATACCATGATCACGTAGAACTTCACTGCAGCACTTATAAGGACAGAAATCAGACATTCCTCCTTGAAAAAAAAAACAATTCCTCATCACTTGAGCTAAAGAAGAATCTCTATTAGCTATTAACAGTACAGGGCCTATGATACACAGCTGAGCAGTTCTGATTTCAGTGGAAGGCACAATAGGACATAATCATATCTCTTCTAACTATCAATGTTTATATTGCCTTAGCACCTAGAGGTCAACCTGCTTAGGGCCCCATTTGTTGTGAACTGCACAAACACAGAAAATGGCAGTCACCAGAGAGTTCAATGCATGGATGAGGCAAGTAAGAGGTTTCAGTGGGTGAGATACACACCGTAACAAAAATAATATGTATGCAGTTATTAGCCAACAAGAGAAGTAATCACAACTCATCACCTGTCTCTCACAAGCAGACAATCATTTGCCCACATTAGTAGTGTTCTATTTTTTATGCAAGGTGCCTAAATAGAGGAGAGTGAGAAAAATCATTTAAAATGTGATTGTAATTATGCCTTTTTAACATATTACATTACTTTATTGCAGAATACACAGCATTCTGTGTTGCTCTAATCTGGAGGCAAATAGCATTGGATTTTAGGTAGTAAAACACATTTCATTAACTTTCTTTTATTTTTCTCTTTTATGTCAAAGTTTTACAAATTGATTTTCTAGAGAACCATTGGGTTGTAGGACAAAGAAACCATGCTAATAAATGACCTCATAATGCTTTGGGGTTTTTTTTCCATTGGGCTTGTAACACATTTGTGTTTTTTCTGCTTTGCATACAAAATCTGTTGATCGCAAAATGAAAAATAGTGATAATAGCGTGATGAACTTAGCAATCCTATTTAGCTCTGTAAGTAGGCTGTTAAAATATTGTTTCTAAAGTACAGATGAGCTTTCATCTTTCAATTCCACTTATATAAAACCGATGGAGTTTCACTCTAAGACATAATGAAAATTAAATAAATTTGAATTTGATGTACACCTTATTGATTCCAGACCCCGTTCAGTAGATGGTGACACTTCGGTGACCTGAACATTATAATCTATATTTTTCACAAATGTTTTGTACCCAAGACGTGAACTAATGCCTTCATTGGCAACATCCCACAGAAAGATACAGGCAGAAGACTAAAGCAATGAGTGAAAGAAGAGATATTTTCCAGATGATTGTAATGGCCATATTAAGGAAAAATAATACTTTCATTTAGGGTTGCCAACTGTCTAATCACACAAACCCAAATACTTTTGCCCTGCCCCCTACCCAGTTTCTTCACTAAGGCTATGCCCCTTCCCTGCTCCTTCCTTGAGACCCCCTCCTGCTCACCCACCCTCCTCCCTCCTTCATTTACTCTCCCCCTTCCTCACTCAGGGTATGTCTACACTACAGCACTAATTCGAACTGACTTAATTTGAATTAGTTAATTTGAACTAAGCTAATTCGAATTAGTGCATCTAGACCTAAAAACTAATTCGAATTAGAGTTTTGCTAATTCGAAATAGCATGACCACATTGAGTGGACTCTGAACCAAAGTTAAGGCTGGCTGGAACCAATGCCGGCAGGGCATCATGTTAGGACTTAGAGTGTGTAGCTGCTGCCTCAGGCTAGCCGAGGGCTGTGCTTAAAGGGACCTGACTCCCATCCCGGACAGACAGTTCTCAGGGTTCCCCGCTTGCTTGTCTAACTCAATGAGGGACAGCAAAGCAGTCCTGAGTGCCCACACTCGGCACATCACAGCACTCGGCCACCAGCCCGGCTGCACTTGCTGCAGGCTGCCATCCAGGAGGGCCAATCAGGGGACTGTCAGGATCCAGGAGGCCCTACAGGAGAGCTTCCACCCCGTGGAGCCCGCAGAGCCACCTCAGTCCTCCTCATCGGGGAACCCTAACCCCATTCCTCCCTCACCTCCTTCCACTTACCCTTCCCTAGCCCTCCTTCCTGATGTAAAAAATAAAGACATGTGTTCAAAAATAGAAACTCTCTTTATTTAACACAACTGGGGGGGGGGGGGAATTAACCTCTGGGGAGACTGGGAAAAGGAGGTGGGAGAGGGGAGGTGGAAACCTGGGAAGAGGGAGCTGGAAGGGGGAAGCCAGGGGAAAAAGGAAGAGGGGAAGTATAAAACTACGGTACGCCATATCTTCAGTACTGTGTACAGATTTGGTCTCCTCATCTCAAAAAAGATATTTTGGCCTTGGAAAGGGTTCAGAAAAGAGCAACTAAAATGATTAGGGGTTTGGAACAGGTCCCATATGAAGAGAGGCTAAAGAGACTGGGACTTTTCAGCTTAGAAAAGAGGAGACTGAGGGGGGGATATGATAGAGGTATATAAAATCATGAGTGGTGTGGAGAGGGTGAATAAAGAAAAGTTCTTAAGTAGTTCCCATAATATAAGGACTAGAGGACACCAAATGAAATTAATGGACAGCAGGTTTAAAACTAATAAAAGAAAGTTCTTCTTTACACAACACATAGTCAACCTGTGGAACTCCTTGCCACAGGTGGCTGTGAAGGCTAGAACTATAACAGAGTTTAAAGAGAAGTTAGATAAATTCATGGAGATTGGGTCCATGGAGTGTTATTAGCCGGGGGTAGGAATGGTGTCCCTGGCCAAAGTTTGTGGAAGGCTGGAGATGGATGGCACGAGACAAATCACTTGGTCATTGTCTTCAGTCCATCCCCTCTGGGGCACCTGGTGCTGGCCACTGTCGGCAGACAGGCTACTGGGCTAGATGGACCTTTGGTCTGACCCAATACGGCCATTCTTATGTTCTTATGTTCTAAGCTCAAGGCTCAGGGTGGGGGTTCTCACTGGACCAACTTGATTTTCATGCAAACCTGCTCCTCGGTTCGCATGTGGCCTTTGGTGTCCAGGCTGGCAGCTATCCTGCCCTAGACGGCCGCATTCCTGTGCCTAGTGCAGAGGTCGTGGATGTTGGAGGCCTCCCCCCAAACCTCGATGAGGTCCACGATCTCTGCACTAGACCAGGTGGGTGCCCGCCTCTTGCGGCCCCAGGCAGGCTCCTGGGAGCCACCAGCCTGGTTCTGGGAAGAGGCGGAGGGCTGGGTGGCAGCGGGTGGCTGGCTCATGCTGTGCCAGGTGC
The DNA here is from genome assembly GCF_049634645.1 of Pelodiscus sinensis. Taxonomy (NCBI): domain Eukaryota; kingdom Metazoa; phylum Chordata; order Testudines; family Trionychidae; genus Pelodiscus; species Pelodiscus sinensis. The sequence goes on from NC_134713.1 coordinate 170,650,739, forward strand.
AGGATCTGCTGGCTGGGTGCTGGCAGGCTTGCAACTGGCACAAGCACTGTAGCCAGACTGTGCCCCATTGAGGGCTCTGGAGCCGGGAGGGGGGCAGAAGAGTTTCCTTGGTTTGGCCCAGAGTGGCCACCAGGGCAACCTGGGAAGGGCTAGCCTCCAACTAGTTCAAATTAAGTGGCTACACAGCCCTTAATTCAAACTACTTAATTCGAATTAGGCGTTAGTCCTCGTAGAATGAGGTTTACCTAGTTCGAATTAAGCGCTCCGCTAGTATAAATTTAAATATGTAGTCCCTATTGAAGTTAATTCGAACTAACAGCTGTTAGTTCGAATTAACTTTGTAGTGTAGACATACCCTCACTCTCACCAGGACAGGGCAAGGGATTGGGATGTGAGCTCTGGGCTGGGCCTGAGAGGTTCAGGGTGTGGGCTGAGCCTGAGGTAAGTGGTTGGGCTGTAGGAGGGGGTATGGAGTGCAGAATCTGGGAGGGAGTTTGAGTGCAGGAGGAGCATTGGGACAGGGGGATTTGGTGAAGGAGGGCATTCAGGGGATGGGGGAGTGCAGACTACAGAAGGGGGCTCAAGGCCGGGACAGTGGGTTGGGATGCAGGAGCAGGTGTGAGTACAGGCACTAGTAGGGTTATCATATTTGAACTTTCAAAAAAGAGGACTCCCCTGAGAGGAAGTGGATTTGTATTAATATCTACCAACTCACGTTGTATTAATATATAATGTATACTATATAACACATGAATACAGTGTGAGTTGGTAGATACTGATACAGACACACTCCCTCTCAGGAGTGTCCTCTTTTTTGAAAGTTCAGATATGGTAACCCTAGGCTCAGGACTGGGGTAGGGAATTAGGGGGCAGGAGGGGATGAATTGTATTGGCTCTGTCTGAACGGTATTTACCTTAGGTGGCTCCTGGGTGGCCAATGGGAGTTACAGAATCAGGGCTTAGAGTGGAGGCAGCACACAGAGACCACCTCCTTCCACCCTCTCCTCTACACTGGGCCACAGGGAACTGCACAGAGCTAGGGTTTGCAGGGAATCTGCGTTAGCCCCTCTGTGCTGCTGGACTGTTAACAATTAAAAATCTCCAGGATATGAGTAGCCTCTGGGAGATTAAGCCCGATTTTAGGAGACTCCCGATGAACCACGAAAGTTGGCAACCCTACTTTCATTCTCAAGAACAATCTAATGGGAATTACACGGGATATGGAATATACTTTTTGAGTAAATAGATTTTAGGGGGACAATAAAGATCTCAGGATATATATGAATCAATAATAGCTTTTAGTGCCACTGCAAAAACATAAGTATAGTAGCCTTGTCTCAGTGAGCTTATTAGTATAATAGAGGCCTTATATCTACTTTTGGTCTCTTTTCAAATCCTACTCATCTGAATAGCTCCATTGTCATCAATAGGACTAAGCATGTACATCTCAACTACCTGCAGGATCAAGGATTGGTGGGATTGGGCCCATTGTCTATACAGTAATTCGTCATTTAACACGGTAAATAAGTTTCAGAAAATGATCGTGCTAAGTGAAAATGTGTTATGCGGGGTCAATTTTCCCATTGAAAATAATGGAAATGGTGGGGGTTGCGTTTCAAGCCCACTTGCGCTTGCAGCTCCAGCCTGCACTTGTTAGCAGCTGGGACCAGGACATAAGGTTGGGGGAGAAAGGGGACTGGGTTATAGCAGGGAGGGGAGGGGAAGAGAAGGACAGAGGAGGGGGCTTGCAGCCGGTGGCTGGGTTTCCCCAGCTGGCCCGTCACCGGCAGCTGCGTGAGGCTTCCTCTGCCTCCTTACAAAGCGGCAGAGGTTTGCCACTCACCACGCAGTTCCCTGGTGACCCCCTCTGGCCGGACACAAGGCATCTGGCCAGAGGGGGTCACCGGGGAACGGCGCGGCGAGCAGCAAACCTCTGCCACTTTGTAAAGAGGCAGAGGAAGCCCCGGGCAGCTGCGTGAGGCTTCCCCTGCCTCCCTGCAAAGTGGCAGAGGTTTGCCGCTCACCACGCCGTTCCCTGGTGACCCCCTCTGGCCAGATTCCTTGCGTCCATCCAGAAAGGATCACTGGGGAACGGTGCTGCGAGTGGCAAATCTCTGCCGCTTTGCAGGGAGACAGGGGAAGCCTCGTGCAGCTGCCAACTACCAGCTGGCCCTAGGGGAAGTCATGTTATTGTGGGGACGGGATTGTGTTGTTTGAAAAATATTCCCTATCGCGAAAACATGTTAAGCGGGCATGAGTTAAGTGAGGAATTACTGTACTGCCAGAACTGCCATTATGAGGAGAAACTCACGCATTATTCATGACTTTCAATTTTCCATCATCCCTTAATTCTGTAATTTTGAGGGTAGCAGCTTTTTCTTAACAGCAGCGCCAGAAATAATAATCTGAAAATGCATGTTTATGAAATGAGGTCTTAGTGACTTATTAGGATCAACTGGGCTTGAATTAACATTGGCTAACATTCAAGAGGACTGAGCAGTCAGAATAAAACATCAAATATTTTGGAAACATTGAAATGGCTGTTTGCTGTGTGTCCCCAAAATATTAAAAACATATGAGCACATCAGATAATAATTTTCTCATATAGTTATATATAATGTATATACAGTAGAAAAATAAATTATTTTGCATGTTCATATTCTTCTCACATTATCTAATACCTCTTTCATTAGCTATTAAAATCACCCTCAGGTCCTGATCCTGTTCCCAATTAACCCAATGGCAGATGTTCTATTGCCTCCAGTATGCACAAGATCAGGCCCTAAATCCTGTAATGAAAAACTGAATTGTTAAACTAAAAGTCTAATCAAGCTCCAGTCAAGGCCTAGAGGAGCTTTGACATTGTCTTTAATGGGTGCGGAAGCAGACCCTAAAATGGTATAATTTGATGGGGAAAATATTCTTTATAGGATGATTGGGCACTAAAAATGGTTGGATAGGGTGGCAACACACAAAATCAATATATCATTGCATAGTTTGAAATTATAGCTAAAGACACTAGATTTTTGATACATCCCTTTTCACTGTCTCAGATTCAGCTGAGATTGTTAGACCTAGAAAGTTCTTAGTGTCTGAGGGTTCTATCATGATCTGTGAAAAATGAATTGCTGTGGACAGGTATTCATCTTTCATTCAGCAAACTAAACTGAGGCTTAAGTGGGGCTTAAATAGTGTATAAGCTACTTTGTGTTAGGCCTCTGCACACCTTCTCGGTAACTGTGTCACTTTAGTCTCTATCATCTGAGTTTAGTGGCCTCACAGTCAGTCACTTCTGTTCTATCAGTCTATTTAAATTCGCTTTGAAATAAAAGATTTGTTTCATCTGTTTACACCCTTCACAGAAAAAGCAGATGGTATTTATGATTTCAAAACTTATCTTTGTATAGACATGGTTAATTTTTGTAGGTAAGCCATAAAGAGATACATGTCTGTTTATTGTATTCAATTCATTTATTGGTCACCTCTCACAAAGTATCTAAGGACTGCACTATAAACCAAATTCTGAGATGTTTAAAGAGAATCAAAATGTACCAACTAGCCTCAATAGACAAAAGACAGAGAGAATGAAGACACCGACATGAGAAGCTCAAAGACAGTCAACACAAACAGACTCATCATAAAGGGATCGGTTCCCAATTGATAGAACAGGGAAAGGGGAGGGAATAGAAGGGAAGGAGTAGAGAGGCAAGATGGGCCAGTTAAAAGCGATGAGACATAATGCTTGCAAGTCAGGGTGGACCTCCTCCAGGAGGGAATTCCACTGCTTGAAGGCCACAGACTGAATGTTTTGCCCCATCTTTGCTACTGACCAAACCCAGAGACCAAAAAGAGACTCATTTCAGTTGATCATAACTAATATGGTGAAGCAGGGGGAGAGAATAAAAGTGTGGCAGGGGGCATTGGCTGAAAACCAAATTTTTAAAACAAAAAAACAATGGAATTCTAGTTTTGCATCATAAAAATGGAAAATCTTGACCACAACAAACTTTTCTGATCCCAGTAAAATGTTTCAACAAAATAACTGACTAGCTCTAATAAATAAGGAACCGAGGTGCAAGACAATGGTAAATTGGGCCCACAGAGTATCAATTTCACCATAGGTTAAGTTTCTCCAGGGATAGATTTAACCCATACATTACTCAGTTAGGATGTTCCAGGCTTCTCCTCACCTGCCCTTTGGCCACTCCCAAACATTCCCCACAGCTGCTGCAGAGGTATCATCTCTGAAGTTTAGCTCTGAGCCATGAAAATCATGCTTTACAGTAAACTCAGAGACATGCTAATCATAGAATGATAGAATCAAAGACAGGAAGGGACTTTGAGAGGTCATCAAGTCCAGTCCCCTGCACTCATGGCAGGTCCAAGCCCCATCTAGACCAGGGGTCTCAAAATCCCAGCCTGTGGGCCATCCCAGACCAGAACAGTTATGCAATCTGGCCCAAAAGTCCCATCGAGTTGGGGGGGGAGGGGCTGTCTTTTCCCATTCCCAAAGCACCACCCCTTCCTGACATTGTCCTGCCCTCTTCTCACCATGTTATCTGAGGGTGAGGCCTGAGGATTACTGTGGGGGAGGCCATGGAGGCAGGAGCTGCATGGAAGTGGAGCAAACGTGCTCGCCTGTTTAAACATATCACAGCTTAAACATGCAAATTTAAAGCTGTGATATTAAAGGTGCTTGCCAAATTTTCAAAGTTATTAATGCTTTTGGATGCCCTTCAACAGTCATCCAAAAGGAGGCTGATTTTAAGATGTTGGGTGCTTTTTTTCAAATAAGGTCTTTTGGAGGTACCTCCAGCTGAGTACCTTAAACTAGAGGCATGCACAATCAGTAATTCTGCCCAAATATCGTCACCACTTCATAAAATGCAATGTCATGTAACCCAGTTCATTGCAATTGTCATACATTCCACTTGATGCATTTAATGATGTACAAAACAGCACAGATAAAATGAGGAGATAAAAACAGAGATAACAGGATAAATGTAAACTAAAATTTAGAAACTATAAGAAGTACTGGTGGGAAATAAGACTCAGAAGTCATGTTTATGGAATGTTCATGAGTAAAAAATGTTCCTTTGAAAGCTATATTATCTTGTTATTTTCAGCTCACAAGTCTTAGACTGCATGAGATGAAAATGGTATTTTGGAGTAAAAAAATTGAACTGTTGGGTCCACTCATTACTCCTGCCTTTCTCAAAAGAGCTATAAGAAGAGACATTAACTGAAGGACAGAGAGAGAGGTTGCCCAAGTGGGCTGGGAAAATAGAAGAAGCACATATCAAATTATAAACGTAAAATAATTTCTCCACTCCATTTCCTAATTCAGTTCCCAAATAATCTTGAAAAAGGAGACTTAGGTCATTTGAAGTCTCCAAAGAAAATAACCAAAGAGAGAAGATGATACAAGAAGTTCAGCAACTAAAAGTCTGACATCCAAGTTATACTGGAACAACACTCACTGTGCAACATCTGAGGCCATATTTACACTATGAGATAAGGTCGAACCTTTTATGGTTGATTTCTGGTCTCCTGATTTTGCAAAATTGAAGGTCCATCTCCTCACTGCGGGAAAGAATCCAATATACTCTGCAGTAGTCTGACCCCATTAGGGAGCCTTCCGTCAACTCAGAGAGTGATGCACCATGGGTAGCTTTGCACTCTGGGCTATGCTCCTGGTTCTCGCTTGGACAAAACTGTGAGCAGGTGGTTATGGGTTCATGTCATCAGCATCCCATAATGCATTCATCTAGTCCCTCCCTCCCCTTGCTTGATATAAATGGGAAGCACTCTTCGCTCCTTTTTGCCCTGGTTGCCCATGCACACGCCATAGCAGGGCAAGCATGGATCCCGTTTTGCAGCAAACCATTGTGATGTTGATGTCTGCACCGGTGCGCCTAATGATGCAGTACTTCAAGAGCATATCCTTGTCACTCCACCAAGAAGAGGATGAAGACGAATCTCAGGTTGGCATGGAGTCACTGTTCATACAAGCCCTGGTGCTTATGTAAGCGCAGCCATGAGCCAATCCTGCAGGCACAGTGATATGCTGGTTTTGGCACTGTGAGACAATCTCCGACTCATGGGACTACATTGTGATGCAGAGACAGGACAATCAACAGTGGCTGCAAAACTTCTGAATGCACAAGGCCACTTTCTTTGAATTTTGTGAATGGCTGCAATAAGCTATTCCCCTGCCCTGAAGAGACAGAATACCCAAATGAGACTCACTCTGACTATGGAGAAGTGTGTGGCAACAGTCTGGAAGCTTTCAATGCCAGACAGCTATTGTTCACTTGGGAATCAAATCGGAGAGGGGAAATCTACAGTGGGAGCTATTGTTATACAAGAAGACAAGGTGATGATCAATACCATTCTACTACAGAGGGTCATGACTCTGGGAAATGTGGATACCATAGTGGATGGTTTGCCACAATGGGGTTCCCTAACTGTGGTGGAGCGATAGACGGAAGACCTATCTGCATCTTGGCCCCTGACTTTGCCAGGGAGTACAAAAACCACAAGGGATACTTCTCTATGGTGCTGCAGGCACTGGTGGATCACAAGAGCCATATCACCCTTCATCAACATGGGATGGTTGGGAAAGGTGCATGAAGCTTCCATCTTTAAGAACTCCTGCCTCTTCAGAAAGATGCACACTGGAACATTTTTCCCAGAAGGGAAAATCAGAATCAAAGAGGTGGAAATGCCTATTGTGATCTTTGACAACCCAACCTGCCCTTGCTTCTGTGGCTCATGAAGCCATACAGAGACAGCCTGGACCCCAGCATGGAGCAGTTCAACTACAGGCTAAGCAAATGCAGAATGGTAGTTGTATGTGCTTTTGGACATTCAAAGAGAAGGTTTAGGACCTCAATAAGTGCAACATTCTCTTTGTGATGGCAGTTTGTTGCGTATGCCATAATCTTTACGAGAGCAAGGGGGTAGGGTGGAGTGCTGAGGCAGAGCGCCTAGCCAGAAACTTTGCACCACCTGATACCAGGGCGATAAGGAAAGTAGAGCATGGGGCAGTGCAAATTTGGAGATGCTTTTATGAATGGACAGTTTTGAGACTCATGTACATTGTTCTCAACAAGTTGCCCCTTCATTCCCTGGGGGTACGTCTACACTACAATGTTAATTCGAACTAACTTAGTTCGAATTAGTTAATTCAAACTAAGCTAATTCGAACTAACGGATCCAGACTAAAAAACTAGTTTGAATTAGCTTTTTGCTACTAGCATGTCCACATTAAGTGGACCCTGAACCGGGCTTAAGAATCGCCGGAAGCAGTGCCAGCAGGGCATCAGAGGAGGACTTAGAGCGTGGAGCTGCTGTCTCAGGCTAGCCGAGGGCTGTGCTTAAAGGGACCCGACCCCCACCCCGGACAGACAGTTCTCAGGGGTGCCCCGCTTGCAAAGCAGTCCTGGCTTGGAGTGCCCGGAGTGCCCACACTCGGCACATCACAGCACTCGGACATCAGCCCGGCTGCACTTGCCACAGGCTGCCATCTGAGGAGAGGGGGCAATCGGGGGGCTGCAGGAGAGCTTCCACCCCGAGGAGCCTGAAGAGCCAGCCCAGTCCTCCCCATCGGGGGCTCATACCCCATTCCTCCCTCACCTCCTTCCACTTACCCTTCCCTAGCCCCCCTTCCTGATGTACAAAATAAAGGACACGTGTGGTCAAAAATAGAAACTCTCTTTACTGAACAAAACTGGGGGAAACTGGGAAAAGGAGGTGGGAGAGGGGAAGAGAGAGGCTGGGAGAGGGGAGGGGGAAAACTGGGAGGAGGGAGCTGGAAGGGGGAAGCAAGGGAAAGGAGGGGGTGGGGAAATTCAAGGATCAGGGGTGGGGGTCTCGCCGGGCCAACCGCCTCCCAGCACGGCGAGGGAGGGGGCCTCGGCTTCCCTGGGGGGATGGGGTGGAGGGTGCAGAGGTTGAGGTGGGGGGTGTGGACATTGAGGAAGAGGGTGTGGGGGCTGAGGAGGAAGAGGTGGGAGGGGAGCAGGAGTGGGAGGAGGGACAGCAGTTGGGGGGGCAGCAGGCGCAGGACCAGCACGGGGCACCATGCTCTGCAGCAGGAGCTGCAGGTTTGTGCTCAGCCCTCGGACTTCAGCCAGCAGCTCGTGGCGGAGCTGCAGGTCTTCCCGCATCCAGGCCTGCAGTGTGCGGTGCACGGCTCGCAGGGCCCCCTAGTGCTGGTCCCAATACTCCTGCTCCGTGGTGGTGGTCCGGAGCAGGCCACGGGTGCGGGAGCATGTCCTGGGCAGGGTGGTGCGCCCTGCATGAGCAGCTGGTGCAGCTGTAGAGAAAGAGGAGAAGTGGTCAGTTCTCCCTGGGGACGCAGAGGATGATGCCCAGCCCTCTCCCCCACCCCGCAACGTGAGGGTGACCATGTCCTGCACTGTCAGAGCCGCTGTGCTTGTACAGAGGCCATGGTCAGGATGTCTGGCTCTCCCCGGGACTGGGAGCTGCCCCAAGACCACACCCATGTCCCTGTGCCATGTATAGTGTGGCCGGGGTGGCGGGGGGGAGGGGGACATCTCCCCGCCTCCGTGTAGAGGGGACATGTGAAGGGAAAGCATCCTGCTGGGTCCCGCCCCGGGGTCGGGAGCATGTCAGGTCTCTTTGCACAAGCATGTGCCTATTGGGCCATGGTCCCTGGGTGTCACGCAGCTGGAGCCACCTGCTCAAGGGTGGCATGGCATGTGCTCGCACATGCACAGGTGTCTGCGTGATCCGTGGAAGGCATGGCCCACGCGTGTGGTCTCTGGTCTCCCTCCCGCCTCCTCCCCCCCCCCCCCGAACTACTTAATTCAAACTACTTACCCGGTACGGTCTCCCTGGACGCTGGGACATCCTGCGGTGGCCCCTCCGGTGTGCCCAGGTCAGGGCCCTCTGGTCCCGGCTCGCTGCCTCCTGGGCTGGTGCGGACCGCCCTGCCCCCCAAGAGTTGGTGGAGGGCGGGGAAGTAGGGGCAGGTGTCATCCCGTGCAGCAGCACTGCCCCTGGTGGCCCTGGCGTACCCCTGCCGCAACTGCTTAACTTTAATGCACACCTGCTCCCGGGAGCGCCTGTGTCCCTTGCGAGCCATGGCAGTCGCTATGCGGCTGTAGACAGCCACGTTCCTCCTCCTAGTGCAGAGATCTTGGAGATTGGGGACCTGCCCCCAAATCTCAATGAGGTCCATGACCTCCGCACTAGTCCAGGGGGCCGCGCGCCGTCTACGGCCCCTGGCTGGCCCCTGGGTGCTCGGGGACTGGGCAGGGGACGGCTCGCTGCCACTGGCTGCCTGGCTCATGGTGGGGCCACTCGGTCAGGGGCAGACACTGCTGGCAGGGCTGGCTGTCTCCAGTGCCGTCTGACCAGAGTCTACCCCTTTAAGGGCCCGGGGCTGGGGGAGAGGAGAAGAGTTTTCCTGGTTGTTCCCAGAGAGGCCACCAGGGGGAACCTGGGAAGGGCTAGCCTCCCACTAGTTCGAATTAAGGGTCTACACAGTCCTTAATTCGAACTAGTAAGTTCAAAGTAGGCTTGATCCTCGTAAAATGAGGTTTACCTAGTTCGAACTAAGCGCTCCGTTAGTTCGAATTAAATTCGAACTAACGGTGCGCTAGTGTAGCGCCTATGAAAGTTAGTTCGAACTAACTTTGTAGCGTAGACATACCCTGGGTTTGCCTTTAATTCCCCACTCCACCCCAGCAATACAATACAGACACTGTTGTTCAGAGAACATGCATTTTTATTTAGGGAAAACAGCAGTGAAGTAAATGGGAATTCAAAGTGGGGAGGGAGTCTCAGAAACACGTGAAGGACAACCTTTTGTATCCCGAGGTCCTAGAGGATAAGGCTGCCCCTGAGTTCACCCCACCACCACCCCGGGGTCCTGGGGCCTCAGCACTTCAGGGGTGAAAGCAATGCAGCTGGAGGAGAAAGAACAGGTATTTTGATCCAGGCAGACAGGGTTCTGGGAGAAGGCCATATTTAGGCATGCAGTCAAGCACTCCATAACTGTCATCAGGGAGGCAGAGATGCTCTACTGTTGCCTTGCCTGCAGCTCGCTCCTTGAATATATCGTCCCTTGTCCATTTTCACTTGTGTATTTGCACCAGGCGGACAAATGCTGGAGCCAAGGAAGTACACAGCAAGCTGGCTTCTGTTCCCACTATAAGGAAAAGTTACAAGGGCACAGATTACAGGAGATACATTGTGTTAAGACTAGCCCATATCTGCTATCACATAGTGAAGGTCTTTGTAAAGACAATCGAGATGTGTTCTATGCAAGGCCACATGTTTGCTTTAAAGCAGCCACTTTGCAGTAGGTGCTCAGAGTTCTCAGAGAAGCATGTGGACTCATACAGTTAGAAGGCAGGCAGGTATGCATGGTAAGGGCAGATTCAAAGGCAGGCAGGAGAGGACGGGACAGGGCAGCTTCTCTCTGTGTCTGGCACACATTGTGTCTGGCACACGTGGCTTCCCAGGGCAGTGCTACTTTCCCAGACCACAGGAACCTGCAGGTGGGAGAGGGATCTTCACATGCAGTTTCCTGGGACGGTGCTATTTTCACAGCCCGCAGGAGCTTGCAGGTAGAGGTGGGGAATGGGACAGGGCAGCTTCCCTCTGTCTGGCTAAGATGGAGTATTGTGTCCAGTTCTGGGCACCACATTTCAGGAAAGATATGGAGAAATTGGACAAGGTCCAGAGAAGAGCGACAAAAATGATTCAAGGTCTAGAAAAAACATGACCTATGAAGGAAGACTGAAAGATTCAGTTTGCTTAGTTTAAAAGAGAGAAGACTAAGGGTATGTCTACACTACGGCGCTAGTTCGAACTAGCGGGGTAATGTAGGCATACCGCACTTGCAAATGAAGCCCGGGATTTGAATTTCCAAGGGCTTCATTTGCATAAGCGGGGAGCCACCATTTTTAAAACCCCGCTGGTTCGAACCCCGTGCAGCGCAGCTACACGGGGCTCGAACTAGGTAGTTCGAACTAGGATTCCTATTCCTACACCTCGTTCCACGGAATAGGAATCCTAGTTCGAACTACCTAGTTCGTGCCCCGTGTAGCCGCACTGCACGGGGTTCGAACCAGCGGGGTTTTAAAAATGGCGGCTCCCCGCTTATGCAAATGAAGCCCGAGAAATTCAAATCCGGGGCTTCATTTGCAAGTGCGGTATGCCTACATTACCCCGCTAGTTCGAACTAGGAGGGTAGTGTAGACATACCCTTAGAGAGGACATGATAGCAGCTTTCAAATACCTAAAAGGGTGTTATGAGGAGGAGGGAGAAAAATAGTCTCCTTTGCCTTTGATGATAGGTCAAGAAGCAATGGGCTTAAATTTGAGCAAGGGAGGTTTAGGTTGGACATTAGGAAAAACTTCCTAGCTGTCAGGGTTGAATAAATTGCTTAGAGAGGTTGTGGAATCTCCATCACTTAAGAGCATTTTGGACAGACATCTATCAGGGCTGATCTAGATGGTGCTTGGTCCTGCCATGAGGGCAGGGGACTGGGTCTGATGACCTCTCAAGGTCCCTCCCGGTTCTAGTGTTCTGTGATTCTATGATTCTATATGTGGATTTAGTCCAGAATATTTAATTTTTGACTCACTCACAAGTTTCCCTTTTGAGATGCCATGATTTATAGTTACCAGAAAGAGGAAGGTATCTTAAATGAAGGTCATATACACATTCTTCATATTTCAAATATGATTCAGTTGCTTAAGAAAAAATGGTATGGGATACTTAGTTTGAGGTTTGCAAAATCATCAGTTCAGTTCTGGGCTGACTTTAATATGTCTCCATGGGACATTTTTCCCTTCAGAAGCCCTCCCTGTCCTCATTAGTTCCAGATTGCTTTCAGACAGGCACAGAATTCATAAAAAAATATAAGCATTACACAGCAAATCACAGGCACCAACTTTCTTTCCCTTGCAGATAAATACACCATTCCATAGACTAAAGCCCAACGGAAGTCTCCCATGGAAGGCTGCAAAACTTCAATTGAACTCTGCAGGAGTAGACCCAAAAGAAGTCTTGTCTCTCTTAATAGGGGCAAAAGCTGGCAAGTTTTCTGCCATAAGCCATGACAAGTGGTGCTCACATGCTCTCTCTTTCTCCCTACCTCCCACTTTCTGACTATTTTCACTTGCAATCACTTAAATCCTACTTTTTATACTTAATAAAAATGCTTTTGTTTATTATAATTGTTTATAATTTAGATACGTTTATAATTTATATATTTGTTTACAATAATTGTTACCTGGGGGGAAGAAACTACTGTGCATATATCTCTTTCATTGATAAGGGTGTTGATCTTATGAGCTTTCACTGTGTAAAACTTTTAAGGTATGTCTACATTGCAATAAAAAACAAAAACAAAAAAAACCATGGAGTGATTCTCAAAGCCTCGGAAACTGACTAGGCTTATGGGGCTCAGATTCCAAGCCTAAACATAGCAGTGTAGACATTCAGGACTCTGAAACCCTTCCCCCCCCCCATAGAGTTTCAGACCCCAAATCCAAAAGTCCACACTGCTATTTTTAATGCCACAGCTTGAGCCCACATCAGTGATCAAGGCTCTGACAGCCACTGCTATTGGACTTTTATTACAGTCTAAACACACCCTTAGACTTAGTTTTAGCTGTGCACGTATAGAGTCACTAATTCAGGATGACTGTTAGGGCACAAATAGCAAGGAGGAGAAACAGGAAATAAAGACAGTCTTGCATTATCCCAACCCTGGGTGCTGTGTTTCTATAATCACTACACAGTGTAAGAACAGGATTCAAAAAGACCCAACAGATAATAGAATGCCCCTGGAAAAAGGAAAACAGAAAAGCGAGTCCTTTAGCTCAGTCAAAACAACCTAAAAGCTGCACAGAGTGTGAAGCAAAAAAGTGAGGAGGCCTAAAAGCGTAGAAGGTCCAAAGAAATTTTAAAAAAACCAAGACGTTACTACTCTATGTGAAGTCTGATGGTTACAGAGATACCAAGATGAATTTGAGAAATTTAAGGTTTTATAAAAATCTACATTTAAAAAAAATTCAAAGGCTATACTGTGCCAGAGAGGGATAGGCCCATGCTGGATTATGGCACAATCTCTCCTCTTCCACAGCATAACGGTAAAGTGCACACACACACCAAGAAGCACATCTCACTGAGGTAATGACAATCTAACCCTTTTCTTACTTTCTTGCCTGCCTAAAGCTGAAGACGGCCTAAAACAATAGCACTAAAAATGTGAACTGTCTATTCTTCTCTGTCAAGGGCACTGTGATCCCACAGTCACAGAACTGAGCTTTTTTTCTGATATTTCACAGTATTCTGCATTTTTATCATTGCATTTGCCATTTTCTGCAGTCAAATACCCAATATTTTACTTTTTGTCTTCCTTGCCACACTGGGACCTGCCAAAAGCTGTCTCTTGTTCCCAAGTTTTCTACTCGAGGGGAAGTTAAGTCCATTGGCAGTGATGCTGATACTGTTCCATGGAGATAGGACATAGGTTAATCACAACTACCCTCCCCTTTTTATCCTCTCTTCTGTCCATTGCTTACAGCCCAACTTTCTTCTCTGGCAAACTCAGGACAAAACATGTACCAGAAAGTTTGTTAGCTATCACAGTACTTCAAAGGTTACGGTAACTGGCTAAACAGTCTGGACGTTGTTGTTTGGTTGTTTTTTAATGAAAACAAAGATATTCAGGCAACAACCAGATTCCAGCAGCCAAAGCTTTTAGAAGACCATCAAATATCGTGAGACTATCAATAAAACTATGAAAGTTGTCAACATTGTGCACCTTCTGCCCAACTTCATTGTAATGAAAACTGAATTTCTCACTCAATCCCTTACTCAGACCACTAGATTGCTGTGGTGTTTGACCACCACTGGTAATAGCAGTTCTACTGAAAAACATCAACTGGGCCATGAAATAGATTCTGTGGCATGTTGATGAATAGCTCTTTAAGCTGAAATTGAAGAAGAGTTCACTTCAGAATAATGACTTACGCAATTTTTCATTAAATCAAAAGTGCCACTGGGGAATAAATACCAAACGTTTTTATGTCTCAAACATACTGGAGTAAAATGCGAGTAATAGCAACAATTTTGCCATCACTACTAGTTTTTTCACATTGCAAAAAGTTCCAGTTAAGGACAATACCAAACAATTTTTTTATCCAGACAATTATTCAGCCTTTTCATTAATACTCAAAGAGAACAATGACTGTCCCAGGACAGAAAGTGCTCTTTGCATGAGATAATGAAAATGGAGGCACAAAATTATGGAAAGTATTTGTCTGTCACAGAACATAGCTGCCTGGTTGCTAGGTACTCTCCATGACAGGGATCCTATTACCACAGTTCTCTGAAGGCTTTTCCAATAGCTTCTCTGTGTAATTTGAGGTGTTGCCTTTGCTCTCTAAGGCTTGATATGGATTAGGCTCTGGCTAGAGCTGGTGACATAATGCAAGAAATTATTGGCAAATATTTTTGTAATTGATATGATGAGATCAATCTGTTATTCATGAGGTGACATCTTCAGTTGTTCTCAAGTGTTCAGATAAGCATCAAATGCCACCCAATTTGAGGACTTTTCATAAGTTTTGCACCAGGGATTTTTATCTGGAAATTCATAATGGGCAGAGTTTTATTTGTTACTCAACATTCATCCTTTCTTATTCTCGTGATTAAGAAGTTTCAGTTAGGGAACAGAAATAATATGATGGACACAAGTCTAAAAAATTATGTCAGAAGTTAGACTTTAATATTCAGACTTAAGCACTTAAATGAGTGTTATGACTTTCAGACACGTTAAAACAATGACCAACTCATTGCCTCAAGACAAGAGATTAACGTCAGCTGACCTTTGACATAAGGTTTCCCCATTTTTCTCCTGCTCCTCTTTCTTTCCAGCAGTCCACACTGAACACATTTGCAACATCACAGTCATTCTCATGTAACTGACTGTGAAATAATTAACAGAAGATTTTGATCACTACTCTTAGATTTCAATTGGAAAAGAAACAAGGTTGTGACCTGAGGGAGAATTATATGATTCAGAAATAAATAACAGCAACAAGGCAATGCGGAACCATGGTGTTGTATTAAGTTACTTTGGGGATAAACTGGACCAAAGCCATGCCGTTTATATGCAGCATTAGATCTGGAGCTCAGCTTCCCCAAAGTTGCTAGTGTTTGAATTCAGTATTCAAGTTCAGCCACTCATTAAGTGCCCTGCACTGTGACATTCAAATCCAAACTAGGAAAGATGTGTATTATATTCAAAAGTCTGGTTTTACCCAATGCGGGCTGTGTCTACACTTGCATTTGCTCAACAAACTTTTGTCATTCACAGATGCACAATGAATGATAAGGTTTTGTTACGGCAAGGGCACATGTGAATGCTGCTTTGTTGGCAAGAGCGCTCTCCTGCCGACAAAGCGAAACCTGATCATTGGGGGTAGAAGGATTTTATCGGCAAAAGTGCGTTCCAAAAGAATTAAGCTAGGCTGACTTTTTGCAACAGTGCCATGTTGATACAGCCTCGTACTTAAAAGTGGTGTAGTATAAACATACCCACAGACACATGTCCAAGCCAGGATGTTCTGATCCAGTGCTACAGGTGAATGCCTTCAGAATTCAGAAAAGTTGGATCCAGTTAATTGGGCTCAGTCCATCTGAGTAAATGTTCTCTCAGTTGAATTTCCTCTCGGAGAAAGATCTTCTTTTGATGGAATGCGAGATTGTTCATTCTTATGTTTTCGCTCTCCTGAATGTTTTCATTTGCACCAATAATTACATCAGCTGACTGCACAGAGTTTTTCTCTCTGTGAGAGATAAAGCCACATCACTGCTATAATATGCTACTGCTGATGGGACTGTGCTTTTAACTAAACATCTTGTGTTAAGAACAAAATACATTACTTGTCCCACTTGAAAACTTCTCCCCTTACACAAATACATTTGCTTAAAAAATAAGTCATAACCAAGATGCGGATGGCAATGTGCATTGTTAATGTAAGGAACTTGCATGAGACAGAGGCAGCAAAGATGTACTCGGACAAGCTGAAAATTAGTCAGACAGTGAATATCTGAACCAGTTAATTTTATAGTTATATCTCAAGTTCAGGTTAAGAGTACAATCTGTGGGAAACCCCCCAAAGCAATCTTTGATCATAAAATATTTGGTATACCATATCCTTGGAATAAGCATAATTCCTCTGATTTAGATCTTCTTGGACCTTGTGTATAGTAGCTAATCTTCTTTGGTTTGCTATATAAACACAGTTGTGCATACCAGGTTAAGTGTTTCTAGAAGGCATTCCTACATCCTGCTGCTATGGACATTTTGACTAACCTATTACTGCTGCCTGACTTGTATACATGAACTTATTCAGTACTTTATTACATTAGTTTTATTAGGAGGGAAGATGGGTTCCTCTATGAACAGGATATCATGGCAGCAGAACCAGTAGCATTTTGTTCAAACAGAGGTGATATACTTTTGAGAATTGCTGTTTGCAGTGTACAGGTAGATGCATAGTTCAGATATGTAAACGATCAGTTGCAGTCCCTAGGGATTCATGAAAACCATCCCTTAAGGCCTTGTCCTTGTGCATTCATACCCATGGATTTCAGGGCTAAACAAACTCATATGCAGTAAAAGTGAAATGCAGGCAAAATCTCCAAATTCGTGAACTCCCGCAAAATTGAGTTGCCCCATACAGTACCCATTCAAAACTGTAAATGAGTCCAGATTTGATTGCAAGTCCTGTTAAAAGATTTACAAACAAGTTTAGTCCAAAGTTTCACCCAACACTGATATTGCTACAGAAGTTTAACATGACTAAAGGACCATATTTTCAAGCACCCGGAACTCCCATTTTGAGCACTTTTAAGGAAGAGGCTACATTTCCAAAAGTGTTTGGTGCCCAGCAGCACTCACTGAAAGGGGCCACTGAGAGCAATATAAAATTACCGAGAGGTGATCATTTATGAAACTCCAGTCACTAATTTAGGTCCCTAAATGAGAGCTGCTTGTTTCTAAGGGTATATCTACACTACAGCGTTATTTTGAAATAGCTTATTTCAAAATAGTTATTTCAAAATAAATTATTTTATGCAACTACACACAAAATGCATTTCAAAATAGCATTTTGCTATTTTGAAATAGGGCGTCCACACTGAGTGGACGCTGAATCGCATTTAAGGCGAGCCGGAACCAGGTCCAGCAGGGCATCAGGTCAGGAGTTACTTTGTGTGACTGCTGCCTGAGGCTATCTGAGGCCTGTGCTTAAAGGGACACCCCCTGGACAGCCATTTCTCAGCTTTCCCTTCTTGCTTGCCTACCTCGATGAGGGACAGCAAAGCATTTTGTCTCTGCGTGCTCTGGTTGCCCTCACTCGGGACACCACAGCACTCTGCAGCATGGAGCCAGAGCTGCCCCTGGACACTCTGGTGCTTCTCGTGGACGCGTTGCTGAGAGCCTGGCTGCACTTTCTGCAGGCTGCCATCCGGGAGGTCTATCAGGGGATTGTCAGTATCCAGGAGGCCCTGCGGGAGAGCTTCCACCCCAAGGAGCACTAACAGCCTCCCTGGTCTGCCCCACTGGGGGCTTGTACCTCATTCCTCCCTCACGTCCTTCCACTTACCCCTCCCTAACCCCCCTTCCTGATGAAAATATGTGTATTTTATTTGACATGAACACAAACTCTCTTTATTTAACAAAATTGGGGGCAGGGGGAATGAAACTCTGGTGAGACTGGGGAAAGGAGGCAGGAAGAGAGAGAGTGGGAGAGGGGAGGGGGAAACCTGGGAGGAGGGAGCTGGATGGGGGAAGCAAGGCAAAGAATTGGGAGGGGAAGGTCAGGGCTCAGGGTTGGGGGTCTTGACGGACCAACTTGATTTTCATGCAGACCTGCTCCTGAGTTCACATGTGGCCTTTAGTGGACAGATTAATCTTGAGACCTCCCACAAGAAACATAATGCATTCCTCCCAGTGCTCTCTTTGGTGACACATCAGTAACACAACAACATAGGCCCAAAAGTCAACTATCTCCATGTAGTAGCTGACTTTGATGGATTTGAAGCTACAATCATCCATAATAAAGTCCCAAAAGTTGGATATTTCTCCAAGGATGGTGGAACATTTCTCAATCTTTCCATGATGGTGACCCCTTCATCCAAGTCAAAACTTTTCATGACTTCCTCACATTTCTTGTAAAGGTAAAACATGTATCAGAGATAACAGTGTTAAGCCTATATAATTTATGTTGGTGTATGTTTCAAGACATTGACAGAGAATTCTTGACCTTCAAGGGTATGGGTGTGCAGGACTTGAAGGATCAATAATTCCTTTGCTTCAGGTTGTAATACAGTTTTCAACACATTGCAACTCCCCTTGTTATTTTTTAATGAGCCCTCTAGAAGGGTCATACCTATCATTTGAGAACTACTGGTCTTATAGTTAAGATACTGACCACAGAGATCGGGGTTCCATTCCTGGCTCTGTCTTAGACTTCTTGTGAGATCCTGGGCAAGTGACAACTCCTATGGGTGAAATCCTGGCTGCACAGAAGTCAATGGCAAGTTTTACCAGGATGATATCACCTGTGTACCTCAGCTCATCCATCTTCATAAAAGGGATTATAAATTCCTTCCCTAATTCACAGGGGTATTGGAAGAATAAATCTATAAATAAATGAGTCACTCGGATCCTACATTGATGAGGCTATACAAATAGAATTACGGTATCAGTTCTGGGAGAATTCTGCAATTTTACTTTATTTCAGGTTTTTGGGTTGTTGGTTTTTTTTTCATTGCTTTGTTTACTATTCTTCAGTAACAAAGGGTACATCTACACAGCGGGGCTACATCAAGATACCGGAAGTATCCCATAATAGCTACCCTGTGTCTTTTGAATGCACCTGCTATTTCAAGACCTATTTCAGCATCCCTGTAACCCTCGATCCACTTATTATTGTTCTACATGCTTATCTCAAAATAGCATGTTATTTTGAAATTTGGCGGTGTGTAGACATACCAAATTTCTAAATACACTATTTTGAAATTCAATCGAAAGAAGATACACAATTTGCGCTACGCAAACTGTGTATCTTATTTCGAGTTTAGGGTGCTGTGTAGATAGATGCACCCTTAATGTCCTTGTATTAGTCGTTTCCCAGTGAAGAAAGAAACAGGTATCAAGAGAGGCACTGTCAGGTTAAAAAAATCATAGATTATATATGGATTTCTCTTTCTGCCTAAATCCTCTTGCAAAGATAGTGAGTAACAAATGAGATGGATAGCAGCTGGAACAGCAGTATTGCATGAAATGTATGGCTATACATATTTGGTACATTTGTATTTCATTTTCTATTTGGTTAATGCTCAGCAGGAAGCAGAAATTCTCAGGGATGGGGGTGGGGGAGGGTGGAATCATCCGTGGCAAAGATAAAGAGAGAGCAAAACATTAAAAATCTTCTTCTTTATGAGCCTGCCTCCCACTGATTTCAACTGGCGCTAAACTGGCCCTAATAGAGACTGGTGAAACTTAACATGCTCAGAGTTCAGATTCAGTTCAGATAAACATTCAAAAGTTCATAGGTTTATCCAAACTATCTGATCCTCTAGAGCCCAAAATTGCACTGGAAATCTCCAGAGCACCCTTTCTTGAGAGACTTCCTGTACTTCCACTTTTGGACAGTAATCAGAATTGGGGGGGGGGGGAACAAAATGTATTCAAGCATTTCAGAAACACAACCCAGAATTACTGCAAATTAATAATTTGAAGTTATGCTCAATTTGAGCAACGTCCGAGTACTTTTTTCTACCCAAATGATTTTTGTCGCCCCTTCTTTAGAACAACTTCTGAGCTGGAATCAGAGCATATATACTTCATCACCTGAATTCACTCTTTCACTATTAGATTCTTACCCTTTTTCATAAGTAGCATTTTGTGGCTAGAACCAAGGAGAGGTAAAACTCTATGCCTCCACACACTGGTCTTGGTAACCTTGCAGTACATTTCTCTGTCTAAAATATTTATGAAAGAGAAGGCAAGGAGGGAAAATGAGTAGGGTGGGATTGTTGACAACCTATTGACACTGCAGATACATTTTTCTTTATCATGATAGATGTCGGTTTGGCTCTTTGATACAAGAGCTACAGTAGCAGCAATGTTATATCAGCAACAACATGATCCTCTACTAAGATTTCATTGGCTTCCCAAAACCTTGCAATCACGAGAGTCTCATCTGCAGTCTAATTAACTGGGATCATTTTTTCACTATTACAAATGGTATTTTTAATTATGTTTGAGATTGAGAGGTACCTTAGTTCCAGTACAGATAAAAGCTCAGGTTGCTCAATAATATGCAACTGTGCAGGCCCTTTTCTTCATCCATAGAAGTATTTAGTCAGAAAGAGGTGGGGCCAGTTTCATCTTTGCTGTGGCTCCATAGAAGCTATAACCTGGAGCCAACTACCAGGCAACTTTCCAAAACCAAAAGCATCCCTTTCTGTTATTGGTACTGTGCATGTACAATAGCATTCCTTTCCCTTTCTGGTACTGTGCATATACAATAGTAGCACCATATGTCAAGGCATAAGTGAGTATTTCCAATGTCTGACTGGAGATATATAGACTCCTTCTACTCTCCTCCTGACAACTGAAAAGAAACACATAGATTTCTATTATGCCACTGCAACTGTCTAATTAAATAGGAGGCAGAAAAAAACAATTACTCTATGGCAAGACTTCCTGTACTGTCCACACCTTTCCTAAAGCTGTGTACACGGGTGTTGGTGTTTAACGGATCTACCACCTCTTAAATGGTGTCCATCACAAGAGAATAAAGCTTTCTGAACTCTGTGATGGTTCTCATGCTTTCCTACTTCCCTCTCCTTCTCTCACCAGTGCAATCTGGTCTCAGACGTGACTCCCATCATCAGTTGGCTCAAACCCTGGAAGCCCTTTGAATTTCCCAATAGCCCTATATAATGCATTTTACAGCAGAATTTTTATTCTTGCCCCTCCCTCTTCACTGGAAGTTCAAAATGTATGATTTCAGGCTCATCATGAAGTCTTACAGTCAAATGGCGGCAGAAACTCATGTCTCTGGGAAACCGTTTGCTGCCATCTTACGGAGAAGCTTATTCTGTGAGATCAACTCAGCTACTGATCAGAGGAGGGCATAGGCATGAAACTAGCAGGGATTCCAATGGAAGTTCTGTGCATTGGTAACCAGGGGCATGTGTTTGCATAAACATATATAGCTCTCTGTACATAGCTTATCTTCTTACCAGATGGTACATCAATCCCTTTGGAGGCTCTGGCCAGGTTTTCTTTTTAATGAAACTGAGTACTATGGGCCACATTCAGGCACGGTGGCAGTTTACTAATAACAGATATATCCTTGACACAGCATTCATGAGAGTCTAAATCAAGACTTCTGATGGCTCCACACACAGTCCTCTATATAGACCCTTCCTGCCAGAACACAGACCCTACACATCCAAAAAGCTGAAAATTCCCTTTTGCAGCAGCCACAGCCCCATGTGAACTCCATAAATCCTAGTGAAGCCAGAAACAGAGACATGGCTCCCTTCCTCCCTGTAAGCCTAGCGCTAGTGTTCTTTAAACGCCTGAATAGGACTGTATAGAGAAGAGGTCCACAAGGCTCCAAAGAAGTAATAACTCTTTAATTTATTTATATAAAACTCGGAGCAGCAGCCTACCCGTAATGTTATTTCCCAAGCCCTGGTGAAAGACCAGCACTGATTTTATACCCTGGGCTTAGATTCTGTCAAATATCTCATTTTAAAAAAAAGTAAGAAAAATATAAAGTAGTCGATCCCAGAACTGGCAGTGCTTGTACTCAGAGATTCAATCATTCCCTTACCCCCCTTCCCAGTCCACCTTTCATCCACTCCTCCTCTTCCTCTGTCCCTCTCACTGGCTCACTTGGAAGATGTTATTGTTTAATATGGCACATTCCCAAGCTGCTAGAACAGGACAGTAAAATTATTCACTGACTTTACTGTAGTCTTCTGCCAGTCAGTCATTTGTTAAGCTTTCAGCCTCCTCCCCCCCACCATTCCTCACCCTCCCCAATGAAATTCTCTGTGAGGTTTCTCTCCACCGCCCCCGACATCCCCAGCTTTCCCGTCACTAGGCAGGATCTGGAAAAAAGAACTCAAGGCCAAGCTCAACAAAACCACTGCTGCGCAGTAGCGGTCCTTTTTCACACAGATGGTCAGCCAGAAGAATGAGAGCTTTATAAGACAGACACCATGCTGGCCCTTAGAAGCCTGGTCTCCCAGACCTCGCCAGGAGTTTTTCATCACCAAAGTGGGTAATAAGTCTGTCAGGCACCTTATACAGATCAAACAGTTATTAATAAAAACCATTTAAAAGGAAAACGCCATAGTGACTGAATTCACAAGAAACTGAGAATCTTAATGTGCGAGTTAAAAATGCAGATTATGGTTATGCATGACCAATATTTATGTCATCGGAGGCTTATGGCAGGTAGCTAACAAGCAGGGAATGCACTTGTGTATATATGTAAGATTTGCTCTTTAATGGCAACATGTGCAGTATCCAAAGTTGTGTATTCACATGCATTAACTAATTGTATTTCCATATGACCAGTAAGGTGTATATATGCAATTGCACAATTTGCATGTGCAGTGGAGGGAGTGGGAGGAAGAAGGAAGTAGCTCCAGGCCCTTTAAATCACCACCAGAGCAACACACTGCACACTCCGGTCAGCCCCAAGGGGTGCCAGTGGCCTGTATGATAGCTATACAAAGGTTTGTAAGTGTCAATAAAAGCATGTAAAGAGAATATAGGCAGACATGTGTAACACCAGCGTTTGCCTCATTTTTTGAGATTACAGGATCTTTCGAAAAAGGCTTCTATTTTCGAAAGAACCGCGTCTAGACTGAAGTTTTACTTTCGAACTAGCGATTTTTGAAAGAGCACCATGAAGCAAATATGCAAATGAAGCATAGGAAATTCAAATCCCCACTTCATTTGCAATTTTGAAGTGTCTAATTTACATCCCTCTGTCGAAAGAGGGATATAGTCTAGATGTACTCTTTGTGGTTACTCAGCCCTCTGGCTGTCACACTCCTTTGTAAGTCACTCAGAATCCCTTCCAGGGTTTACACTTAACAGGGGCCCATCTCAGTGCCCTCTGTTAGGGTCTCTCTTAGTCTGTTCCCCACTCAGAGAGAGTGGTACCTCCAGGGCTTCCCCTCCTGGGCTGTGTCCAGACTCAGGGGTTTTTTCGGGAAAAGTAGCCTTTTCCCGAAAAAACTTCCCCTGCGTCCAGACTCAAGCCGCGTTCTTTCGAAATTATTTCGAAAGAACACGGCTTTTCTTTCGATGGCGGTAAACCTCGTTTCACGAGGAAGAACGCCTTCTTTCGAAAGTTCCTCTTTCGAAAGAAGGCGTTCTTCAATGTAAATAGGGCTTCCTCAAAAGAGAGCATCCAGACTCGCTGGGTGCTCTCTTTCGAAAAAGCGGATTGCTCTTTCGAAAGATCCGCCTGCAGTCTAGACGCAATCTTTCGAAAGAGGCTCTTTCGAAAGATGCTTTCGAAAGAGCTTCTTTCGAAAGAAGCCTGCAGTCTAGACATAGCCCTGGAGACAACTCCTTGCCCCTAGCTCAGGACTTTATCACAGTTCATCGGTCTTTATCCAGCTCTCCACTTGGAGCTAGTTTCCCCACAGTCTCTTTCCCCACCCAAAAAGAGAGGGGCCTTCAGAGCTTCCCCTCCTGGAGACAACTTCTTCAGCCAGTCTCACCGCTTGCTCTCCTTGAGCTCTGCTTTACACCGACTGCTGCTCTGTTTTGCAGTTCCTTTCGTAGGCCTTCCTGACTCCTGATTAGCTGGTTCCTTCACTGTCACCCTTGCCTGCTTGGAGGACCTCTCTTTGGTTTCTCTGGGGCAAGGTGTGGCTGGACCACCCAATGACATTCACCCACCAACATAGTGCTCTCTACAAAGGAGATTAGCTCTGTATAACTACAGTAGAATCTCAGAGTTACAGACATCTTGAGAATGGAGGTTGTTGGTACAAAACATTAAGGTTGTTCTTTCAAAAGTTTACACCTAAACACTGATTTAATACAGCTTTAAAACTTTACTATGCAGAAGAAAAAGTCTACTTTTAACCTTCTTAATTTAAATGAAACAAGCATAGAAACACTTTCCTTACCTTGCTCAATCTTTTTTAAGCTTTTTAAAATTATTTTAAAAAAATTACATTTGAGACAGCACCGTACTGTATTTGTGATTTTGTTTGTTTGTTTGGACTCTGCTGATTATTAATCGCTTACTTCCAGTTCCAAATGAAGTGTGTTTGACCTTTCAGTTCATAACTCTGAGGTTCTATTATATATTACTTAGGGGAGTGGATTTTTCACATGCCTAAGCAACATAGTTATACTGGTATAGGTCTGCAGGGTAGACCTGGCCTGAGAAATGAAAAGCCCCAAGAGGATGTCTCACTGGGATCAGTACACTGGCTTTTCAATCAGTTCTGGGTACAATTTCAGATCTTAGCTCAGAAACTACCAATGAGGATCATGTTACAATTCATGAAGGAGATACAAGGGCAGAGCTGTCAAAACAGTCAGAGAACTTGGCTTCCATATGCCTCCCTCAAGCTGGTGCTGTCAACTCTTCAATAGCATTAAGCTGGCCCTTCTGGCATTTCTATTATTCACAATACATTTAATTTTAGGGGCATTTTTCCATTAATTCAATTGTATTGATGGATTCTCTATGCTTCTCCTTTGCCCCAGTTTGTGCCACAAAATTAACAATGATTGTGCAGAAGATAGAGAGGCATAGCTCTGTGAAGCACGGATCCCAATACACAGAATTTGGAGACAAATTATCACTAAAAAAACAGACTTAACATTTTCAGTGCTTTGCATCTGAAACTAAGGCACAGAAGCCATAAGCCCAGACTCTCACAGTTATTTTGCTCCTAACTTCCACTGAAATCAATGGAAGTTAGGAGCCTAAATACTTTTGAGGCTCTAGGCCCTATTTACTTGAAAAATAACCACATCCCTTTAAATATGTAATATCAGAGATAGTTCAACCATCAGAGTCACATTCAACCATTCTTTTATCAAAGACTTGTATATAGTATTTAAACATCCATTAATACTGTTAGCAGCAAACTCATTTAATGCACATTCAGAGGAAATGTACCCTATGGAGAGGTTAGCCCATAACTGTCCTTGAATCTTCTCCTAAAGCAGGCTATCAGACTAAATGGACCTCACACCTGACCTTGCTGAGCAAATCCTGTGTTCCTATGGCCTTGTGTAAACTAACCCCCCCCCCCCCCCCCGCTGAAACGGACATACTTACCCAGTGTCTTCCACATGGTAAGGTCAGCGGGGGCTGCTCTCCCATCAACTCCGGCTACTCTTCTCATCCTGGTGGAGTACCGGAGTCGATGGGAGAGTGCTTGGAATTGATCATTGTGGTGTTGATCCACTATGTAGTGGAGACAAGGCCTATCTGTTATGTAATTTTTTATCTAATAGTCAAACTACTTAAAAAGCGATAGCTGGCGTTGGGGAAAATGTTTAGATTAGAAAAGATCCTGCAAACCAAAGTGCACTATTTGTAGGTTTCAGTGTATATCTACTATTAATTTCTCTCAAAAACTAAAGTAATTATCATGCTGGTCTGACACAAGGTGTTGTCCATTCTGAGGTGTGACAGCTGCAGCACTACTCAGAATTTTTTATTTTGCCCTCTCATTTCAGAATGCAGTACCAGTCAATTAGTTAATAGTAGTCCACCACCAACCAACCATACATGAGGGTAAGCCTCTTCGTAGCCATAGCAGCACACTTATTATTATTTAGTATGTGAAATCAGCACAATCAAGACCACCAGCTCCTCTGTCTGCACCAAGTTCTCACACTTTTTGCTATCTCAGGGTAGTTATTAATTTTTCAAGAATAAATTTCATAAACTGGTTTTGATTTCATCACGAAAAAATGTGACAGAAGGTCTTCTGGATTAAATGAGCCAACCCTGGTGAACTTTCACTATTGTGCACACAATGCAAAAAGATTTAAATGTAACTTTCCCATTTTTACTCAGCGTTTCCTTTCTGCCACATCAGGTTTGAATAAACCTATATCTTAGCATGAAACCCAGAGGTGTGAGACACAACACTGGATCTCAGGAGTGACTGCCTGAAAGTCTAAGTATGTATGAGAACAAACCCGGCCCTAAGAGACTTGGGATGAAATACTATCCCCATTCAAATCACTGACAAAACTCCCACTGACTTAGATGGGGACAGGATTTCACACTCTCATTGTCAGCGCTGTATGTCGACTCACGTCTGTAAGGCAGTCAGTAAACATCAGCTGGATTTTTAATCTAAGCAAACTCATAACATTGTAATAGCTCTACCATCTTCTTACTCTCCTCTCTCCCTGATTAGTTCCCTCTAGTGTTCTCTCTATCTCCTGCCATCAGCTCCCTCCATTGTCTTCAAGAACATATTGCATGTACTTATTCTTTCCCTACCTGGGCCCCAATCATGTAATTCACCCCATGTGGCATCCCTGAACTTTGTGGAACCCCACTGAAGGTCATGGGGCTTGGCACAGCCATCCTCTAGCACAGAACAATTTACCATTAGAGACATCACACACAGTTTCTTGCCTTAACTGACAGGTTTTCGCTCCACTTTCCTTCTGACAATCAGAACATTTTCCGCTTTATGCCTTTAATATTATTGCATGTACATGCCACTGATTTTATATGATGTAGAATGAAGCGAACGTAAAGATAACAGTTACATTACACATTTTAAGTGACCGTGAATTTTTATGATTTCAAATTATTCCCCACCTCCCACAGGGGTCTGTACAAACACAAGAACGTGCTTATTTGGCCAGAACTACAGACAAGAATTTTTCTTCTTCAACCTTCTTCCTCTGCACCAAGCACAAAAATATTTAATAGAAGACTTTGGGCCAACGTCCCACTTCTTTTTTTCCCCCTGCTGTAGATAGAGGTATTTTAATAGCATTCTCTACTAACTTTAATGCTAAAAATAGAATTATAGGGTTAGAGTGAGGGGTTTTATAGTAGTCAAATGGTAGAGGAGATAACTTTTCTGACACTGAAATGACTGTCCTTAATTTTGTTTTTATTTTAAACCTGATATCCCTTCCACCTTTCTCAAAACA
This sequence comes from Pelodiscus sinensis, assembly GCF_049634645.1. Lineage (NCBI taxonomy): Eukaryota > Metazoa > Chordata > Testudines > Trionychidae > Pelodiscus > Pelodiscus sinensis. The sequence goes on from NC_134713.1 coordinate 170,678,002, forward strand.
CAAAACTCCCTTTGTCCTGGAATGTCCCCTAATTAGTGTTAGGGCCAAGGAAATGTTTTGGATGTGCTAGTCTGGAGTGATTGGTGTGTAGCATGTTATGTTTTGTTGTTGTTTAATTGTTTGTGTCTGGATTTTGGGGATGGATTTGAATCCCTGTTTTGGAAGAGGACCCAAACCATTTTTTAGTCCAATCAGTTTAAACAGATCCTATGTGACAGTCCTTGGGGAGCGTTCCGGGGAGCTATGGGTCTGAAGAAGTACAACTACTCTCCCTCAACTAGCCACCCCCTGGCCATCTGTAGATCTCAAGGGGCCCTCTGGTGGAGTGGAACGATGGGCACCTATGTTGTTGCTACCCACCATTAGGTACCTCTCAGAGTGCACCAGCATGGCCTATATGGGGCATTTACACTGCAGCACATTAGCGCATTCTACAAATCACAACCCTCTTGTGTACTTCGCCGCACCATGTTAACAAGCCCTTCATCCTCCTCCAAGTTATGGTGAATAAAGGCCATTTCATTCTTGAATGAGCATATTCACACAAGGACTGGCTGCCACCTCTGAGGTACCAAACAAACTGGAACACCCTTGAGCTCCCACCCCTGTGGGAACAGAAGATGGTTCCCTGAACAGGAGGCAGGGCCCTGCTGAGCAGCTGCCACCATGGTGAGGAGCCAGGTGCTCTGGAGCTGCTGCTTTGAGCTCTCTTTGCTGACCTCAAAGAGACTCATTGGTCAGGCAGAAAGCAGCAGCTGCTGCTGCAGAACAGTCCCTGCTGGTGAGCCATGGAGCACCCAGGAGGGAGAAGGAGCAGCACCACTGGGGAGGAGAAGGATGAGACATAAACTCTCAGCAGTAGCCCAGAAGGTGACTTAGCTGATAGATTTCCTGGAACAGTCAGCTCAAAAAAGTATAATACAGTAGACTTCCAATAATCCAGAACCTTTGGGACCTAGGTGGTGCCGGATTATCGGATATGCCGGACTATCAGGAGGTACTATAAACTGGCTATAAATATATGTGCAGTATATAAGCTATATAAAGTGTTTTTAACCCTTTTTATTGTAGCACAAGCACTGTCCAGCATCACACAATGCCAGTGGCAGACTGATTCTGTCCCATCCAGTTTCGCTTGGTTCAGCTGCTAGCACTGTTGCCTTGTGACTCATTTTTTGCTGAAGCTCACTCACTAGGCTCTTGCCATTTTGATACCAAACTATTGGAGTTTTACTGTACTGGGAAATTCTGGGCAGACGGCAACTCTAACAGAGTTAGTGGGCTTTTTAACTCAAGCCATGTCTACACTACTACTTATATTGGCAAAACTTACATTGCTCTGCGGTGTGACTATTCCACCCTATGAGAGTGACACAAGCTATGCGGAGGCATAAGCACTAGTGCCCACAGCATGAGGTGGGCAGGAGAGCTTCTGCTGACACAGCTTCTGCCGCTTGCAGGGATTTTGGTTTTTTTATGTCAATGGGTAACTTCTGTCTGGTTGACATAGATAATCTTCATCACAGTGCTGTCAGTGTGCCCTTACCACACATTGACTTCATGCCTTTAGTTACTTCTCTTTAACTTTCCTGATTGGCCCACTGTAGATTTAGCCTAAGATACATGTTCTCTACCTTTCTACCATGAATCTTTGAGAAGGGGTAAGAAGAACTAAGGAACATACCCAGAACTTCTGGATTGAAATCCTACTCCATGAAGGAAGGGAGTTTCACCAATTGTCACTGGTGCCAAGATGTCACCTTATTTTATATACACATCTAGCCTTATTAGAACAAGTTTGCCTCTGTACTCAGTAGGGAGCTCATTAAATTTACAATAATACATCATAACACAGTATCTAAACTGACTGTGGCTGCATATGTGTAACTAATAAACCTCAAACAAATATGTTTTCCCTTAAAGTTCAGCCCTTGCTCGGTTGTTTGTTATGCTGGAGTACATTATGCGACACTGTTCTGTATTATGCAACACTTTAGCATGGCATGTCAAAAATGCACACTGAAAAGTAAAGTGATTTCATCTCCAAAACAAGTACAGGCAGTCCCCGACTTACGCAGATCCGACTTATGTCGGATCCACAGTTACGAACGCGGCTTTTCTCACCCTGGAGGACACGGTCCCGCCGCCCGTGTACTCCGGGGCGAGAAAAGCTGCTCCGTGTCTCCCTGGCCTGCAGACCAGGTAGACTGGGAGCAAAGCCACGGAGCACGCCCGCAGGGGGACAGCTCAAGCACGCCCGGGCTGTCCCGCTGCGGGCGTGCTCCAAGGCTTTGCTCCCCGTCTGCCTGGTCTGACCAGCAGACCAGGGAGATGGGGAGCAAAGCCTCGGAGCACGCCAGCAGTGGGACAGCGCGGCACGCCTGGACTGTCCCGCTGCCCACATGCTCTGCGGCTTTGCTCCGTGTCTCCCGGGTCAGCAGACCAGGGAGACGGAGCAAAGCCGTGGAGGACTTGGGCATCCCCACCCCCGTCTCCCTGGTCTGCTGGGGAGGGGGTGCAGCTAGTGCCCCCCCCCAGCAGACCAGGCTTTTCTTGCCTACCCCTGGGGTAGAGCAGCTGGGGGCTGCCGGGTTGGTCCCGCAGCGCTGCTCCGGACCAACCCGGCAGCACCCCAGCTGCTCTGCCCCAGGAGTCCTGATTCAGCCGCTGCTGGTCAGTTTCAGCAGCGGCTGAATCAGGACACCTGAGGCAGAGCAGCTGGGGTGCTGCTGGGTTGCTCCAGTAGCGCCGAGGAGCCGCGCTACTGGAGCAACCCAGCAGCACCCCAGCTGCTCTACCCCAGGCGTCCCCAAGTCAGCCGCTGCTGAAACTGACAAGCGCTGACTACAGGAAGCCCGAGGCAGAGTTGCTCTGCCCCAGGCTTCCTGGAATCAGCCGCCGGTCAGTTTCAGCAGCAGCTGACTTGGGGACTCCTGGGTTTCTTAATTTGAGTCTGTATGTAAGTCAGAACTGACGTCCAGATTCAGCCGCGGTTGAAACTGATCAGTTTCAGCAGCAGCTGACACCAGTTCCGACTTGCATACAGATTCAACTTAAGAACAAACCTACAGTCCCTATCTTGTACGTAACCCGGGGACTGCCTGTATGTGCATTTGGTAAATACTAGTACACAAAAGGCAGGTATTTTGAATTAAGGAATCTGCAGGGAATTGGCTCATCACAAAGCTCCAATTAGCTTTCAAATTATCTCCCACACAATGTGTACAAATATTCCTAACCAAACTTCACTGGAAAATGGATTCTCAATGCTTCTATTTCTATAATAGTTAACACAAGGATAACAACATACATACAAGTTTAAAATAAAAACACATGTGTTTTTCCCCCAAATAAGAATTTGCAACAGATGTGCTCTTTTAACATTATTTCTTCATCCAATGCTTTTCTCTTAAGGATCTGTAATTTCTAAAGAAATTATTTGTATAAAAGGACAAATAGTTATCTTAATAAATCATTCATTCTTTTATTTGACAAGTGTGGTTTCTAAATAAAATATTCCATTCTTATTTCTTGCTCAGAAACCCCTCATTGGGACTTTTGCACAGAGAGAATAGAATATAGTCCAAATACAAATGTAGATGTGATTTTCATATGGAGTGTATCTAAAGACCAACATGATTAGATTTTCCCATTAATGAAATGAACATTAAAATATTCACTTTGAGTGAGAGTCAGTATTGTATTCTCATTTCTTCAACAAACAGATGCCTCACAGGGGCCTCTAAGGTCTTTGTATAAATCACAGCAATGCTGTCTGATGTTTAGAGCAAGGGACTACCTATTACAACTTTTTGGTCCAAGTCCCAGTCCCATCTGCTGTCAACAGATTAACCTCCAGCAAAATGCTTGATTGCTCTTTGCCTCGGTTTCCCCATCTGTCAAAATAAGAACAGTACTTTCCTCTACTATGTTTATCCTTTGCAGCTGTCCATCAGAAAGAAATAGTGCAACAAAATTCTATAAACAAACTGAACAACAGAGCTATTCGCAAATCAGCACAACTTAACCAAATCCAAACAAATTCAGAGACATTCCGCTTTCAACAAGTAATGGGATGCCTATGTTAATTTATGCCGCTCTGAGTAGAAAATGTCAGTTCTGCAACCTGAATCCTTATAACACAAAGTGTTGGTTTTATTCTTGTCTACATATTTTCACGAACAGTAAATCATGTTCTGCTGCCTTATGACTCATCCAGTTATGTGGTGGTGTGCTCTGAATGTCAGAATACAACATTTGCTGCACAAAATAATCACTTGACTATAAACATTCTTTGAAAAATTCCTATGATATAATACTTTACAATATTGTATAATTCCTTTATTTTAGACACACAAAAATTTGGCAAAGTTATAAACAACTGAAAACTCAGTCTTCTGAGGGAAAATGTCAGGCAACCTTAATAATAGGCAGTGTTGCTTGCCCTACCCATAATATGTAGGTTGAGCAACCTCCTGGCATTCTGAAAGAAGTCTGGTTTCACACCAGCCACACACAGGGAGAGGAAGACAATGGGTAGATTTTGCAATCTTAGCAAAATTACCAATAAATTGCATCAGAAAAATAAAGCGTCACTGAGGTAGGCTTCTTTTGCAATGTAGAAAAGATATTCATGAACAGGGCTGCAAAAAAGTGATGTAAAAAGTTAATTAGAGTTTCATACTGAGTGAATTAAATGATGGTCTTCAAGCAGTAAATCAATATCAGCTGCAGAGAGAGCCAAGAAGTAACTTACCACTGGAAAGTAACTGATTGGCAGCTGCAATTCACTATGATTTTTAATTTTGCATTGAAACCAAAGTCAAGTCAAAGTTAGTAAAGCTGAGTAATCCTAACAACCTGATTTAATATATAGAGACAATATATAGAGAATAACCTTTAAAAAGTTAAACATTCATTGCCATGAAGCAGGTTTTGTACTTGGTTTGCACTACCCAATTTCACATTAAGGCAAAAAAATCAGAAAGCAGATGAATGTTTATTTTTCTTTTGATAAAAGGAGATAGATTGGCTTTGGGCAGCTTGCCACCAATTTGACCCCCAATACTGTAAATTAATCTTACACTGGATGGGGAAAAAATCTGAATATCCTCCAGGATTTAAGTCCTTTGGCTGAACCTCTCAGGGGTGAATCCCTTGGTGATGTTCCTTGATCCTGACTCTTTCAGTAGGGCCTCTTCCCTGAAACCAGCCACACTGACTTCTTTTTTAGATTTCACTTCTTCTCTCTCTTGACCTGACAATGTGACCGTGACACTTTCCTCATTTAAATTGCTACCACCAATACCATCATTACTCACAGCTACAGGATGAGATTTTGTTCTCATTTTACACTAATGTAATTCCAGGATAATGCTGTTGAGCTGAGTGAAGTAAATCTGGATTTACATTGTGATAACTTCAGAGGAAATACAGCCTCTAAATAATTTGTGCCCCAAGAGACCAACGAAAATCAGCAATGATGATGGAAAAAAGAATTGTAGATTATTTTGATGTTGTCGTTAATTAAAAAAAGATTTTTCTAACTTGTTTGTACAGACAGTGCTCATTAATGAACAATGATAATACAGGGGATGATTTCCAACTATACTTAGAGTTATGCATATTTCTATGTTATCTTTTGCTAAGCTTCCATGTCCCCTTATGAAAATACTGACACTGAGATCGGCTTTAAAACATAAGCTTTTCCCCCATCATGCCATTTGTAAATGGTTTGCTCCTGCATAATCCTAAATGCCAGGTATCACACACAGATATTCAAAATACAGTGTAACAGTGCACTAATCTAGACATTCTGGTTATCACATAAACCAACATGAGCATGTGGACTTCGTGGTCAATCCAATGTAGAGAGGTTAGGATAACCTTGCCACTGACAGAGCCGGGAACACAACCCATGTTTCCCGACACCTAGTTCTGAGAGTGTGCCATCTCTTAAAAAAAAAAAAAAGGAAAGGAAAGGGGAAAATCTAACAAGAGTTAAGAATGCCTGTAAGCTAGAACAACAAGAGCTGCAACAAGCAGAAGGCAAATACAAAATGGCCACCGTAGAGCTGTAGCTTCTTCAGTCTGCCAATTTTAAAGTATAAGTGGCAGAAATGCATGCTGAAAAAAAGTTCCTGCAGCTTGTTGCATGGGAACACGTGTTTGTGTGGAGAGCCACTTAAGTCAATAGTGTTCTATGCGGATGGAGTGGTCTGCCCATATGCAACAGCACAGGTATAACATGATCGGAGGGTTGGAAGTTGATGCTAGACAAATTTAGACTGAAAATAAGGCACCTACACTTAATACTGAGAGTAATTTACCATTGGAACAATTTAGTAAGGGTCATGGTGGATCCTTTACGTCTGACCATTTTTAAACTAAGATTGGATATTTTTCTGAGAGATAGTCTATGAATTACTTTGCGAAAGTTCTGTGGCCTGTGTCATACAAAAGGTCGGACTAGAGAATCACAGTTGTCCCTTTATGATCTCGGGATCTATGGGGTTTTACTGTTTAACCAGGTATCACTTGATCCTTGGCAGCTTGGAAGATTTTTCAGGCCAGACAGTTTGCAGGAGGAGAGTTTGGGGTTTTTAATCAATTTGAATTTTGTGAAACAAGAAACTGGCTGTTACGTCACCATGTAAAATTATATTTACATTGGCTACCTCTCTAAGCCAACATTTCTTGGTCCTTTGAAATGGCAGGAAATATCTGGAATCCAATCAAGAGGCAGTGAGAAAGGCTTGTTAAATGTTAAGAAAACAAAAAGACGCAACTCAGGAAATGAGCTTTGCAACTGTCCACTGTACTACAGTCAGGTATCAGCAAAATGTTAGTTTATAATTGTAACCTCCAAGCTGGAAAGAAAACAGTACATCTCAAATTTAGTTTAAGGGTACATTTCAAAAGTGCCTAACTCCCATTTTCAAATATGCCTTAGGAGCCTGAATGCAGTGGAGTTGAGCCAGTTGTGCCTCAGATATTAGAGAGACAGGGTGGGTGAGGTATTTCTTTTATTACACCAAGTTCTGTTGGTGAGACAGACACGCCATCCAGATTGTTACAGCTTGTATTAACTCTGTTACAACAATCTGCAACCCACTCATCCCCCTTTTAGTCCTATGACTTCAAGGGAATGGTCCTTTACAATATGTGCTAACTACTTATGCTAAACCATCCCTTTGACCTTGTATTTAGCTGTAACCCACTGAGTCTCTTTCCCAGACTAGTTGAAGCTCAAAAGCTTGACTTTCTTGTCTCCAAATTTGGTTCAGTAGAAGATATTACCTCACCCACCTTCTCTCTCCCTAATATCTCAAAAACCAACAAATGGTCTAGTAGCACTTTATAGACTAACAAAACATGGGAATAGCCCACTTCTTCAGATGACTGGAGTTTTGAGTTTAGGATGTGCAGACCCAAAATAAATAGGGGAGAAAGGAGAAGGGGGAAGGAAAAAAATGGAATGGGGTGGGAAACAAGGAGCAGAGGGTATGAAAATATCAAAGGTGGTTTTCCCTTTGATATTTTCATATCCTCTGCTCCTTGTTTCCCACCCCCTTCCATTTTTTCTCTTCTCCCCTATTTATTTTGGGTCTGCACATCCTAAACTCAAAACTCCGGTCATCTGAAGAAGTGGGCTGTGCCCATGAAAGCTTGTGATAGCATATACATGTTTTGTTAGTCTATAAAGTGCTACCAGACCATTTGCGGGTTTTTCAGTTTATCCTATACAGACTAACTCAGCTACCCCCTGAAGCTTCTAATATCTCACTAAGCAGAGTCACTCTTACTATAATATGAAAGAGGGGTTGCTCCATTTATCCCTATGGAAAACCCAGAAGAAGCAGCCACAGTATCTGTCATGAGCTATTGAATCCCATAGTAGTCCAAGCTAAGCTACTGTTACCCTCAGGTAGTTCCTAGTCCAGTCCTAAGCTTTATTGCTTACACCTTGTAGCTGTATCTCTTACACATTTGTTAGTGCGTAATATACACATCTAGGTGACACTTTTCTCCTTTCCTCCATTTAATTATCTGTCCAAGTTCTTGCATGAGTAGTGTAGCATCTGAGCACAGCTGCCGAGTAAAAGACACCAACCTCTCTCTTCCATCCCTCCCTACCACTGAAGGCGGGTTTAAGAGAGTTTGCATAATTGTTTTAACTACTGTTGATGATATAAAAATGGGATTTATTCAAGGTGAGTTGGGGGAAAGCTAGGGCTAGGTGGGTAAATGTATGGAGGGAATGGAGTGAAGTTAATGGCTGTTGTGATTTTGTCTTTCAGTGCTCTTTGTAGTCTGGATCTGGCTTCTGTGAGGGTTTTGTTTTCCATGACCACACATCTTCCCATAATAACCAACAATTGAATTCTCCGTGTTATGGGAGGTTGTGGTCACAGTGAGAAAGAGATCTCTCAGGCAGCCAGATCTTTGAAATTCACACCATCAACCTTGAACCGTATTCTGTGTTTAGTTGCCCTCTATATTCTACTAGAATAAGTAACTAATCAGACTTCCTGAGACTAATGAACCATGGCCAATAAGGAGCATGTGCTTATAAGTTACAAGACAGGCAGCTAAACTTCCTTTGTGCCATGCACTTTAATTCTAGTGACAATACCAAAGATTTTTTTTAATAAAATAAAATAAAATAAAATAAAATAAAATAAAATAAAATAAACTTTAAACAACAACAGGCAGTTGAATGTTGTAAAATGATTCGTTCCACTTTAAGTAACAGGTCATTTTACCCAATCACTAAAATCCTACCTTCCTTTTGTTTCTAGCAGTGGAAAAGAACAGAGAAAACTATTGAGTAGCTTGGACTGTCAGTGAAAACAAATACTTGGTTTACTCTTACTTTCCGCTCTTCCTGACTGAATTAATGAAACTGGTGATCTTTGGCCTCTTCTTTAGGCTAGAGAGGCAGTGAGAGTGGCAGAGCTAATATCCCCCACAGCCCACAGCAATGCTGACGAAACATTTTAATGTGAGAACACAGTGTGCTAGTCAGGCACTGCATTCCCTCAAGAGAATACAGTAGACATTGTATGGATTACATTTAACGAGACTCGGACATTAAGAACTTCAGTCCTCTTGTTTGATGGTAAAGGTCAAGAGAAGTCATTCTAAACTCAGTTTTCTTTCTAGGTTTATTATGCCTTTCTCAGTCCTTCTTTCTTTTGGTCAGTTTTTTTTTTTTTTTTTTTTTTGTTACATAGCAGGCAACCTTTTATTTATTTATTATTAATTTTTTATTATTATTATTAGCTTTGTTTAGTAACTCTAACAACATTATACAGTAAGTTTCACCAGGAAAAATTATCAGAATACCACAAAGCATCTCTACAGTCCCTTCAATAAACCCTTCTGGAGTACAAGGATCTAGTGGAAATTTACAGACCTTCACTTCAGAAAATAATCTTGGTCAATCTTCAAATTCAGAGGAAGAGAAGGATCAAAATGTTAGCTTTGAGCTGAAGACAGGGGGTCTTTTGTTTGTTTTTTATCTGTTAAACACAAGTTCTCACAGGAATCATCCACACTGTGCAGCAGTTAAAAACAATAGATGGATAGTAACTCCATGATTGAAAGCTTGGATCATGCAAGACAGGGATAGAAAGGGGCTGGAGTGAATGAGCTGCTCCTGGGCCACAAAAGCTAGTCATGTTGGCAAGACATAGGAGGGGAGTAATGTTCACCTGAAAAGAGGTGGTACAAATTACTTCCTCTCACCTGCAGCACCAAGAGAGTTGTTTCCAGGACTCCTCTTGGGATGGTGCAGCTTTCTGCTGCCCATACTCAGGGGCTACATCTATATTGGCAAGATTTTGTGCAAATACTTTTAACACAGGAGTTTTTGCGTTAAAGTATTTGCGCAAGAGAGCATCTACACTGGCATGTGCCTTTGCGCAAGAGATGTGCTTTTGTGCAAAAGTATCTGTGCCAGTGTAGACGCTCTCTTGCGCAAGAAAGCTCTCATGGCCATTTTAGCCATCGGGCTTTCTTGCGCAAGAAATTTATATTGCCTGTCTACACTGGCCTCTTGCGCAAGAACAGTTGTGAAAGAGGACTTATCCCTGAGCGGGAGCATCATAGTTCTTGCACAAGAAGCACTGATTTCATACATTAGAACATGAGTGTTCTTGCGCAAAAACTCCCCGTCAGTGTAGACAGGCAGCATGTTTTTGCGCAAAAGCAACTGCTTTTGCGCAAAATCATGCCAATGTAGACACAGCCAGAGGGTGTCCCAATGGCTCAGTCATACCTGGGACTGATTTCTCTGGGCCCTGGGTAATGTGGGAGGGTCTTGGCTCCAGGGCACTAGAAGGGGCAGTGCCTCAAGCAGAAGGAGTAGGGCTAGGGGCAGCCAGCCCTAAGCGCCACCTGCTCCACATTGCGCCCCACCCCCCACCATCACCCCAAACAGCCCTTGGCACTGCCCAGAGCATGCCAAGCAGGGTTCCAGCAGTGATTGAAAGGGCCCAGAGCTCCACTGGACAGTGGTAGCCTACAGCTCAAAGCCCTTCTATATCAAGGAGCCCTGAGGCAACTACCCCTTTCCACCCCCACCCTCCCATCAGCAGCCCTAGGCTCAGTCTAGCCCTTTGGGAGCACAACATCTCTAGAAGAACAAAGATGAGCTTCCCACCTTGAGATTAGTTTGAAGAACGGCAAGGAAAATCCAGTGCAAGAGCCTTTTGTCTTGTTTCATTTGGGGAATCTTGCCAATGCATGATACCAAAGCCATGTGCAATTTGTAAATACTTAGCAGATCATATCATCCGCGCATAAACTGAAAAGCCAAAACATGACAGAGACAATTTTAACTTTGGCATAAGTCAACACCACTGTTGATTTCAATAGACATTGCACCTGCTTGCTTTAGGGATTCCTTTAAAAGGATCATTTACAGGGGAGCAAACACAGGGAAAATATTTATACAAAGAGGAAATCTAATAGCATTCCCTTGTTTATTATTTCATGTATTTGCTTCTGAATGAGATTCTCCTCATCACTTCAGCAATGAATGGAGTGCATCTCATGTCAGCAATTCAGCCTTATGAGTGGAACTCTGGCCCAGCTGAAATCAATGGCACAGCTCCGGTTGATGTCAGTAGAGCCAAGATGTCATCCTATATCTTAGGCTACGTCTAGACTACATTCCTCCATCGGCAGAGGAATGTAAATGAAGCACTTCGAAAGTGCAAATGAAGCCGGGATTGAAATATCCCGCGCTTCATTTGCATAGTCACGTAATGGCACTCTTTCGAAAAAGCACTATTTCGAAATTGAAACCGCAGTCTAGATGCGGTTCTTTCAAAAACAGGATGCTTTTTTGAAAGATCCCGCTTTCGAAAGAACCACGTCTAGACTGCGGTTTCAATTTCAAAATAGCACTTTTTTGAAAGAGTGCCATTATGTGATTATGCAAATGAAGTGCGGGATATTTATATTCTAGGTTCATTTTCACTCTTGAAGTGTTTCATTTACATCCCTCTGACGACAGAGGGATGTAGTCTAGACGTAGCCTTAGTGGCAGGAAATAAAGAGAAAATGGGTTGAAAAGGAACTTACAATGAGATCTTCATTGGGGTAGATTATCCAACATCTTCCTCTAAAACCTCTGGCTCTGACACTGTCTGAACTAGGATTATGGACTAGAGAGGCCACAGCTCTGCTCCAGAATGGCAAGTTGTAGGTTGCTATGAGATGTACGGGATACTTCATCATGGAAATGAACTCAGACTAGAAACCTGGATCCAAGGGATTTCCCAATGTGGGGCTCTTTCTGACAGCTTCATTTCTATATCTGGGAAGAGTGAACGTTTTCCCTAATGTCAACGTCCCTCTGCAAAAGGCAAATGTATGAGAAGGAAGCGATGTAGCCCATTTGCAAAAATGGTGCGCCAGAATGCTAGACAAAGGCCTGAGTTTGTTCTTTGGTCTCAGGCACAGTGTCCTAGCAGAGGGTATGGAGATGTGATGGGGCAGTGTGCAAAACCCTCAGCGGGAAGATAGCGCTTCCTATCACTCAGCTGCATCCCTACAGGGCAGTTGTAGGGAAAGCACTGACAGGCTCAAGAGGGAATCCTGTCCTCTCCTCTTCAAGGGGAGTGATGTTGATTTTAACATGAATCATCTAGGGTAAATGGGAGGACTTAAAGTGGAGAAAGGCTTGGTGGGCTCCAACAAGATTTGGCAGGCCCTTCCTCCGCCTCATGGAGAGAGGGCTGAATGCTGTTTTGCACTTCTCTCGTTCTCCGATGTTAAAAGTTAAAGCCATTGACGCTGCCCAGTGTTCCACTGAAAGAGCAAACAGAAATAATAGTGTCCATCCTCAATGCAATGCTGCAGGTTTGTGTCCTTTCACCTGTCGCATCACAGTGTGTTCCATGGTGGGGTATAGATCAGAAAATACAAATATTTTATATCTATCAGTCAGAACTTTTCCGATGACTTTTCAAATGACCATTCCTCACAAAAATCTCTGAAGCCATGAGACCTGAAGTCAGTGAGGTATGTACCATTTAAAAATGGACCTTGAAAGGAAAACAATTGTTAATTAGCTAAGCAAACAGTTTCAATCTAGTGCAGACAGCTAAAGATGGAGAGTTTATTGCCTAAACACCTAACCTCCAAAGGGAGGAAAAGGAAAAGAATTTAAGGAGTTTTGTAGAAGAAGAAAATAAGGAAGTTAACCAGCTGAGGAAATATGTTCTATAATTTTTAAACATGTTTACATTTTTACTTACTTCATTTCCACATGGGTTGAAACACACCAGAGGCTTCTAATTAGCCCCAATAAGGAAGCAGCCCTAACAAGAAAAAAAAACAATGGTTACTCATCATCTAGGCATAAAAAATGTGTGTCTTACTATGTTAAGTCTTTAATTTTAAATCCATCTCTTGAAACAACTCTTCCTATTTCATGATTAAAGACAAGAGGCCTGCGCTTTTGTGGTCAACATAACTTGATTATAAATCATTGTTCTGGCTGATGGAGTCAGCATTGAAGCAAGAGAGCCAGAGTGGTGAAATCAGAATGCCACAGGACATTACTGTGTTCATGTATCATTGAAAATCTGTTTTAAGACTTAAAACTGAAGTTAAAAATACAACAAAGACAGAAATTCATATTAATCTGAAACTTTCTCTTTCTCGCCTTGTCATAAAAGCTCATTGTTCCTGCAACCACTCTCTCTTATCTATCCACAGGAGTTTGCCAAAAGGAAATGGACACCTCATTTGAAGAGAGGAAAGTGTGGTACTATTTGAATCCTGTTTAAATCTTCAGATGTAGTATTTTTCTCTTCTACTGAGGGCAAACTATTTCTTTAGAGAGAAAAATCACTGGAAATGTAACTGAACTAGCCATACACAAGGCATCTTTATTGTAAGCAGTAGTTGAGTTGTTCCATTTGTGCTCTTGTTTTTAAAAATTCAATTATAGCAGGGAATTGGTTTCTATCTGAGGCTATGTCTGCTCTACCAGGTTATTTCAAAATAATAACTCCCGAAAAAACTATTTCAAAATAGCGCATCCACACTACAGGGAATCCTCAAAACTACTCTGAGGTGTCTTCCCTTAATGTGGATGTGCTACCTTGACTTAGAGCCCCAGGAAGCATTGGGAAAATTACTTTGATTCTGGGGAGTAGTTATTTCAAAATAATGGCAGCTGAGCGTCCACAATAACCCTACTTTGAAATAGCAATTTCAAAACAGGAAGAACTTAAAAAACAACAAATAGTCTAGTAGCACTTTATAGACTAACAAAACAAGTAGAGGGTATCATAAGCTTTCGTGGGCACAACCCACTTCTCAGATGAGTGGAGTATTAGAAGTCCAGATCCAGGAATAAATAAGGGAAGGGGGTGGAGGGAAGGAGGAAAAAAGAGTGGAAAAAGGAGGGGAAAAATAGAGAGACACAGTGAATAGATGGTGCAAGTAGTTACAAGATGCTGATAAGAACAATTAACCAACGAACCAACCAACTGAGGTGCTAAGTCATTAGGATGTGGAAGGTAGTGTATGAGCCAGCCAATGTCCTTGTTCATACTATTTGCATAAGAATTAAATGTGTAAATGTTCATTTACAAGTTATACACTAGCTTGGCTACCCATCTTAAAATTTTGAAATAGGCATTACAGGCAGTCCCTGGGTTACATACAAGATAGAAACTGTAGGTTTGTTCTTAAGTTGAATCTGTATGTAAGTCGGAACTGGCGTCAGCCGCTGCTGAAACTGATCAGTTTCAACCGCGGCTGAATCTGGACGCCACTTCTGACTTACATACAGATTCAACTTAAGAAACCCAGGTGTCCCCAAGTCAGCTGCTGCTGAAACTGATCAGCGGCTGATTCCAGGAAGCCTGGGGCAGAGCAACTCTGCCTCGGGCTTCCTGTAGTCAGCGCTGGTCAGTTTCAGCAGCGGCTGACTTGGGGACGCCTGGGGCAGAGCAGCTGGGGTGCTGCTGGGTTGCTCCAGTAGCGCGGCTCCTCAGCACTACTGGAGCAACCCAGCAGCACCCCAGCTGCTCTGCCTCAGGTGTCCTGATTCAGCCGCTGCTGAAACTGACCAGCAGCGGCTGAATCAGGACTCCTGGGGCAGAGCAGCTGGGGTGCTGCCGGGTTGGTCCGGAGCAGCGCTGCGGGACCAACCTGGCTGCCCCCAGCTGCTCTACCCCAGGGGTAGGCAAGAAAAGCCTGGTCTGCTGGGGGGGGGCACTAGCTGCACCCCCTCCCCAGCAGATCAGGGAGATGGGGGCGGGGACGCCCAAGTCCTCCACGGCTTTGCTCCGTCTCCCTGGTCTGCTGACCTGGAAGACACGGAGCAAAGCCACAGAGCACGCGGGCAGCGGGACAGTCCAGGTGCGCCGCGCTGTCCCACTGCTGGCATGCTCCGAGGCTTTGCTCCCCATCTCCCTGGTCTGCTGGTCAGACCAGGGAGACGGGGAGCAAAGCCTTGGAGCACGCCCGCAGCGGGACAGCCCGGGCGCGCTTGAGCTGTCTCCCTGCGGGCGTGCTCCCTGGCTTTGCTCCCCGTCTCCCTGGTCTGCAGGGAGACGGGGAGCAAAGCCTTGGAGCACGCCTGCAGCGGGACAGCCCAGGTGCACCTGGGCTGCCCCGCAGCCGCAGCCCCTCCGCGGCTTTGCAAAGCCGCGGGGGAAGCCGGTGGTGGGACAGGCGCACCTGGGCTGCCTGGCTGCCCGAGCCCCTCCGCGGCTTTGCTCCGCGTCTTCCTGGTCTGCAGACCAGGGAGACGCGGAGCAGCTTTTCTCGCCCCGGAGTACACGGGCGGTGGGACCGCGAGGTCCCGCAGTCCGTTTCCTCCGGGGTGAGAAAAGCCGCATTCGTAACTGCGGATCCGACATATGTCGGATCCGCGTAAGTCGGGGACTGCCTGTATTCCTCATAGAATGAGGGGTTATTATTTTGAAATAACCAGCCCGTTATTTCAAAATAATTTTGAAATAACGGGCTTGCTGCGTGGATGCTCAACTTGTTATTTCAAAATAACTCTGTAGTGTAGGCATGCCCTACACTACACATTAATATCCTATCATCCAACTTGTGCCACTGAATTTTTAGTTTTAGAATTGGTTGCACTAATTATTGCAAATAATTGATCTGCTGTGGTTAGGTTTTGTCTTGGTCACCCAAAATGTATGTTTGTAGCTCAGGGCAATACAGCATTAGCTTTCTTGCTGTAAAGATCTTGTGGAGACAATACACTATGGTTTTACTATGAGATAAACTAGGAAAAGGGAGGTAAATATGTGGGATATAATACCGATCTCATCTCGCTACCTTGCAGTAAAACCTACAAGTGCCTTCTCTTCACTGCGGGTTTACAGCAAGATGGCTAATGCATGTTAACTATCCTATCAAAAACCATGACGTTCAGATGACTCCGGTCATCTGAAGAAGTGGGTTGTTCCCACAAAAGCTCATGGTTTGTTAATCTTTAAGGTGCTACTAGACTATTTGTTGTTTTTTAAGTATTTTCTGTTACAGACTAACTCAGCTACACCTCAGAAGCTTTCGTAACATTTTGTGGCAGTGAAGATAGAGCCTTAGTATTTTTTTCCTGTTTCAGAAATATTCACTAACCAATTCTAGTTTCTTGAAAATATTCCATTTTAATAAGTATTCATTTAATAGTTTACACAAAAATATTTCAGGCTATTCGGAAGTTTACACATTTATTTAATTCTCCCAATCCAGTGCTTTTGGTTCATGATTATTTACTAAAGTCCCTTGATACTGTTCTGCTCCAAGAAAAATATTCAAACAGGAGAATAATGAATAAAAATTCACAAAAACCTAATAGCAAACAATGAATGCTTTTGTTCACTCAAGACTTAAAACAACATCTGTGGAACAGCTTTTCCTAAAAAATTATTGGTAACTAAGGTCCTGATCTAGCAAAACACTTAAGCACATGCTTAACTTCACCCTTGTAAAGAGTCCTATTTATTTTAAAAGGACTGCTAACATGCTTGGAGTTAAGCACATGTTTAAGAGCTTGGTGGATCACCGTACTTGCATTACAGTTTGTTAGTAGCTAGTGATAAGAGTTATTAACATGGTCAAATTGAACAATCATTCAGAATCTGTGCATTGTTTCTATGAATAATGCCAATATTGGCTCTTCTCAGAATGCACTGGTCTCAGTGTTCAGGACAGAAAAACCACAGACTATGGACTCGTTTTGGGATGATACTTTAGGAGTGAGTGGCACTAGTTTTACAAACCTTTTAATCCCTAATACACAGCCACTTTCCTTTTTACAAATATCCTGCTGTGAAACTATAATGTACTTTCTAGACACTGGGAATCATGGAGCTGCCTGCTTTATAAAATGTCCATCAGCCCAGAAAGGAGGCAGCTCATAAGAATAACAAAACTGAGACATTGCAATGCTTTCATCTTTTTGTTAAGGGTTTGCAGTGTCAAAAACAACAGGGTCCTGATCTATGATTGGGGAGCCTGGGGTCTATTGCATACAAGCGATAATAATAATTAATAATAAATATTCAATTACCCCCTCCTGGCAGCAAAGCATAAAGTGCATAATCTCCATCATCTCTGTTTGCCATGAAAATGGGAATCCCTGAGGTTGTTTTCAAACATGAATTTCCCATATGCTAACACAAAGCACTGCAGCACTAAAACCAAGCCAACCACAGCTTTTAAAATAAAATAAAACACACAACAACATACCGGTTTGAAAGCAGCAACAGTCAATTTGTGGGCTGACAGGCTCCCTTTGAGCTATGGGGGGGAAATGGACACAGCATTTGTTACAGACTAACAGTACAGATTAAGAAAGAAACTTCTGGATCTGGCCAAGACAGACAGGAGGAAGGAATGGCTACAGCCCATGTTCCTGCTTCCCTGTTCTTGGGAACAATGTAGCAGTGCTTAAAATGGTCAAAGCATGATCTGCTAAAATGATCCCCCTTTTGAAAATCCTACAGTTCTAAGAGAAGCCTCAGCAATCTCATTTATTTTAAATTAACTTAATTGGATGTAATTTCTGTATTGCACAAAGCTCTTTCAGAAAAGTCTAAACTGATTAGTATTGTGGAGAAGTGGAGCTAATTCCTGTATTAATATAGTAACAATCAAAGCTGGAAAGTAAAGACATCCATTCTTGTAAAATCCATGGCCGATGGCCATATTCTTGAAACTCACACATAATGTATGTACAGCCATTAACATAGGCAAATCAGATAACTGCATGTCTATCTACTTAATTTGAGAATGCAAATGCCTATTTGCAAAAATGCAGGTTTTCTAGGTGCCCTGAGGTGCATGTGTAACCCACACACCTGGTGGTGGTTACACATGCACAAAAGTTGCAGCTACTTAAAAACTTGTCAGAAGAGTTTGTCTATTCCAGTAGTCTCCAACCTTTTTAAGTATGTGATCGCTTTTTTAATTTAAATGCAATCCAGATCTCTCTCAAACCCAAATACCTCGTTCCTGCCCATTTTCGTTATTTGCCTTATACAGTTAGAAACTTTGGAGTTCATGTTTTCAAGCTACCCTCTTAAATTATCTGTCATGCAAACATTCTTTTAAAAAATGAATTCAGAGATATTAGGTACTATTATCATTTCAGTCAGCAGCTCTGAGAATCCCTGCATATCATGAGACTTGTGATAAAATCACAAGTGTTGGCAACACTGAAATTAACTATTAAATTAAACTGTATGGGCCAAGTTATCTGTTTCCTGGTCTAAATTCTGCATATTGCTTTTGCAAATTAAGTCTTCTAAATGTTCAACAATGTAGCATGCACAGGGGGAAATTTTTCAAATCTGCCTAAAAATCAAATTGGTTTTCAATGAGACTCATGCGTCTAAATCTCTTAGGTGCTTTTGAAAATAAATTACAGAAATAATGTTGTGAGATTTTAGAGTTTCCTTTCCCTTTTCTGGCTGTTATTTATTATTCCTTCCTAGGTATTTTAATTGATTTCTTTTTAAAATTAGGTCAATTCAGTTTTAAATAAAGGAGAAGGAATGCTAGCTCTTAAAATGAAGGGTGTGCCTTCACCATTAGCTCAGGGAGAAGAGAGCTATGACACAGCCACCTATTTACGTTATTACAGTATCTCAAAAGTTCAAGTTTCCAGACAGGAAAGAGGCATTCCATAATTTAAAGCTCCTACCCTGGAAACTCCTTGAGGTGGCCTGTGTTCTTGTAATAATAGGCCAGATCCTCCATAGATCTTTCACCAACATCGATAGATGACACCAGATCTGTGCCGATTTACACTGGCTGCGAATCTTGCCCTGCATTGGAAAGACGTGATCCTGAACCCTAAAGGCTTCTTCTGATTCAGCTGCCTTTCTCTTTTAGACTCTGGCTCTGCTCTTGGGTTTGATGCCAGCTGGAAGATCAGTAGGGGCGGGTGGGGTGGAAACAAGGAAAAAACACTGCTCAATCACTACAGAGCATCAAACACAAAAGCAGAAGAGGGTAGTGGTATTGTTTTTTCCATTGAAGAGTGGAAAGGTTATATTGCTTTTGTTCTTGTTTGCACTGCTCACAACATCATGGGTTCCTGGTCTGAGACTGGGGCTTCTAGGTGTCCCTGTGATCCAATAATAAATTAATTAATTAATTATTTTTTAAACCTGGAGGCTTTTAAAATGAAGCCTTCCCACAACAATTCACTCACATCATTGTACAGTAGACTTCCGATAATCCGGAACCTATGGGACCTAGGTGGTGCCGGATTATCAGATATGCCGGAGTATCAGAAGGTACTATAAACTGGTTGGCTACGTCTAGACTGGCCACAAATTCCGGAAAAGGGATGCAAATCAGGTAAGTCAGTATAGGGAAATCCGCGGGGGATTTAAATATCCCCCGCAGATTTAAATAAACATGTCCGCCGCTTTTTTTCCGGCTTGGGGAAAAGCCGAAAAAAAGCGTCTAGACTGGCGCGATCCTCCGGAATAAAGCCCTTTTCTGGAGGATCTCTTATTCCTACCTTCAGGGCTTTATTCCGGAAAAGGACTTTATTCCGGAGGATCGCGCCAGTCTAGACGCTTTTTTTCCGGCTTTTCCCCAAGCTGGAAAAAAAGTGGCGGACATGTTTATTTAAATCCACGAGGGATATTTAAATCCCCCGCGGATTTCCCTATGCTGACTTACCTGATTTGCATCCCTTTTCCAGAATTTGTGGCCGGTCTAGACGTAGCCGTTATGTATATACTGTATACAGCCGTGGTCACCAACCGGTCGCTCGCGCGCTACTGGTTGATCTTGAGGCCTCGACCAGTCGCTCGCGAGGCATCCTGTCAGCCCCGTCCCCATTTCCCACCCAACCCCCAGAAGCCCCACTACTTACCTCCAGAGAAGACGGAGGTAGTGTCTGCTTCCGGTGCGCGGGGGTTTGGCCCCAGGGCTTCCCGGCATGAGGAGGGGGTTGGCGCCGGGATAAGCCGCGGGGTCGGCCCCCTGGGCAGGCGCACGCAAGGCTTTCCTGCATGGGGGGAGTTGGCCCCGGGGCAGGGGAGCGCGCATGCGCGCGGGGCTTCCCTGCGTGGAGGGGGGAGTTGGCCCCGGGGCAGGTGAGCACGCGCGCGCATGCGTGCGCTGGGCTTCCTTGCGCGGGTGAGGGGGTCGGCCCCTTGGGCAGGCGCGCGCCCATGCAAGGCTTTCCTGCACGGGGGGGGGTTGGCCCCGGGGCAGGTGAGCGCGCACGCGCAGGGCTTCCCTGCGTGGGTGAGGGGGTCGGCCTCCTGGGCAGGCGCACACGCAGGGCTTCCCTGGGGGGGAGTTGGCCCCGGGGCAGGCACGCGCCGGTTTCCAGGGGGGGAGGGGAATGCTGGGAGGAGGGAGATGCAGGGGACTCTCTGCCTCCACTGGCATCCCACTCACCTGTCCCCACTCCCCTGTCCTCAACTACAGAATGCTGTCCCCAGTCCTGTCCCCACTCCCCGAACTCTGTCCCCAGCTACAGAACTGTCCCCACTCCTCTGTCCCCAACTACAGAACTCTGTCCCCACTCCTGTCCCCACTCCCCGAATTCTGTCCCCACTCCCCGAACTCTGTCCCCACTGGCACTCTGGCCCCTGCTGCAGAATCCTGTCCTCTGCCCTCTCAGCACTCTGTTCCCTCTCCCCTGCCCCCAGCCACAGTACTCTGTCCCCAAAAAATGTATAATTATAAATGCTTCATTTTAGATTTAAATAGCATGAATAAAAAACAGACCATTTATTTCATAACTATAAACACGTGATTTTAATTGTATGTATCGCATAATTTAAAAATAAACTTTATCAGAGTAAGTAAGGGCTGGGGATAGCAAGTGATGGACAGGAGGAGAATAGAGAGGGCGGGGCTTCAAGGAAGGGGAGGGGCGGTAGATCTTCGCCTGTTCTGAGATTTAAAAAGTGATCTTGGGTGTAAAAAGGTTGGAGACCACTGGTATACAGTATATACTGTATATAAAGTGTTCTTAATTAACCCTTTTTATTGTACATACTGTATACAGTATACTGTAATGTTTTAGCTTTTTTAATCTTTTACCCTTTTCATTCAGTTCAGCTGCTGCTACCTTGTGACTCATTTTTTGCCGAAGCTCACTCACTAGGCTCTTGCCATTTTGATGCTGGACTATCAGTAGTGCCGGACTATTGGATGCCGGACTATTGGAGTTTTACTGTACATGCAAAATACAATGATGGGGTGGTTTCATAAGCATGTAATTGTCACCACTGTAGCAATCAAGATTAACACTGGCATATTAAACAACAATAACAGTATTTCTATCACCCAGGAGAGTTTGAGGCTACTCATAAAAAGGCAGAGGCGCAAACTCAAAATCACTGCTACTTGGATTATTAGAAACTTGCTTGCAACGTGCATCTTTCTCCAGTGCAATGTCACTGAGTAAAAATCACCAAACGGTATGAGAGGCAAAAATTGCGGATGGGCCCAAACCAATGTTCTCTCTAATTTTTTTCCATTCCTGTGAGGTATAAATTTTGTTATGTGCACCAAACATTGTAGATATGCACCACCAAGAGAAACACATGCTGCCAGCTATAGATGGCCGTGGGTGCTCTGCTAATCAGCTGGGTGGCATTTGAATCTCTTCTGCATGGTTGCCTGTGAGCACAGTTTATAGGGAACACTGGCCCAAACTGCACACTTAGGATCTGGATTTGGGTATTTGCAAAGTTTGTAGCCATTGGTTCTGGACCATCCCTGATAAACATATAGAGAAAATTATGTCAGGCTGAACACTCGTGTAATTGATGATGGGAAAACTGGATGTGCTTGATACATGGGTGGAAAGAGAGATTTGAATTAAAATAAAAAAGCCATAAAATATTAGTAATTATTACGATGAAAGTCAAATAATTGTAGCTAAGCCAAGGACAGTGCATGACAAGTCCATTGGCCTTGCTCATGCTTTCAATTTTAAACTGCTATTTCAGTAAGAGTGGCAAACAGCAGAGTTGAGAGGTCAAACTAAAAGGATAAGTATCAATAGGAAGCCCTGTGGTGTGACACAAGTGCATAGTAGTATATTGCCCTTAGCACATGAAGAACTTGTCAGCAGCTCGGTGCAACTTCCTAGAAGAAGGGTCTACTGTTTCAGTGCATTCCTCTCCCTGGAGGCTGCCACATACACATGTTAAGGAACAAACTGGCCCTCTGTTATTTTAACTATCTCCATTTTTTGTGTAGAAATTGTCAACAAACAGGTTATCGATGGAAGAGGTTCCCAAGCTACTGAAAAATTGAATGCAAGCTAGAAATAGTACAAACAATGACAGCGATGCAGTATGCGGTGATAGATGACAGAAATAAATACTGAGAGTCATTCATTATGTCGACTCAACTATAGCTAAATCTCTGCAAAACCTTTCTGCTACATCCCATTGATCAATGTTTCAATCTCCTATAAAATCTGAACCTATCTAAGCACCAAACCAGGCTAGATAGACAAGAATTCTCTCTAGGAGAAATATTTGTGTTACAGGGTCATTTTCATGAAAAATAAATGATCAAATTACCAGCTAAAATGTATCACATTCAGTAGTTGGGCTCTCATTTATTTGACTGTAAACAGCCCAGAAGACATATACTGGCTAGTCACATTGATTCAAGAGTATATATTTATATTAAAAGAGTCAAGAAAATACAAATTAATCTCTGGTGTAAAGCAAATGGAGTTCTACACCAAGGAAGAATTTGGGTCAGAATGAAAATTAAGGGTAACTTTTGATTTGACTGGTCTTTCTAGCATAACCAATGCAAATTCAAACAAAATATCATCTTCTTGTTCTGTGTTTGCCCAGCACCTAGCATAGTGGGGTCCTGCTGTGTGGCTAAGGCTCCTAGGTACTGTGAAAATACAACAAATAAATAATCATTGTCTATTTTGAATTATGAGAGAGGTAGAGAAGAGAAAGGAGAACGTAAGACAAAGATCCCTGAAATTTCTATGTAATAATATAAACAATGGCAGGGTTCATTTGAATACAAGAAAGGCCATACTGGGTTCCACCAAAGGACCATCCAGCCCAGTATCCTGTCTTCCAGCAATGGCCAATGCCAGGTGCCCCAGAGAGAATGAACAGAATAAGTAATCACCAAGTGATCCCATCCCTGTCACCCATTCCCAGCCTCTGATACACAGAGGCTAAGGACACCATTCCTACCCATCCTGGCTAATAAGTATTGATGGACCTAACCTCCATGAGATTATCTAGTTCTTTTTTGAACCCTGTTAAAGTCCTAGTCTTCAAAACGCCCTCTGGCAAGGAGTTTCACATATTGATTGTGTGTTGCATGAATAAAACACTTCTTTTGTTTGTTTTAAACCTGCTACCTATTAATTTCATTTGGTGCTCCCTGGTTCTTATGTCATGGGATCAAGTAAATAACTTTTCCTTATTCACTTTCTCTATGCCAGTCATGATTTTATAGGCCTCCATCATATCCCCTCTTAATTTCCTCTTTTCTAAACTGAAAAGTCCCAGTCTCTTTAATATCTCTTCGTAAGAAGCAACATTGTGGTATCTGGATATGATCAGTCAAGAGGAAAAAATTGCATTGATATAGGGGCCAATTGTGTCACCCTTACACTGAAATCCTTGGGACTAATCACAGGGAAATATAAATAACAGTGGTAGAATGAGGACCTTACTGTTTCTATTTTGATATCCTATTGGCAGGGCTGAATTAACCATTAGGCTAATAAGGCTATAGTCTTAGGCCCTCCCATTGTTTAGGCAGGAGAGGGGAACCTATAGCCCAGGGGCCAGATGAGCCCCTCGCTTGCCTGGATCTGGCCCCCATGGCTTGGGGCTCCCCCTCCCCCAGTATTAGGGAGTCCATGCTGGTGGTCTGGCCCCCCGCCTACCCACAATGCACTAGAGTACGCAAAATCTACTAGCCTGGGCCCTCCAAAGCTCTGGTGTGTGAGGGGAATGTAGAGAATGTCTTTCCCCATCTCAGTTGGAGGCTGCCTCAGAGGGGGGTTTATTTTGGTTTTGGATTTTTTGCTTCTCACTTATGTGCAGCCACTGATTGATTTTTCTGTGGATCAGCAGCCCCCAACCCAAAAAAGGTTCCCCACCCCTGGGGTAGGCCCTCTTGCTCAGGCAGGAGGCAGGGCCAGCCGGGTGAGGGAGGGGGAGTGAGCTTGCTCACATAGCCCTGCTGGAGCCTGGAGTGCTCCTGCCAGCAAGAAAGACAAGGCAAAGCAGCCCCCTGTGGCTTAGAAGGAACTTCCATTCACTCCCTGAGAGTGATGGAAGGGGAACATCAAGCAACAAGCAGCATTGATAGGAATTGGAGGGAGGCCTCAAGCCCGTCTGCCCTTCCTAAATGAGTCAGGCATTCCTGGACCGGTGTGGGGCACACCCTCAGCCAGTCTATTTCACCTGCCTTCTGCTTAGCACAGCAGCCTTCAGGAGAGCTCCAGGAGCCCAGCTGGGAGCCTGCCTACCTCCTCTTGCAGCAGAGTGCCCCAGCCGGCTCTGACTGCATCGGTTAGGATTGCCAGGTGTCCAGTATTGACCCAGACAGTCCAGTATTTTTGCCTCCTGTCTGGTAAAAAAATTCAAAACGTAGCAGACACCTAAAATGTCTGGTATTTTCTGGGGGGTTTTCCCCGGCCAGGAGGTGAAAATACCGGACACCTGGCAACCCTACAACACACTCAACAACTGGGCCTGTCCCCGCTTACCTGGTTCTGCATGGGCTTGTCTTGTGGCTGAAACAGAAAAACAAAATGGCCACTGGCAAAAAAAAGCCTCTTCTTAAAGGGCCCATGCTGATTTATTTATTTATTTATTTTTTCTTAACTGCTGTCGGGGTCTTTTTTTTTTTTTTTTTTTTTGGCTCAACAACTTTGGTCTCCCCCTTTTTTTCTGCAACAGAATTTTTGTACTGGTGGGGGTTTTTTCAGGGGGTGTGTGTGTTCAGTATTTTTGGTTAAGCCATCTGGCAACCCTAGCAGAAGGGACGAGGAGTCCTGTGGCACCTTATAGACTAACTGAAGTGTAGGAGCATGCTACACTAAGTCTATGCTCCTACACTTCAGTTAGTCTATAAGGTGCCACAGGACTCCTCATCGCTTTTGCAGATTCAGACTAACACGGCTACCCCTCTGATACCTAGCAGAAGGGTACACCACCTTACTTTCACCTCTGGTTTCATTACAAAAGCTGAAAGCTAAATAAAGCTGGAGTTAATCTTTTTTCCTGCCCCGACTCAAACTAACTTCTTTCCCAAATGGAAAATGTTGGGTGAGCATAGAAAGACTATGGTTTGAGGAGAGAATGAGAACAAAGGCCAATTCCTGGGGACAGTCACACTTTTGTAGCCTTATTGACTTCAGGCCAGGGTCCAGGAGAACAGGTTTTTGCACAAGAATAGATTTAGGTGTCTTCTTCTTTTTCACACCTGGATAAGCAGAATCTCATTCGTCTGGGTGAACACTTTAAAAGGGGGATAGGGGAGAAGCAAGATCTGTCTGCTTGATCCTTCATTCTACACCAGCCTAATAAACAAACCCCATCCAGAATTGATAGTTCTTTTGAGATGTTGAGTTTCAATGAACTCTTTTTGTTAAGGGGGCAAAGAACACAACAAGGAGTAGCTCTGTTTTGTCTTACTCGTTCAAAAGCTGAAAGTGCAGGAGACTGGACTAGACGACCTTTATAGGTATCTTTTAGTCTTATGATTCTATTATTCTTACTGTGGGGGAGCTAATGAATACAGAGGAAACGCATTTAGGCTGCTTGTTACAGATAGGACACTGCAGCAGATCCCCCTGGCTCTGTAGCTCTCACATTAACCAAAATCCACCTGGCTGTAGTCATAGCCCCCCCCACAGAGCTCTGGGTCTTGAAGTACCGAGATGTCTGTGTCTGACAATGTCTGTGTCAGAAGTACCGAGATGATCTCCCAGTTAGATTTTACTAAAGAATGTCTTCAGTTTATTGGATTCATATCACTCTCAGCTATAGAGAGAAAAGATGGCAAAAGCTTATCTATTTGAATGTACTGAGTTATCATTGAATCTAATGTGACAGAAAGTTTCTCAAATGTTGAAACTGCATTACAGATGTATTTGTCACTAATAATCATTAACTAAAGAGGAGAACGTTCTTTTTCTCTTCTAACAAGGGTCAAAAATGTCCTCCGATCCACCATGATTCAACACCATCTCAGTGCTTTGTCCCTCCTGAGTACTGAGAATGAAATTGTCTGGTCTTAAAGCTATGATGACATCATTCCTGATCTTGCCACAGCTAAAGTGGGGGGGAGGGAGTTCAGTGTAGCAAGAGTGGAACAAATGTGTTAATTACACAAATTTTACATATAGATAAATGCTTACTTTTTTTTTTTTTCAACAAGTAATTTATACTTAGGCCCTTCCCTCATACTAGCTTTAGGCCCCTCATAACCTTAGTCTGGCTCTGCCTATTGGGAAGCTTTGAAGGAAGTGATGTTCCTTGGCCCCTGAGAGGAATTAAATTATTTCTTTCCTATATATTCAGGTTCAAATCTTGTTTTAATTAATCTTTTCCTCTGTTTAATTAACTCAGTTGTTGTATGCCTTTTAGCCTGCTTCCAGATTATTCTTCTACTTCCCCTTACTCCATAATCTGGGGTCAGGTGGTCATGCCAGCATTCACCCTCTGCGTCTGTCTGAGGCAGCACTAAGGTCCACCTGCTTACCTTCTTCTTTGATGCAATCCAACTATCACTTCCTCAGGATCTATTTTCTACCACCTTCTCCTGCCATGCTGTTTTTGTCCTGTTGGTACATTCTCTATGCATGTCCAAACCATCCAATCACACTTCCTGGATTTTGTCAGCCACATCACAGATTTTGGTTTCCATCCTAAAGCTTTCATTTCACAATCTGTCCCATTCTTGTACTGTGCAATGACATCTCATCTCACAGACCTATAAGCACTGGCTCTGCTTTTCCCTTCAGTGTTCATGCTTGTGCATCACATAGCATGAGAGGTGCACCACTGTTGTACACAATCAGGCTTTCAGTCTCACTGGCATGTGCTTGTCATGCATCACACTGGAAATGGTGTTCCACCCGCCTTTAGCACTCCCCAGTCCAGAATGACTCTCCTATTCAGGCTCACCATTATCTGAGTAAAAGCCACCCACCTATTTGAACAAGTCAGCCTGGTTGAGTCACATTCCATTAATCTCCATAGCCAGTGTCCCGGTGGCACCACTACTGACCCATGTGACCTCAGTCTCAGTCATGTTCCTTTTTCACACCATCCCTACTCAGCTGGTCATATTACTGTTAAGCTTTTAGACTCTTCCTTAAGTGTAACTGAAACACAGCAAAATGTATAAATATTTAATGCACCCATATGAATTCCAGGCTTTTTATCCATCTGACCTGAGCCATCATTGTGTAACTCCAGTTTTGTACCAATGGAGCTATACTGAAATAAATGAAGTTACAATGGCATAAACTGAACACTGAGGTGAATTAGCCCATGTATTTTGAAGTCATTTATGTAAGATGTTATCACACTTTGGGTACGTCTACACTTCACGGCTATTTCGGGATACCAGAGGTATCCCAAAATAGCTACCACAAGCTGCCCGTTATTTTGAAATATTTTTCGAAATAACTGGTGCATCCCCGTAATTCTCATTCCACAAAGGTTAAGGGATGTCTCGAAATAGCACATGTAGACGCACCAAATTTCAAAATAAGCTATAGAAATAGAATCAAAATAAGTTACACAATTTGCATAGCGCAAATTGCTTATCTTATTTCAAGTTTAGGGTGCTGTCTAGATGCACCCTTTGAGTGCTATGAGCCATGTGTTGGAGCAAGGGTTATTACTTACTCACTGAGAGGAGTTCAAACATGACCATGCTTTTACTATGGAGATTGTCAGGAAACCATGCATTAGTGATCAGCTGGTCTGAACAATACATAGTCCAAAAAGACAATAATAACAATTAATCATAATAATTAATATGCACTTGTACAACTGCTTGAAAAAAATCTCAAAATGATTTATGGACATGGATCAATTAAGCTTCCCAATCCTGTACAGGATAAAGCAGGAAAACAAGCACAAAAAGATTAAGCTGACAGTTTTCAAGGATGTCTTCTAGTTTTTGGTGTCCAGTTTGAGACGACGAGGGCTTGATATCTAGAAGTGCTTGATATCAGTGTGGCTGATGAAGACCTTTAAAGTTTAGGTTCTAGGTGTATTATTTTGAATACCAAAAAAACCAAGGCACACTAAATTTGAAAACTATTTTGATCCAAGTGGTTTATCTTAGGTCACATAATATATCAGTGTTACAGTGGGTAGCAGCACACACAAGTCATGCCTCCTACACTGATGTGCTGCTCACCAAACCAGCCGTTCTCAGATTTTAGGATCTAATATATCCACATTTCTAACTGGGAAGCACTTGAAGAACATCTCTGTACTTTACTCGGTGTAGTTATAATAAACTCTTATTCCTTCTTCTTTCCACAAGCATGGTGAGTCTGGCTGTGTGCAAGGGAAGCTTGACCATCTTTGTGGACAGGAGGAAGCATAGGTTTTGCTGTACATGAACTGTAGTCACATCATTTAGCCCAAAGCCCTCCTACAATCAATTTCCTTTAGAAACCTGGGCTGTTGGGTGTTGCTTTTGACTATCTCATTTAAAACGCTCACAGTAGGCAGCCTTTTTTCTGTTTGTCTGGAATGACCAGGCTCCAGGAAGCTTGGCTACATGGCACGATAAAATCCCAGGCCCCAGAAAATTACAACCACATCTGATCTCACATACCTACTACAGCCAGTTCCCGAGTTGCAAACGGTCGACTTACGACCGTTCGCATTTACGACCGAAGCTATCATAAATGGTGGACCCCAAGTTACGAACACGATCCGCACTTACGAACAGCGCGGTCACGTGCAACTCTATGGGGTCCGACTTAAGAACAAACCGAGTCCATAACCGGTTCGTAAGTCAGGGAGAGGCTGTACTGGTCTCGATCTGCACACACAACTCCCACTGACATCAGCAACTCTGCATGGAAACTGCACACTGGCATGTGGCAGTAAATATTTTAATAGTACCATTTCTAAACTGCAAGAGAACATACTTCTGTGATCCCCAAATGCAGGCTCCTAAGATCTCCTATTGAGGAGAGCCCCAAGCGAGGTCTTCAAAGCTACATTAATGACCTTAGGCCTGTTCCTACTCCCATGGAAGTCAATGGGAGCTTTCTCATTGACTTCAGTGGGACTAGAAACAGGCTTTTTCTCTCTAGTAACTTCTATGCACACGAAAGGTGTAAGGGGGAGTGTCTTTTAATCTAAAAGGCAACCTTTTAATCATGTCATATTCCTATTATATAGTACATCAGTCAGTCTGATAGCTACCTTGTCTGATACAGACTCACTGTGAATGTTTCAGCTGAGAGATTATATTTCCTTTTACATGTTATTTTCCTTTGAGAGATCACTCTTTCAGAGAAGAGCTCTAACAATATAAAGCCAAGGCTTCTTGTTTCACTTTATGGCACTCAATACTGGATCTGCAATTATATATTGTTCCAAATGCCTGCAGAACCGTGCCACTGCATAACGTTATCAGACTTCAGTCATGCAGGGTTGATTCATATCCCTTATAAAACAGCACAATTTCCCATGGTTACTCTTCACCTGTACACACCAATGCTCTATCACTTATTTATGACTTTGAACACATATGCAATAATTTCTTGGAATGTTAAGCATTTTAATTGCTCCATAAATAAAAATAGAAAACAAATTGTATTTCTAACAATCCCACAAAATATTACACGCCATTCTTGCAAGAGGTATATCTGTTTCCAAATCTCAGGAACTGTCTAGAGATTAGTATACAGAAATAATAAACTCTCCAGGTTCTGGATGGAAAACTAGGATAGCAAGACTTTTGAACAAAAACTGAAAGATCATTGTATTCCCTGGACACAGAGGATGGGATGTGCTACAGTAAACTGTAAAGAACTTTCATCTGGTAAAGCTGTTTGCCCCGTCTATCACTAGCCTTCCTTTTTCCACAAACTCCAGACAGTGAGCTCAGTCCTGCACCACTCAAGTGACTTTTGACATTGACTTCTGTTCGCAGCTCTGCTAGTGGGTAATGCTGGGCAAGACATATTACCTTCCTGTGCTGCAATTTTCACAGCTGTAAAATAGGGATAATGATGCTTACCTCTCTCTGCAAAACACTTTGAAAGCTAATGATGATACCAGCCTTCTTTAGGGGAAAAAACTACATCTTGCCTTGCCTTCCTTCTGTGGCACTACTTCAGTGATGAAGAAGAAACTGTGTGATAAAGCATTTGCAATCTCAGTCCCTAACTTTTCATCCTTTAATAAGAAAACATACAAAATTAACAACCTGGGGCAGAAAATTAAATCCCTAGAATTGGATCGTATTCAGAATAAATCTAAAGAGGTTCTTTAAATCTAATCTCTCTGAAGTCTCAATATAACATGATACTCTCTCAAAGTGCAGGTTCTCTAGCTTGCTTCTTAAAAGTGCTTTGCATTGCAGAGTTTGACAATTCAGGCTACTTTTTAATTCCATTCAAAGGTGACAAATTAAATCATAAAAGAACAGAAACAAGATATTGGCACTTGACTTTGGAAGTAATTTGGAATTAGATTCTTAGGTTAACACAAAGATATTGTCACTTTGTTTACTGGTTTGTAATGTATTTGATTCTCATTCCACAAAACAGCCTTTTCAATTTCTTTTTCCAAGTATGACTGGAAAAATATACACAAACACTCAGAGCAATCCATTTAATAAAAGAAATTAATGTAGCCATTAAACTGGCATGTAAAGAGGCCTGAGAGCAAATGGTGTCCCATACAGCTGCTCTCTAATGAAGCTGGATCTAGCTTTAATTTTCCTGCTACATTTTCTGAAGTCATGAATTCAAGAATCTCACAATAACTTTACAGAGATGCTGATAAAATAAGCCTCATAACACCCAGGTATTATTATAGTCGCTTTATAGATGGGCAAACTGAATATCCTCCCCACAAGAGCCACATGCAGAGGGGACCCCTCCCCTCCAGGACAAAAGAGTTGGCAATCTTCATGTAAGAGTGGGCAGGGGTGAAGCAGAGAGACGAGTGAGCTATATGCATCATCCGCAGCCAACCCCCCAGATAATCTATTTAAAAGTTAGTATAACTGGGAGAAGGAGCCCTTCCAAGTTGTGGATAGTGAGGCTACATCTAGACTGCAGGCTTCTTTTGGAAGAAGCTTTTCTGGAAGAGATCTTCTGAAAAAACTCCTTCCAAAAGAGAGCATCTACACTGCCAAGATGCATTGAAAAAGCTATTTGCTTTTTCAAAAGATAGTGTCCACACTGAATGGACACTATCTCGCATTTAAGCTGTGATTATTATGGATGGGGCGGCCACCAGGACACCTGTGCTTTTTCCTCTTTTTTCGAAAGAACTTCCCTGTCCTCACACGCCTTTTCCCGAAAGAGCTCTTTTGGGAAAAGGCTTTGTCCTTGTAGAAAAAGGTTTACCAGTGTTGGAAAGCCCCCTCTGACCTTTCAATTTTCTTTCAAAAGAACATGATTGTGGTGTGGACATAAGTGAAGTTTTATTGGAAAAATGGATGTTTTTCCGAAAAAAAACCTCTGTAATGTAGACTTAGCCTGTGTGTGAGAGTCCATGACAGCCCCAGCAAAGAGAGCTGTAGGGCCAGCATTGATTGCAGAGGCCACCAGAGGTTCACCAGATATCTACACTGAGCTCAGGGAATGCGAGGTTTCTGGGGACCAAGCTGCCCACTCATTTCAGCAGAGAGAAGGGAGAAATCCTTAACTCCCCAATGGAATTGTTTGGTGGAATCTCTGCAAAGTCAGCTTCAAGGAGCATGTCTTCCCCCTGCTAAGCTTTCCTTTGTGGGAGAGAACAAATTGCCCCTTGCTCAGGTCCTACACTGTGTCAGTGGCAGATTCAGATAGGGTATGTCTACACTACCACCCTAGTTCGAACTAGCGAGGTAATGTAGGCAACCGGAGTTGCAAATGAAGCCCGGGATTTGAATTTCCCGGGCTTCATTTGCATAAAGCCGGGCGCCGCCATTTTTAAATGTCCGCTAGTGCGGACTCCGTGCCGTGTGTAGCCGCGCGGCACGGACTAGGTAGTTCGGACTAGCGGACATTTAAAAATGGCGGCGCCCGGCTTTATGCAAATGAAGCCCGGGAAATTCAAATCCCGGGCTTCATTTGCAACTCCGGTTGCCTACATTACCACCCTAGTTCGAACTAGGGTGGTAGTGTAGACATACCCATACAGATTCCAGGAGTACTGTCTCCCTATCCTCTGCTCTAGCTAGAAGATGTAATTTCCTTCTGTGTCCATATTATTGGGAAAGCTGGACAGGGTAACTACAGCAATCACCATCCCACAGAAATGATTAACTGACCTTCAACTATTTGCTAAAACGACTGCCCAACGCCTTGAAAAGACCCATACTCATCTTTGCATAGTTTGTACAGAACCTGGCACGAGGGGGCCTAGATCGGCGCCTCAGTCTGGGCAGAACTGACAAAGAATGTTAAATAAAGGCAGGAAGTTGGTTGTATCCAGATTTAATATGGCACTGGCAATGACAGAAATGTGCATAACATCAGCATGGAAAGTAAAACCTCTGACTCCATCACACTATCCCCTTGCTGGACGTTACTGCTTTGGAGCGTTTAAATACATTTGAAAATTACCTCAATAGCTCAATAAAATACACTTAAACAATCGCTTATCTTGCCCCTCCCACTGTCCTTTGGCTGTCATCACTTGCTGCTCTATGTCTTATTTAGGACTCAACCCTATACCTTACTGTATTTACGGGCCAGCTGATGGGGGAGGAGTAAAGGGGGCAATTTCCCTGGGGCCCAGAAAGTGTAAAGGTCCTGGGACTCTCAGTTGCTGCCACAGGAGCCCTGGGCAGCATTCTCCAACTGACTATAAGGGTCAATATGCCCCGGGGTTGTGGGTGCCATCTGGGCATTGCTGGGGGCTGGGTGTACTGGCCCCACCCCTTCTACCCAATGCCCTGCCCCTTCCAGGAGCACGGAGCTGCCCCCTAGCTCCCACATATCCTAAGGGTCCAGTTACACTGTCAGCTTTACCGTATATTTATTAAATCTTTTAATCTCAGACCAGGCATTCATTGATTACAAGGGCTGTCACAGACACCTTCTTATTCCAGATCAACATACTAAAACCAAGCTGCAGCTCTTGACTGCTTATATGCATTTCCTCTTGTTTCTCTATCTCCAGACTTAAACAATCATCTCCCTGAATAAGGGTCATGATGACCGAGACTTTCAGAAGCTCTTGATGATATAATTGATTCCCAGATGAGATGTTCTTTATGAGCTTCTTTATGGAACTATCCCTATTTCTGGATCAGTGGGGAAGACTCGTTTACACAAGGTCTCCAGGGGCATCAGGTCACATACATGGGTGATAATTATTCCAGGTGCTCAGTCATATTCAGTTAGGGAAATGCAATGACATTTAATTTAGCAGGTCAACACTAAATATTTACAGATGAGAAATATGCATCTGAAACATCCTCAACTTTCCCTTCCACTGAATCTACAAACAACATGAGGGCATATAAAATAACGGAATCTTAATAGAGCAACATCTCAAGTGGCTTGCTCAATTTCCAAAACAGAGTTAACTATTAGCCAAAGCAGGGATCACAATAGCTGCAGGAACTGGATACCTGGCTTTTTCTCTTGGAAAAGTGCTCTGCCTTGGTCAACCGCCACTATAAGCAGTAGGTTTCAAAGAGGAAGCTGTCAGGATGCTAGGGGTCTGATGACTCTGCCATCAATGTTTCTTAGCCAGACGTCCACTGCTGCAATGCCTACCCTGGTTCTTCATCACATTTGCCAAATCTTAAGGTAGAAAGGCTCAATCTTCAACCTACCAATGTCTGTAGGAATTGACTTGTTTGACTAATGTATTTATTAGTAATAAACATGCATCATCCAAAGTCATTTCTAAAATATCAACACAACAAACACTGGATTTAAAAAGAGCAAATTTTTTCACTTTTTATAGAAATAAAGGTGCATATACACTCTGTAAAAACAAATACAAAATCCAGGGTAATCTGAGCAATTATCTGTAATGTCTATTCAAAAATCCTGAATGTGTCAGGCTGCTAGTCCACTTCCTATGTTTTTTCTATCTGGAAGATCTGCAAGTAATTTAGTCTTATTTTCCCAGAGTGCATAGACATTCTGTTTGTTTACACTGGAGACAAAATGTTACTCAATTGATGCAATTCTATTGATTAAATAATGGCTTTCTTCCTCATATATAGGCAATTTCAGCCTTATATCATAAAAGTAGTAAGTGATTGTCATCTGTATGCATGTTATGTGACAGGCAGATTATCAGGTATAAGTCTTAGTACCTAATGACAGGACCTTTTCAGTGAGTGAATCAGGTCTGCATACTTATAATCTGTTATAGAGACAGGGTAGATGATTAAGTAAGTCCACAAAAGGTAAACTATAGGCCAACTATAGCTTGTCTAAATGGTCAGACCTTGACTAGGTGAAAAGAAAGAGACATTTTGTCCTATTAATGCATTAAAATGGTGTGAGACAGCTTGTGTTTCTCAATAACTTTTTATATTAATTTATATCCCTTTTCTTTAACAATATTAGGGGGCTGCACCCGCTGCTCACTATGCTTGCCAACCCCCCCTCTCTCTGGTGGCTTTCGTGGCCAGAGAGCATGAGAACAGGATGATGTCATTCTGTCACCCAGCAGGAAAAACTTTTTTATAGAGAAAGAGAGATTATTTAATATATAGTATCTTTTCCCAGTCACTTTGAAAGGAAAATAATCTTACAAAAGTCATTTCTCACAAAGAAATGAAACTACAATATGAAGAATGAATTGTTCCATTTAAAAGAAAAGCCAATCAGAGTTTCAAAGTCTTTATACTATAAGGAACTGGTCCAAAGCTCCTGGAAAAAAACTGACCCTTAAAGAAACAATCCCATTGGCATTAGTGGGTTTGGCTCAGGTTCTATGGGACAGATTTTCAAAAATATTTAGGCACCAGAAGATGCAGATAGGTGCCTGCTGGGATTTTCAAAAGCACCTAAACAGGTTTAGGCACCTGACTTCCATTTACTTCAATGGGAATTAGGCATCAAGAGGAACTTACAAAAATCTCTGTGTAGGTCGGATATCTATGTGCCCTTTAAGCACCTACATGCTTTTGAAAATCTGTCCCTAAGTCAGGCGTGGGCAATAAAATGGTGGCTGGCCATCACCACTATATTTACATGCGCCTCCACAGGTATGGGCAATTGCAGCTCCCATTCGCTGCAGATCGCCATTCCAAGCCAATGGGACCTGCAGGAAACAATATGGACCAAACAGCCACTATTTTATTGCCCACCCCAATGTAACTGCACAACCCACCTTTCCATCCTGGTGAAATTCTCTGATTTCAAGTGCATGATAAATTCTTTCAGAACAGTACTGTGACATCAAATCAGGCCACATGGGAAGAGAAGCTTCACTGCACCAAATTGCTGCATACAAATAATGAAAAGATTACTCTGAAAATCCCTTTTATATGTATTTAACTGTTACTTGAAATATTGCAACTAAGCACTGCAGCACCCTCCCACCTTATGCTGGTATTCCACAAAGTGGAATCACCTTTGCTTAGCTGATGTGGCTCAGAAATTAGACGGGGAATTGGAGAAATAGCAAAGGTGTTTCAGACCCTCATGTTGATGACTCAGTAGATAAAGACAGCTCCCCTGACCTGGAAGCCCTCTGAAATAATAGGAGTCTTTACATTAATTTCAGCGGACTTTGGATCAAGCCACTAACCAACACCCAAACAATGTGCCAGCACTGAATTGTGGAAAGTGTTGGCTCACAAATAAGACTTAAAATAGAAATTCTTACTGCTGGTGATAAATTCATAGAGACCATGGCACTTTTTGTAAAAATAGCAATATTAGCCCTAATTTACCTCTACCTTACAAAGTTCCAGCTAAGTACCCACATTCTCCCGGTCATTTATTTTAATATTTCATATAAAATAGTATTCACTCCCTGTCCTAAATCTCTGTGTAGTGATAGTGTGCTGTTGCTGCACATAAGACCAATGGTGGTTGCATTTCAGTGATAAAATGATCTCCGTATACTATAGCCTTAAAAATGGAAGATGGAAGGCAAATAGAAGAGAAGCTGGCAAGGATGAAAACATAGCTTTACCGGTATCAGTCACCTATGTCCTTCCCCAATTTCTCTGTTTGGATCTCCTGCTTCACTACCTGAAAAGTCTGTTTTCAATCATATTTCTGTAAAGCAATAGTGACATCTAGTGATCAATTAGTCTAATGTATGCTTTTAATCTAATTTATGTTCTTGTGTCCTGAACTGTGGCACCTTCAGGCTTTCCTGGAGGGAAACTGCAGTGAGGCATGCACAAGACTAGCCTTGAACTAGTTGAAACAGCAACAAACAAAAACATAATAATTGATGAATAGGTGGCTTAGGTATGTTAGTTAGCTGCCAAACTAACAAGTTTTACTGAGCATGAGCAAACTGAAATTTTTGAGAAACTAAGAACTTGACCATATTTAAGTGGATTTTCCTGGAGATGGCAAAAGGCATATCCCTGACACCAGGACAACCGCCCTAAAATGCAAGTCCGTGCTCCAAACCAAGGAGGCACTGGAGCTTCTTAAATAAACAGTTGTATGAATTTTGACATGGTCAAAACAGCAAATGTTTCCCTTACTCTCATTCTCAAAATGGCCATACCACTTTGGTTGCAATATTTAAAAAAAAATTCAGGCTGAAGCTGATACCCAGCATGAAAAAAAGTTGGCCCCAATGGTTATGGTTTTGTAAAGATATAAGCGATCCAAAATAAGGTCTTATAATGGGAAATGTCCAGCAATCTTATCTATAGGCATCGCTACCTGCACTGCCTATGCTTTCTTGAATAGCAGTCAATGTTCTCCTGAAAGACTATTTCACAAAGATACATTCAATAATGCTTCAGTAATGCAAATTATAAAGGGTCTAAAATCTTTAAAAACAGTGCTGATCTATTTTCACTATAAGATCCTACCTTAAATATTTTATAGAAGCTTGAGAATTTTGCCTAAAAACACAACTCTTTCCAAAACCAGTATGCAGACTGTAGTGGTTTGTGTTGCTGGGTGTGCTTCATACCACACAGCAACATCTGCTAGCAGTTAATTTGAAAAATGGGAGGCTGTCACCACAAAATGTAGCCATTTTAAAATAAACACAAGAAAAATATTACCCAAGCAAAAATAAAGCTCACAATAAATGTAAGTGGACGGTAGAGCTACACTAGCATAATGAATTTTATAACGGATCAAACAACTCACCATACTGAAGCTGACCACCAAAGTGACACTTTTAAGTGACTGCAGTTGTCAAGTTGATAAAATCAGGCTCCCCCATTCCTATTGCTTTCCCCCCTCCCCCATAAAAATAGCTTAATTACCTATTTATTTTCCTAGGTAGTAATATTTTAAAACTACAAACCCATAATCCAGTCTTTCAAAGAGATTTGTCAGCAGAAAAGCTTTGGGCTTTCCTCTTTTAAGGCTGTAACTACAAAGACCATATTTCTCTGACCATCACAGTAAATACAGTATGAAAGCAAAACCCAGAAAACAGTCACTGTTCAACAGTGGTAGAGTTGTTTACTGACTGACCAGATCATTAGACAGAGAGAAAGGAAAAATAAGTTATTATCTACCATATGTACTAGATTTATTTTTGATACTTCTTAACCTAAAAGGAATCATTTAGAAAAAAAAACAGCCAACAAAAGAAAAACGTATCAAATAAGTGAGGTTTTGCCAGTCCTCTACCTGCAGAAAACAGCTGTGACAGTCACTGGCCCATACAGAGGATCAAAAGCTACAAAATGAGTGCAAAATGAAATGAAATGCTCATTAATTGAGCACCACCTTCCTGTACACCGAACAGCTGGTAGAGGGGATGGGAGGAAGGCATACGGAGGAACTTTGGGACTGATGTTTTCTAGGAGCTCTGCCAACTACTGCAGGGGCACCATTTAGGGTGGGCATGGGGGACAGTAGCCCCCCTCCTGAGTTTGAATCCCTGGATTTCATGCTTGAGGACTGCTTAAAGCCCATGCCCTGATTCCAGAGGCAGTTCTTAAATGCAATTGTTTGGGCTGTTTGCAGGTTAGCCTTTGGGCAGGGAGTCTGTTATAAAAAGAGGGAGGGGCAGGGTGATTAATAACAACAAAAGGCTGGTTATTCAGGTAGTTGAAGTCTGGAAGTCACTGGATTATCATGAAAACATTGCCCGGAGTACTCCACTTAAAAGATAGGGGGGGAATTACAGGAATTAATGTTGTTCTGCAGGGATTTGCATTTGGAGCACTGCTGTTAAACTTCTCATAAATGTTCTTGAAAAAGGGGTAAACAGTGATTGATCCAAAGCTCACTGCAAAGAGTTATAAAGAGATCTCACAAAACTGGGTTACTGGGCAACACAAAGGCAGATGGAATTCAGTGTGATAAGTGCAATGTAATGCACATGGGAAAATATAGTCCTAACTATAGATACAAAAATGATGGAGTCTAAAACAGCTGTTACCTCTCTAGAAAGAGATCTTGGAATCCTTGTGGATAGTTCCGTTAAAACAGATGCTCAATGTGCAGTGGTAGTTTAAAAATTAATAAGCTAACCGAATATTGGGAATCATTAGGAAAGGACTAGATAATAAGACAAAATACCATACTGCCTCAATATAAAATTATTATATTCCACATCTTGAATATTGTATGCAGATCTGGTCACCCCATCTAAAAAGAAAAGATGTATTACATTTGGAAAAGGTACAGAAAGAGCAACAAAAATGATTAGGGGATAAGGAACAGCTTACATACGAGGAGAGATTAACAAGTCTGGGACTTCTCAGCTTGGAAAAGAAATTATTAAAGGATGGGGAGATATGTTAGAGGTCTAGAAAATCATTACAGATATGGAAAAATAGAATAAGGAAATGTTATTATTCATTCCTTCACTAGCATAACACAGGATGATGAGCCAATGACATTTATAGACAGCACATTTAAAACAAACAAAACAAGCAACAGGGGATGCAGGATGAGTGCCTCTTCTGTTTATTCCTTCTGAAGCACCTGGGACTGGCCACTGGTCAGAAGACAGGATACAGCGATAGAAGGACTGTTGGAGATATTTTAGACATATAGAAAATCATGAATAGTGTGCAAAAATAGAATAAGGAAATGTTATTAATTCCTTCACTAACACAACACAAGAAACTGACCCACTTAAATTTATAGGCAGCAGATTAAAACAAACAAAATAAATCCTTTTTTCACGGTCAACTTGTAGAATTCTTTGCCAGGAGATGATGGAAAGGCTCAAACTATAACAGGGCTCCAATACGGACAAAATAAGTCCAAGGAGGATAGGTCCATCAATGGCTACTAGCCAGAATGGGCAGGGAAGGTGTCCTCCTTTCACTCACATAACACAAGAAGATGACTCAATTACATTTATAGACAGCAGATTTAAAACAAATAAAATATGTGACAGGGGATGGATCAGGACGATTGCCTCTTCCATTTATTCTTCCTGATGTACCTGGCATTGGCCACTGTTGGAAGACAGAATACTAGGCTAGAAGGACCTTTAGTCTGACCCAGTATGGCCATTCTGGTTTTCTTATATAGAGCTGAAATGTAGCTGCCCCTTGCTGTAACCCACCCCACTTCCCTTCCAGAGCTGAGAGAGAGCCCAGGAGTCCTTACCGAGTTATTAACAAAGTAAGAATACACATTCACATTTTAAGGCTAACTAGTGTCCCTTAAGTGACTTGCCACAGGATGTCAGAATGTTAGTATTAGAGCTGAGTGGGTTGATTACATATTTAATTTTCTTTCTTTTATATCATTAGACACAGAGTCTCTGCTAACTGCTAAGTTGTCTGCCAAAAAAAGCTGAGTTTTCCAGTGCCTGAGATAGAGATGATGTCAGGGAGGGGTGGGAAAGGGTGGGAGGAATTGGTTCTGTCATTTAGTGCTTGGCTTGTACTGAGCATGCTCAGTAACACTGCTGTCCCCAGTCTGCCTCCCATGCTGTCACTCTCTTCTCCCCCCTCCCTCCATCATGGGATGCACAGGTTTCCCCTCCCCCTCCCTCCCCCCCACCTCCAAAATCTGAAATGGCGCCCCGTCCATAGACCTCGAACTACTGCCCTTATTGTGGACTGCAAGATACCACATTTAGGGACAAATGTTTTTTGGGAGCAGGAGGTGTAAAGGGTTTCCCCTGCCTTGCTAGCAGGGGAGGAGGAAGTGTGTGATTTGACAGCAAGCCTGAGCAACCAGAATTGATACAAAGTGTTCTTTGGAGGCTGAGGGTGGAGGCAACTGTTCTCCGCTCTAGGGGAGGTAGAGACTGTTCTGCCAGGGTGCTGGCCATGTGAAAGGTTATGCAATTTGTTAGATAATGTGGTCTCTTTTCATTAACTTGGATATCCTCAAGCTATATTTTTAATGAATGGAGATGCCTATCTCCTAGAACTGGAAGGGACCTTGAAAGGTCATCAAGTCCAGTCCCCTGCCTACACAGCAGGACCAAGTACCCAGGGGCAGATGAGGATTTTGTGGGACCCAGTGCAGCACAATTTCGTGGGGCCCCCCTTTGACACATTTGCGGTGGCACCACGGCGCATGCACGAGGCTTCTTGAAGCACGGGACCGGGGGCGGCCGCCCCACTCGCCCTGCCCTATATCTGCCCCTGCAAGTACCATCCCTGACAGATTTTGCCCCAGATCCCTAAATGGCCTCCTCAAGGATTGCAACCCTTCGTTTAGCAGGCCAATGCTCAAAACACTGAGCTATCCATCCTGCCCCCCCCCGCCCCCGCTTCCATTCTTTGCACTGAAGAACAGGCAAAGGTCCCTGTGTTAAAAAGAGCATGAGATCATGTCATTAAAACCAAAGTTATAATGCAGTCAAACAAGGAGCTGAATTAAGATGAACAAGCAACATTGATTGTTGGCATTTCCTAATTACAGAATGTTTGAATTTGACTTTCAAAATGTATGCTCTTTAAATGTCTTTTTTGTATGTGATATGCAAAACAGACTGTATTGCTGTTCTGTAACTGAAGATTATTTTGTTCCCTAGCTTCCCAGAACTGAATTAGCTTTGCTTTTGTTTCAGTTTCCACAAGTGCCAATCAAATTAATAAGACTGAATTTGTACATCACCTTCCAGCTGCAAATATCAAAGTAGCACACAA
The DNA here is from genome assembly GCF_049634645.1 of Pelodiscus sinensis. Classification (NCBI taxonomy): domain Eukaryota; kingdom Metazoa; phylum Chordata; order Testudines; family Trionychidae; genus Pelodiscus; species Pelodiscus sinensis. Next base: position 170,719,441 of record NC_134713.1, read on the forward strand.
AAAAACATTAAACAGCTAAATTATGTTTTCACTTACGCTCATGTGGATCTAGACTAACTCCATTGACTTTGGAGTATGTTTCTCTCCAAGTTGGCCCTACATTATTAGCTCTATAGACCTCCACAAAGTACTGTATGTATGGTGAGTGATAGTATTCTCATTTTACAAGTGTGGAAACAGGCAATCAGACGTTTGTTTTTTAAGGGCTGGATTTTGCCTTACTCTTCCACAGGTTCTGAATGGATGGGAATGCTTTTGTGAAGAAGTACAATAAGCTCCTCCTGCATCCAGGTAGTTCTGGGAGAAATTCAGATGCGTTCTCGTGCTCTATGGGCTTGTGGTTGTTGCATAAATTGCTAGTTTCGTCCCCTGGAGGCTAGTTCAATTTGCCTCAAGAAGAGAGTTACACTTTCAGGCTGGGTCCAACTCTATTTTATTGTTTGCAAACAAGGACAGCCAAGGAGCTCAGTGCTCAAATCAGGGTCGACCTTGAGCATCGCCTGAGCTGAAACTTTTATAGATTTCACATTCCTTCTGGTCAGCGTGTCGCAACATGATTGGTCACTGCAAGTTTACTCAGTTCCCTTGCAGAAAGTTTAGCAGCTTCTAAGACATGCGCAATCAGCTAAATGATACGTGCTGTTTCTAGCTTAAGCAATGGAGGGGAAGAAGCACACTTAGTTTTTACTACATGGTGACTCTACAGAGAGGTGTCAAAATACCTGGTCAACTATCATATACTAAGCAAGAGTCAGAACTGAGATGGACATGAGTTTTCTAATGCCCAGACCTCTGCTCTAGTTGCTAGACATTGCTGCTTCTCTCTGTCTCTCTCTTCCTATACCACTGTACTCTAATTACTGCTCCATTTTCAGCTGTCCAATATCAATTCATGTAAATTTATTGCACAGCTTGTCTATAATATCAGTGGCCATCTTTTGATAGTTGAACTCTATATATAGATATATATAAATGTACAGCTGAATTAGACCTTGTTTATGGAGATAGTTAAGTTTAGTATACATATTGTTAGCTAAATCACTAGCATTTACCTGCATTCGGCACAAATGGGAATTTTGCCATATAGTAAACTCTGGACTGTAATTGGATTATTAATCCAAGTAGATGATTGGTTGATAACAACCTATAGCATGATTCTTTTCGTTGGATTTCTCACTACCCCTTTGCAGTGATCTCAAGTGGGGTTGATTATTATTAAAAAATAAAGTTAATGGTTTAATTGGTCATCTTGCTCATTGTTTTAAATGATCTAAGACTAATCCTGCTTTAGCTGACAGTGAAAGAAGGAGGAGGAAGCAGGCTTCTGAAATGTTTGAGAAATGGTGGTGTTGGAAGTAATAATGATTCCCCAGTGACTGACCTGACTTACTGGCATTCTGAGAGCAAGATCAACACAAGCAGTGTTGTATCTTTTCTCCAGAGATTGCTTAGTTAAATAATCCACGTTACTAAATAACTTTTGCATTTCTCTGCAGCTAGTAAGCATCTGATTCTCCAAGGACATATTTAAGTTGCACATACCCACCAAGGCTGTTTGGGAAATAATGATTTATTGGAGGGGAGGAGAGTCTTTACAAAATCTCACTTTGAAGTTTTTGCTTGTGGCTTTGCTTTATTGTTGAGCATATGGAACTGTAATAAGTTTGCTCTCAAGTTGTCAATCACCATTTTCATTAGCACAGCAGCAGCGCACCACGAACAACATTCTCCCCTAGAGGGAAAGGAGGGTCCCCCCCAGGGATCTGTTGGCAAAGTCTCAAACAAACAGAAATGTTTTCTGTTAGAGTCAGGCTAAAGAAAATCACCTCTCCTCCTAGGCATCTTTGCTGGCAGTCCAAACTTTGGCTGAGATCTGGTAAACAAAAGTTTCGAACAGCACATTGAAGATTCTAAGGTTAAAATCCAAATGACAACAAATCGGTCTCAAATTCGTTGTTTTTCCTTCTCTCCGAAAATCTCTCAGTAAATCCCCAGCCCAGAGAGAGGAGAACCCTGTCTCTTCAAAGTTCAGTCCCAAGTCGTAGACAACATTAGTATCTGAGGTTTTCTAAATCCATGAGCAGCTGCTTCAGGACCACTTCCTCTCCCTCGGCAGTTGTTATCTGGGGTTGCATTTCAGGACCATACGCAGGGGGGTAAACATACCTCCCTATGGTCCTCCAAATAAGCATGAGGCTAGGGCAGCGCATTGCCCCTGCCTCCCTCCCCCATGCTCCAGTCGGCCAAGGGAAGTCTGGGGCTAATCCCTCCCCACACACACACCCCCAAAGAGTGAGGCTGGGGTGGGGTTGGGCTTCAGCGGCAGGGCAGCCACCAGCCCCTCCCACGTCTGGCACCCCGCCTCCCAGAAATTCCTGCATACAAGCCTACATTTTCAGGAAGGAAAAAATCCTGGAATAGGTCCCAAACATTCCTCTCTCGGCCTGAACATGCCTCTGTACCACATTAAAATAGTCTTACTCTTTGGCCTAGATGTCAGAGAGAAACATGTAGACAGCTCTCTGCTGCCCCTATCCCTGAGCCTGGCTGCAGATCCATTCCAGGCCTGCTCCTAACACAACAATAGTGTTCTGCGGTTATGTCTATGTGCCATAAGAAATCCACTTCACCAAGCCTCATATGGGCTTGCAAGGCTCAGACTGTAGAGCTAAAACTGCCATGTAGAAGTTCAGGCTCAGATCCCAGGCTCTGAGATCTGCCCCTCCACTTTTTGCAGGATTTCAAAGCCCAGGCTCCAGCTTTAGCCTAGCATCTACGCCACAATTTCTATCCTTGCCCACCCAAGTCAGCGCTCCCAGACCAGCTGTGGCCTGCTGTGGAGACTTTCTTGCTGAGGAGCTGTACTCTGGAAGATATACCGGGCAATATATGTTGCAGTTCCTTGGCACCGCTCCTTAGCATAGCCAAGTATCTCTCCCATTGTGACTGAGGAGGAGCTGATAAAATATTTGTGAATGGGAGAAAAAACAAGACCCGAATATTGCTTTCACTCAGCCTCAATGCCATCACTGAAATTTCAGATAAAAATCAGAATTTGCCCCCAAATACTATAAAATGTGTATAATTATATCTAATACTTTTACTTCTAAAATGACTTTCATGTGAGGATGCAAGATCTCCTGGAGAACACAGACCAGCAGCTCTGCACCAGGCAAAGAGGTTCCCTGTGCCAATGCTATTCTTCAGGGCAAGTTTTATGTCTGAACTGTGGCCCTTTTGTGCCACTGAAGCTTGTGCAATGACTATAGGGCAGCAATTAATCAGGCCCAACAACTAATACAAATGTATAATTGTTGCTGCAGAATTAATTGCTGACCTTTAGTTTGATGCATGACTTAAAAATCCAGTAAGTTCTGGTTTTGATTTGTTTTGTTACTGCATTAACCCTGAATTACCTCATTTTCCAGCAAAAGTGAAAACAAATTACTCAGATTGTCTTTCTCCAACAGATGTGCCTGATCGCCCTCCCTTTCTTCCAACTCAATGTCATTCAACTCACTTGCCATTTAATAAAAGAGAGACTGGAACGTACTGTCCAGAAAGACTGCATGGCACTAGGTGGTTGGTTTCCATTTTTTCTCAAATCAAAGAAATTAAAGGCCTCTGTGTTTGTGTCCCCTCTTCCCTGTCTATGACCCTAAGAAAAAAGCTCAGAATCCAGGCACGGAGAAGAGAAGGGATGAGAAGTGCTAGAGCCAAGGTAATGTGTATCTTTTAATCTCCAGCAGGAAGCTAACGCAGTTTCAGGGTGCATTTCAAAAGGGAATTGGAAGACAGACACATGCAAGGGAATGGCTGGCTGCAACATTTCTTCAGTGTGTGGCTGGAGAAGGGAGTCAGTGGACCCCAATACTGGGGTGAAGAGACAAAGTCTCCAGACTGAACCACAGGATTTGGAGACAGAACCTCCTATTCATGCCATATTGGGAATTACGTGAGGAGACTGCCACCAAAAGGGGCAATCTGAACCATATTTCCACAGATAAATGTTTTCCTCCCTGCAAATAATTGACACAGAGTTTTTATATGCACACAATAAAGGCCCACTGACAATTTGACCATGTGAGCTAACCCCAGGGTGCTGGGATTAGAGCTGCAACATTCATCATTATGGTTAATGACACCTGCACATCCAATGCAGTGCAACACAGTAGTTCCCAGATCTGATGAGAGCTAACACTCAATGACTTAAAAATAAGATCTTCCGCTGACTGAGTGTGCAGCTTCATTTCTAGAATATTAAAATAAAAGTGTTTGTCTTTTTGGAAAGTCACAAAATTTACTTTAGCATCTTATTTTCCTGAATTAAATACTTGTCTCTTCAGTAAACTGATGCTAGCCTAGCAACGCCTTCCTTCCCAAGTTCACAGAGGAACATCAAACATATTCCTTTATGGTTTCATAATCACTTCAGACTCAAGTCTGTTTTCTGGAGTTTTTCAAGTGATTTGCAAATTCAGAGTCTGTTAAACCTGGCAGAGCAGTCACTGCAGATTATTTTATTTCAGCCCAGACATACAAAGATTTTGTTGTTTCACCTCATCGGCAGTTTTAGGATCATATTATTAGGGATAATTCCTGGAATTATGGAATTAGCTCAGATTCCTAGGATCTCGCTCTGACCAGTTTATTCTGTCTCCTCTTTATGAATGCCTAATGTGATATACAAGACAAAGAGATTTATACCATTTCAAAATATTAAGCTTTCACCTAATCATTATTGTTTGAAACTTTATTGAAACTCAACCCAATCTGCAACTGGATAGCACTAATATTTGACCTCAGACATGTGATGGTACATTAAATGTGGCTGGTAACGTATCTGGCTAGCAGATTCATGACGGGAAACTTAATGAACTAGCACTATAGTTACACTGCTGTGCACATAAGTTATATCTGGCTACCATGTGTGCCCAGAAGCAGATCTTTCTCTGGATATGTTGAAATGCTCTGTCACCACAAGTCAGGCTCGCCCTTGATATTTTTCATAAGCCTCCAGAGGAAATTAATGTTGGTTCTTAGAGGTTATATCTTTAGTATTGTAAAAAAAAACCAGATAACTTAATCGTACTGAAAACAGAAATATAGCAGAATTGAAGAAGGTAACTTAACCCACGTGAAACTGATAACTCCACCATGGGTCTCATGCTCAGTGCGTGAAAGAATTACAAGCCATGAAAACGGCTGGCTGGTGTTCTCTCCTCAGAACATTCAGCGTTACTGCCAAACTGTCTGGAATGAGGGGGGAGGGGAGTAATACAAAACAGACACAAAAGGGAGGGGAGAGAGCTGTGAAAAGTAGGTAAATGCTGGTTTTTAACATCTTATTCCAGCTTTCAGGGATCAGAACTGTGCCACAGTGTATAGCACCATGTGTTTAAGTACAGTTGCTGGTAATGGGGTACAGGCAAGGCCTTGACGAGCATAGACACAGATTTTGTTTTCCTGGGAAACTTATTAGCCAAATCATGGCAGAGATTGCACCCAACCCCAATCCCAGCTATGTATGGGTAATTTTGATAACATGGATGTACTCAAAGTCTAAATAGATCAGGCAGCCAAAGGACATATTATCATCACCGGTTTACAGATGGGGAACTGAAACACCAAGAGCTGAAGTGACTTGCCCAATATCCCACAGGAGTTTCTAGCAGAGTCAGGACTTGAAGCAAAATTTCCAGAGTCCCAGACAGTGCTTTATCAACAAGACCCAACCCTTGTTCTGTGGTTTAATCAGACTCCTAGTTTGCTGACAATTATGTCCTGCCCATCTAAGAAGCTGCTCACTGTAAAAAACAAGTACTCCTCTGAGACTATTTACTGAGTTTGTGGAACAAAGGCTTACATTGCAAAAGGATATGCCCTTTGACATGATCAGTCCCCCAGACTGCCTGAGAAACTGAGGGAAGGAAAGTGGGAGGGATGGCAATTGAGATCCAATATTTTTTTAAATGTGCAAACAAATATACACACATACACATACCCCTTTCAGTATAACTGAGCTGCGCATGCAGAATGCCCAAGGCAAAGGCCCTGTTCTGCAAAACACTTAAACACGTTTAATTTTAAGCACATGCTTAAGTACCATTGATTTCAAAGGGACTTAAAATCGTATTGAACTTTAAACTGCTGTTTAAGTGATTTGTTGAATCAGGGACTGATCCTAAATCTACTTCAGTGGACTTTGGCTGAGGCCCCAAGAGAACACCTCAGTTACTTGCATGCATCAAGAATTTTAGATTGTCATCCTGCATACACTTATAAAAATTCAGGCCTTGATGACTGGGCTGTTGAGAATAACAAAGGACACTCCATTCTCATCAGGGTTGTTAGCAATATATATGGGTGGTAGGCATTAAAATAAGAGGACAATTTGATGATTAGTACATAGATTAGCTAGGTAGACAGAAAGATAAGGGGCCATTTCTATCTCTATAACTTTGAAATAATGTGGTGGTGAAATAACATCAGTCTAGAAGCATAACAATTTGTTTCTTGATACTTTGGAATAATTGGAAAAAATAAAAAGGAAGCCTCAGAATCTTCTTCATTCCTTGAGAGTTCCACATTTCATGTGCAGATCCTTTGCCTGTAGGTTAAGAGTAGTGGTTGAGGAGAATAAAAACAGTAAGAACATTTAGAGCAATTAAGAATACATTTGGGGTTGGAGGAGGGAGACAGGAGGGATTATGTCAGAGAATTCTCTAGGACAAGCATTTAAAGTGGCCATAATCAAATATGCATGTGAAAAATTTCACCAACAAGTTTTGTGGTAAGTGGGTATAGTAGCGACAAAATTGATTTTTAACAGAGTTTAGTATAGTTGGAAGGAATTTGTCATTGTATAAATGTGCATCCTGCTTGAGGATCCATTGTTGCCTGATGGTATGTCCATGCTGCAATACAACACCCTCAGCTGGCCCATGGCAGCTGCCATAGACTTGCTGGGCTTGAGCTAAATGGCTGTAAAATTGTAGCCCAAGCATTGAGGCTCAGACTGAAACTTGAGCTCTGGGACCTTCCCACCTCATGGGCTCTTCTTGTTCAGGCTGGAGTCTTAGCCCAAAACTCCATAATGCAAATTTTATAATCCCCTCAGCCTGAGCTCCATGAATCCCAATCAGTTGACATGGGCTATTTATTGTACTGTGGACATACCCTGAATTTCTTAATTTGGTTTTTCTAAGTGTCTGGGGTTTGACTCATTAGAAGTCAACTTCTAAACTTGCTTGAACCTGGTTGCTTCTTGAAGAAATGTTATCTCCTTTAACACACAATTCATCACAGAGGGATAAGATTTACTACCATGTTGCCATTCTGTCTGACTGAGGTATTCTTCCAGTAACTCAGCAAGTCTGCAGCGAGTAACAAAAATTGCAGTCCTGTGATAACGGGAGGATTCCGATTAAAGGGAGTGATCCAATACATTGTAAAATGTAGAAGCCTCAGAAATATATTTTGGGTCTTTGCTACTTCTAATGCCTCTGATTCATATAAGAAGATCTTATCACTCTCAGGGTACATCTATACTTCCTCCCTAGTTCAAACTAGGGATGCAAATGTAGGCGACCGAAATTGCTAATGAAACCCCTTGAGTCGAACTAACATTATTCCATTTTTTGAAGAGTAACGTTAGTTCAAACCAAGGGGTTTGGTTCAAACTAACTTGTCCCAGCGCGCACTTTCACTTTTGAAACAGCTGTTGAGAGGAGTAACATGCCGGTGAGATCATGCTAATGAAGCACGGGATATTTAAATCCCTGCTTCATTAGCTATTTCGGTCACCTACATTTGCATCCCTAGTTTGAACGTACCCTCAGATACCGTAGTGATGACCGTGGTAGAAATATCTAGACAGAAAGATTAGATATAGGTAAAAAAAAATGTGTACTGAACTTTGAGTTATGACTGTTCGCCATCACCCAGTGTTTTTTGTACCAAACCCTTTCCCATATGCATAGTATAAGATCTGTAAGTGCTGGGCTAAGCAATATTTCACACCACGGACCACAATCATTACTGCAGCCTCATGGGAAAGAACATTTCTTGCCTACTGGACTGGTGCATGGTTTTTTTTCCACCTCCTCTTCCATACCCTCCCTATCGTGGGGATTCCCTGCAAAGAGTGAGTCATGTGCAGATGGTCTCTTTTGTGCACAGATCAGGGAAGGGTAGCATTGTCTGACTCAGCATTTGTTTTCTGCCACATTCCTTACTTTTTTGTCCAGGCATTTTGATTGAAAAAAATTGAAATTATTGAGAGGTCTTTCTCAAAATGATACAAGTATCTGGGAACTGTGTGTGGCCAAACTTTTCACACACTGTAGTTTAGATGATACATTATTGATAGCTGCATTACAGATAGCTGCAGCGGCACAGGAGCCAAGCAAACAGAGCTGTAAACAAGGGAGTTTGAGTGGGAGTTTGTAAAGGGAGTTTGGATTGTGGGACTAGTTTGGAGTTTGTTTTTGCTGTGGAGAGGGTGTTTTGGTTTGTTTTTGTGTTCACCGGACTAATAGGATTTTGGTGAGAAAGTAGATAAAACACAGAGGCATTAGTGGCCATGGCCCAAGTAGTAGAGAACACAAGGAGGATGATTGGATGTGGTGGCTGCGGTATGTACATGATTCTGGAGGGGGTACCTGAAAGGAGTTTTGTTTGCATGAAGTGCCGCCTGATAGAGCTGATGCAAGAAAAGATCCGAGGACTGGAGATGCAGGTGGAAACTCTGGTCGAGTTTAGAAGGGGGTTTGAGCAGATGATGGGGCAAAGGCATGACATGGCTGAAGGGGAAAGCTTAGATATGCAGATGGAAGCAGGATCAAGGGCCTCAGAGGGGGGACTGCTGGGCAAAGAAAATGGGCAGTGGAAGCATGTGACCTAGAGGACCAGGCAGAGGAAAAGATGGGTCAGTGAAGGAAAAATAGAGCTCAAGAACAGGTATGTGGAGCTGGAAAATGTAGAAGGGGTACAGCAGGTAGATAATGAAGATGGAAGGGTAAGGAAGAAGAGAAGAGTGGCTAGTCCCATAGATAAAAGGGAAGACTTAATGGAGAGAACACCAATAATGAGCATTAGGATTATAAGGGAAAATAGGAATGGCAAGGACTTGCAGCTAGAGGAAGCTAGAGATAGACCAGAGAATTTCACTGTCACTAGGAAAAGGCAGGTCTATGTGATTGGGGACTCCTTATTGAGAAGAATAGATAGGCCTGTAACCAGAGCTGATCCAGAGAATAGAAGGGTGTGCTGTCTGCCAGGTGCTAAGATACGAGATGTGGAACTGAGGTTGAAGAGGATTATTAAGGGAGCAGGAAGGAATCCATTGATCATCCTTCATGTAGGAACAAATGATACAGCTAGAACAAATTAAGGGAGACTATGCTAGGCTGGGGAGGACACTCAAGGAAATTGAGGCTCAGGTGATCTTTAGTGGGATTCTGCCTGTTCCTAGCGAAGGGCAACTAAGATGTGACAGGATTATGATGATCAATAGATGGCTTAGGCAGTGGTGCTATAAGGAGGGCTTTGGGATGTATGGTCACTGGGAGGCATTTATGGACAGAGGACTGTTCTCTAGAGATGGACTTCACCTAAGTAGGGAGGGAAATAGACTTCTAGGATGGAGGCTGGCTCAACTTATTAAGAGAGCTTTAAACTAGGAATTTGAGGGAGACGGTTGGGAGATGCCCAGGTAATCTCTACGCCAGATTTTAACACTGAGAGGGAGGAAAACGAAGTAAGAAAGGATATAGCTGGGGGTAGGAAAATGAACATGAGGAAGGGTGGGGTGGATACAAGTCTAATAGGTCATATTGGAGGTATAACGTCCGTGCCAAATTGGATAAAGAATGTGAATGAGGCCAAACAGTAAAAATTAAGATGTTTGTACACCAATGCGAGGAGCCTAGGTAACAAAAAGGAAGAACTAGAGTTATTGGTCCAGGAAGTGAAACCAGATATTATAGGAATAACAGAAACATGGTGGAATACTAGGCATGACTGGAGTACAGGTATTGAAGGGTATGTGCTGTTTAGGAAAGACAGAAATAAGGGTAAAGGTGGTGGAGTCGCATTGTATATCAAAGATGAGGTAGATTGTAAAGAAATAAAAAGTGATGGAATGGAGAAGACAGAGTCCATTTGGGCAAAAATCACATTGGGGAAGAAAACTATCAGATCCTCCCCTGGGATAGTGCTTGGGGTGTGTTATAGACCACCAGGATCCAATTTGGACATGGATAGAGACCTCTTTAATGTTTTAATGAAGTAAATACTCATGGAAACTGCATAATCATGGGAGATTTTAACTTTCCAGATATAGACTGGAGAACAAGTGCTAGTAATAATAATAGGGCTCAGATTTTCCTAGATGTGATAGCTGATGAATTCCTTCATCAAGTAGTTGCCGAACCAACAAGGGGGGATGCTATTTTAGATTTGGTTTTGGTGAGTAGCGAGGACCTCATAGATGAAATGGTTGTAGGAGACAACCTTGGCTCGAGTGATCATGAGCTAATTCAGTTTAAATTAAATGGAAGGTTAAACAAAAATAAATCTGAGACTAGGGTTTTTTATTTCAAGAGAGCTAACTTTAGTAAATTAAGGAAATTAGTTAGGGAAGTTGATTGGACTAAAGAAATTATGGATCTTAAAGTGGAGGAGGCCTGGAATTATTTTAAGTTAAAGTTGGAGAAGCTATCAGAAGCCTGTATCCCTAGAAAAGGGAAAAAATTTATAGGCAGGTGTGTTAGACCAAGCTGGATGAGCAAGAATCTCAGAGAGGTGATTAAGAAAAAGCAGAAAGCATATAAGGAGTGGAAAATGGGAGGGATTAGTAAAGAAAGCTACCTTATTGAGATTAGAGCATGCAGGGATAAAGTGAGAGAGGCTAAAAGTCAGGTAGAGTTGGACCTTGCAAAGGGAATTAAAACCAATAGTAAAAGGTTTTATAGCCATATAAATAGGAGAAAAACAAAAAAAGAAGAAGTAGGACCGCTAATTACTAAGGATGGAGTGGAGGTTAAGGATAATCTAGGAATGGCCCAAAATTTGAACAAATACTTTGCTTCAGTCTTTAATGAGGCTAATGAAGAGCTTAGGGATAATGGTAAGTTAACAAATGGGACTAAAGATAAGGAGGTAGATATTACCATATCCGAGGTAAAAGCCAAACTTGAACAGCTTAATGGGAGTAAATCGGGGGGCCCAGATAATCTTCATCCAAGAATATTAAAGGAACTGGCACATGAACTTGCAAGTCCATTAGAAAATTTTTTAATAAATCTCTAAACTCAGGGGTTGTACCATTTGACCGGAGAATTGCTAATATAGTTCTGATTTTTAAGAAAGGGAAAAAAAGCGACCCGGGTAACTATAGACCTGTTAGTTTGACATCTGTAGTATGTAAGATCCTGGAAAAAATTTTGAAGGAGAAAGTAGTTAGAGACATTGAGGCTAATGGCAATTGGGACAAATTACAACATGGTTTTACAAAAGGTAGATCGTGCCAAACCAACCTGATCTCCTTTTTTGAGAAAGTAACAGATTTTTTAGATAAAGGAAATGCAGTGGATCTAATCTACCTCGACTTTAGTAAGGCATTTGATACGGTACCACATGGGGAATTATGGGTTAAATTGGAAAAGTTAGGGATTAATATGAAAGTTGAGAGGTGGATAAGCAACTGGTTAAAGGGGAGACTACAGCGGGTCATATTGAAAGGTGAACTGTCAGGTTGGAGGAAGGTTACTAGCGGAGTTCCTCAGGGTTCAGTTTTGGGGCCAATTTTATTTAATCTTTTTATTGCTGATCTTGGCACCAAAAGTGGAAGTGTACTAATAAAATTTGCAGATGACACAAAGTTGGGAGCTATTGCCAATTCAGAAAAGGATCAGGATATCATACAGGAAGATCTGGATGATCTTGTAAATTGGAGTGATAGCAATAGGATGAAATTTAATAGTGAGAAGTGTAAGGTTATGCATTTAGGGATTAATAACAAGAATTTTAGTTATAAGCTGGGGACACATCAGTTGGAAGTAACGGAGGAGGAGAAGGACCTCGGAGTCCTGGTTGATTATAGAATGACTATGAGCCGCTATTGTGACATGGCCGTGAAAAAGGCTAATACGATCTTGGGATGTATTAGGCGAGGTATTTCCAGTAGGGATAAGGAGGTGTTAGTGCCATTATACAAGGCATTGGTGAGACCCCATTTGGAATACTGTGTGCAGTTCTGGTCTAACATGTATAAGAAGGATGAATTCAAACTGGAACAGGTACAAAGAAGGGCCACTAGGATGATCTGAGGAATGGAAAACCTGTCTTATGAAAGGAGACTCAAGGAGCTTGGCTTGTTTACTTTAACCAAAAGAAGGCTGAGGGGGGACATGATTGCACTTTTTAAATATATTAGAGGGATAAATACTAGGGAGGGAGAGAATTATTTAAGTTTAATACCAATGTGGACACAAGAACAAATGGATATAAGCTGGCTAGTAGGAAGTTTAGACTTGAGATTAGACAAAGGTTTCTAACCATTAGAGGAGTGAGGTTCTGGAACGGACTTCCAAAGGAAGTAGTGGGGGCAAAAGATCTATCTGGTTTCAAGATTAAACTAGATGGGTTTATGAAGGGGATGGTTTGATGAGATAACATGATCTTGGTAACTAATTGACCATTCATTATCAGTGGGAAATAGGTCAATGGAGGGATGATAGGAGTTACTATAGAGAACTTCCTGGGTGTCTGTCTGATGAGTCTTGTCCACATGCTCAGGGTTTAGCTGATCGCCATATTTGGGGTCGGGAAGGAATTTTCCTCCAGCGTAGATTGGCAGAGGCCCTGGAGGTTTTTCGCCTTCCTCTGTAGCATGGGGTACAGATCACAGCTGGAGGATTCTCTGCATCTTGGGGTCTTCAAAGTATGTGAAGGCTTCAATATCTGAGATATAGGTGAGAGGATTATTCTAGGAGGGGTGGGTGAGATTTTGTGGCCTGCACTGTGCAGGGGGTCAGACAAGATGATCATAATGGTCCCTTCTGACCTTAAAGTCTATGAGTCTATGATAGATTATAATTCTGGGTCTTATACAAAAGGGATTTCTGCATATCTTCTAGTGTTGCATAGCATAAGGCAAGAAATGTAGAAATTAAGATGGAGACAATCTCCTGTGTTCCCAGAGAGGAATCTGTGATGGGTTGGATACAGAGGTCCCCTTAGGGTCATCACACAATGTGCTGATCAAGCCCCTGATACCCATCTTCCTGTCCTCAGGGGCAGCCAAGAAATAGAACACCCTCAGCAGAGCAACATAGATGCTGGACCAGCTTAGCTTAACTCTGGGAGGACTCAGATATAAAGCCTTTGACATCGCCCAGGAACACAGCCCACAAAGAGGACCAAAGCCCCAGATAAATCCATCTTACTCTGTGTAAAAGTTTTACATAAAGAAAGTTTACAAGTTCACCTTCTTTATCAATAAGAGAGATGCACAGCGGTTGCTTTCTCCTCCTCTCTTCCCCACCCAGGTAACAATTATTTATACTGGGGTTGATAAAAAAAGTGTTTTTATTCAGTATAAAAAGTAGGATTTAAGTGATTGCAAGTGAAAACAGACCAATCAAAGTAAGTTACTCAGTGAAAATAAATAAAACATGCCAGCTAATTCTAATACACTAAGAAATTTGTTACATGCAAATTCTTACCCTAAAAAGTTGTTCTTATTTCAGTCTAAAGTTGATCTTTTTCTGACCTGGACCCAGCACCTTTCCCTTCACTCTCTTGCTACAGTTCTAGGACCAACCACAATTTGGGCTTACAAGAAAAATAAAATAATTCACAAATTGTTGGTTAGGACCAAGCTATTATGTTCTTAAATTATCACTGATGGCCCTCAATAGCACACTTAAAATTAAAAACATTTTCACAGTTCATATTTTTAACTTCACATACAGGAATGATACATGCACAAAAATAGGATATACAGCTTCAGCAGATAGTAACTTTTAAAACTATATGTTACAAGACCTGTTTTGCATTCAGCATCTTTGAGTTATGCATATTCATATTCATAAGCCAATTTTCATAAAACATGGGGCCCCTGTGACAAAATCATCTTAATTCTAGTGTCATAATTTGGTAGTGGGTATAGACTATGCCTGTGAGTGTCCATAATAATTCATTTCCGATCAGGCTAAGATAATAGTAGTTCAAAAGTCAGTTGCAATTAGCTATAAAGACTTATAACAAGCTGTGCAGGAGCTGGAATTTCTGTTTCACAGGAAATTCCACAATTTTACATTGTTTTGTTCCAAACTGGAGTAAAATCTAAGTGGTCTGAAATCTCCCTTGAAATATAATTTCTGGAAAAGTTTCATTTCAGATCAGTCAAAACCCTTCACTGATAAGGGTTTGGTTGGGAGTGTAGGGCAGAGGGCTGAAGCTCTCCCTCGCCTCTCATATGCAGAAAAGAGACAGAATCATCAGGCAGGTGAAAGAGGATGGTTGGGGGCACAAACCCCGTCCAAGACTGCCCCATCCCTGAACCTTCTGCCCCCCCAGCACCTTTTAGGGAGGGCAGAAGGTCTGCAGCTTCCGCCCACCACCACCCATGATTCATACATTTTACGAGGAATAAAAACCTAAATTGTAGCTGTACCCAGAGATGGCTAGGGTACTCCTTTCTCCCGGGGCACCCTGCATACTGAACTCATCCCCAGCCCCACTCCAGAACAATGACTTAAATGAAGAAAAACAAAAATGAATTGAGTTAAAGACCCAAGCAATGCTGAGACATCTTCTAGTGTATACATATTTATGAAGCAAATACGCAATTAAATAAGGTTTTTAAAATCATTAGAAAATAATGGCAAATGAAGTGCAAAAATACAGTTAGGAATGCCAAAAAAGAATTTCAAGAACAGCTAGCTAAAAACTCAAAAAGTAATAGCACAACAATTTTAAGTACATGAGAAGCACGAAGCCTGCTAAATAGCCAGTGGTTGAAACAATAGTAAAGGACAAAATAGATTAACATAATTTGTTGGGGATCAACATGGTTTTTGTAAAGGGAAATCATGCCTCAATAATCTACTAGAATTCTTTGACAGGGATCAACAAGTATGTGGACAAGGGGGATTCACTGGATATAGTATATTTAGATTTTCATAAAGCCTTTGACAAGATCCCTTACCAAAGGCTCTTAAGTTGCCTTTGGAGAAGAGAGAAAGTCCTGTCATGGTTTGGTAACTGGTTAAAAGACAGGAAACAAAAGATAGGAATAATGTATCAGGTTTCAGAATGAAGAGAGGAAAATTGTGGTATCCCCCAGAGGTCTGTACTGGGACCAATCTTATTCAACATATTCATAATTGAGTTGGGAAAAATTGCAAATGATTACAAAACTATTCAAGATACTTAAGTCCAAGGCAGACTGCAAAGAGCTACAAAAGGATCTCTCAAAACTGGACAAGAAAATGGCAGATGAAATTTGATGTTGATAAATGCAAAGTAATGCACATTGGAAAACATAATCCCAACCCCACACATAAAATGATTGGATCTAAATTAGCTGTTATCACTCAAGAGAAAGATCTTGGAGCTATTGTGGGTAATTTTCTGAAAATATCTCCTCAGTGTGCAGCAGCAGTCAAAAAATGAACAGAATGTTGAGAATCATTAAGAAAGACACAGATAATAAGATAGAAAATATCATATTACTTCTATATAAATTCATGGTACACCCTCATCTTGAATGCTTCGTGCACATGTGGTCACTTTATCTCAAAAATTGGAAAAGGTTCAGAAAAGGACAACAAAAATGATTAGGGGTATGGAATGGCTTCTGTCTGAGCAGAGCTTAATAAGCTAGGGACATTTCAGTGTGGAAAAGAGACTTACGGGGAATATGATAGAGGTCTATAAAAGCATGTTTGATGTGGAAAAAATAAATAAATAAGAGTTATGTACTCCTTCCCATAATACAAGAGCTAGGGGTCACCAAAATAAATTAATAAGTAGCAGGTTTAAAAGAAAAGGAAGTACTTCTTCACACATTGCACAGTCAACCTGTAGAACTCTTTGCCAGAGGATGTTGTGGAGGCCAAGTATATAACAGGGTTAAAAAACTATATAAATGTATTGAAGATAGGTCCATAAATGGCTATTAGCCAAAATGGGCAAGAATGGTATCCATAATCACTGTTTGTGGGAAGCTGGCAATGAGTGACAGAGAATGGATCAGTTGATGTTTACCTGTTCCGTTCATTTCCTCTGGGACATCTAGGCTAGATGGACCTGTGGTCTGACCCAATATGACCATTCTTATGTAAATTACATGAAAGACAGAATGCATCCATTCCCAGGGAGAAAACAAAACATCTATTTTCTAATCCCTGAAGAATCAATTAATAAAACATTAACAGTGGTCAGTAAAATAAATGTATGTTCATCTGTAATTTATTTAGAGAATTAATGACCATATCAAATACGTATTCAAAACAAACAATAAAGCAATGAATTTATCTCTGTCCATGCCTGCTGATACTCCTAGGCTATGTCTAGACTTCAAGCCTCTTTCGAAAGAGGCTTTTTCGAAAAAGAGCATCTAGACTGCAAGCAGTACTTTCAAAAAAGCAAGCCACTTTCTCGAAAGAAAGCAGCGAGTGAGTCTGAATGCTCTCTTTCTAAAAAGCCCTGTTGGCATTCAAGAATGCCTTTTTTCGAAAGAGCACTTTCGAAAAAAGAAGTTCTTCCTCGTGAAATGAGGTTTACCGCCGTCGAAAGAAAAGCCGCGTTCTTTCGATTCAATTTCGAAAGAACGCGGCTGCAGTCTAGACACAGGTGAAGTTTTTTCGAAAAAAGGCTACAGAGTCCTAGAGCTTGCAAATCCGATGCCTTCTCTATACATGACATCTAATGTGGACAGATACCAACATTATAGCATGACAGAAGTCAGCAAAAGAATATAATGGAAGAAGAATAGTAACTTTTTGTTGGAAGGACTATTTTTATTTTCTCTTAGTAAATTAAAAATGTATGAAAGTTGGTTAGTTGACAACCATTGAGACTAAATGCCTGTATGTATCCTTTGAGAAGACACAATGCAGGAAGCAACCACAGAACTCTCTCTGTTTGTGCTACCTCCCTGTGCTCCAATCCTCACCTAAAGAGGTAAACTTCAACTCTGTCCTGGAGAAGTGTGTGGAGTTCAACCTCCATGTTCACTCACTGTTGGGTACCTCTGCTGAGACTGCTAAGAAGGGGTAACAATTGTAATGTTGTTTGTGTGTTTGTGCCACATCCATATGAAACTGAAGTGAGACCAACTTAAATATGTCTCAAAGTGCCAAGTCTCTTATTGCAGACTAGCATTTCATTTACTGTCATTTCTTAACTAGTAACAAAATGTTAGGGCTTGGACAGTGTTCTGAGATTAAATTATTTACTTGGAAAGATATTGTCAAGGCTGTTCTGAAATTCTGGCACTTCAAGTGCAGAAGGGGGGGGCACAAGAAACTTTAAAATACCACTCCTCTACTAAATGCTTCTGCTTAAAAACTCCTCAAGGTCACAGATTCCCTGACCTTTTGTGGTATGCTGCCACTACCCAAGTGCAAAGAACCTCTTTGAAAACCCAGGAAGATGCACCTGGAATTTCTTCCTGTGGGGTACCCCCCAAAACTCTTCAGCACTTCCTCTGGAGAAAGCTTGAAAACAAACTGCAATTCCTAACAGCTGGCTTTTCAGTCTCAGGCTTGTTCACACAGAACTTTCTGCCTGCTAGGACACAGCAATCAGATCACAGTCTTTAAAAAGTGATTTCATTAATAAAACAAAGAAAACATATTTGGTAAAGCATACTTGATTGCTAGGTGTTACAGAGAAACTGAAAAAAGGCAAATTAAGAGCACAGAGACTTAATTCCCTGGGATTTAGATCAAAAATTACAGTGGATGGAGGGATACATAGGGTTAGAACAGAGAAGTCCCACAAACCAAGAAATAAAGGAAATTACCTGATCGCATCTAACTAAACATTTCCAGTTCTACTCACATTTGTTTTTCCAAAGTTTAGTCTTTCCTAGGTGCCTTGTTCCTGACTCAGTTCATCTCTCCCAGCTCTTGCTCTTAACTCACAAAAGACAGCGGCAGACAGATCAGTACTACAATTCAAATGTCACACTCTCTTCCCATTGGATCTCCTGGCTCCCTACCAACACTTCCTGAAGATTCTGGGGTCCTACTGTCTCCGGGTTTAACCCTTACAGGCAGTTTAGTTAACTGAATGGCCAGGATGTCCAGAAAAGGGTAGTAACCCTCTTATTCATCACAAGTGTGTTTAAAATTGGATAGATTTAGAGTAGATATTGATGGCTGATTGTTAGTCATCATGCAGTGTGTGATTGTACCAGCCCACCAGAAATGAGTATAGGACATGTCCAGAGTGATGACAACACAGTTCAAAAGTTAGAAGTCAAATTAATGTTAACCCTCAAAATGTATGCGAAGTTCTGCAATGTTCACAAAACTCATTTCCAGTGGATGTATCCCTGCGTCTCAGACATCAGAAGAAAAAAATGTCCATCCTGGCTCAGACCAGCAGTCAATCTATCCCAGTACCCTTTCTTCTGACAGTGCCAATGCCCAGTGCTTCAAAGGGAGTGTTCAGGACAAGGCAATTATCAAGTGATCTGTCACCTCTCATGTTGTCTGATCCCCGCATCTTGCAGACAGAGGCTTATATTCATTATGTATGGCCTCTCTGACAGTAGCACTGGGTCCTAAGAGGAGAACATATAAGCAAACGTGCTCTGGAATAGACTGGTCAATGATCTGCTCCCAGTTTGCCAATCAGAAAATGCTGTCTCAAATTTGGCTATCATTTCTGCCATCACTAGAGACCAATGATACCCACTAGATCTCTCTATTTTGGCTGAGTCTGTCACCCCAGATGACCTGGTCCACTTTAAATCCCATTTGATTAGAATTCCAAACAGCAGGTGGTAACTTTTTGGTAAAAACTGCATTAAGGCAGATTTGGTCTACAAATGAAAGTCATTATATCCCATTACTAATCCCTTCAGGTAGTAAAGTCTGTAAGCAAATACCACTCACACAGAGGAAAACAAGCTTGGTTTCCCAGAATCCTGGGGTCCTTCACATTCCAAAAAAGGGAACCACATAACATTGCATTTCCCATACATACCTGAAGGCATATTGTCAGTTTCTCCACAGAACTAATTGACCACATTTTTGCAAACCATTCTGTGGTTAAGAATAGTGTTGATCTTTTTGCAATATTTAGCCATTTAGTCAGTACCAGCATGAAGTAGCTATATAATTAGGCTATACTAGTATTATGAAAATGGTACATTCTACATGATGCTAAATGAAAAATTGTGTTTCTAGTTTTAGATATTTTCCTGTAATCACCAATATTTTCCATTTAACATTTTCTCCCAAAAATCAGCCACAGCCACTTCATAGGTCTAAAAATAGTTGATTTTCCCACAACCTCTCAAACAGGCAACAAACCTGCCCCAAGATGGTTCAATTTCATTGAAGTCAACACCTATGGTACAATGTGCTTTGCATTACTTTAAGCATTCAGAAGTGTTTTCAGTAAGAACGCCAGATGGCTTTGCAATCAAAACTTTTGCATTCAGCCAATACCTTCAAGTTCTGTGTTGATGCTGTTATGAGGAACTTTAGCCACATAAGAATATTCAATATGGAAGGTGTTTCAAATGAAGCAAAACCTATTGGCTTCTGCAGCAACATACCTTTAACTATTCTTTGCCTTTTCAGTATTTTTGAAAAATATTATGTGGCATTTCAAATAGTAAAATTAGGAAAGGAAGAAAAGGGTAAAGAAAGGAAGCACGAATAAAGTGACGTTCATTTTTCTTTTCCCAAGTGAAATTGTTACTTAATTACAAACAGGGCACCCCTAAGTGAGGAACTAAAGAGAAGGGCAACATATATGACCTTTCCATAGCACTCTGCTTTGAAATACATGCTAGGCAGAACCAATCAATGTGGACAGCTTTAGCAAGATAAACACCCAAGGCAACATTCTTTATTTGACAAGACTAGGTCTTCTCTAGGATAGAGAACAGGAGTGAGAAAGCTTGTTATGTAAATTTACAGATGAACATTTAAAAGAAAAATATTTGCTTATCAATTATGTCAGTATAATGTCAAATATAAGATAGCTACTTGATGTTTTAACCTTATCCCTAAGCTATAAGGAAATTGGGTAAATAGTTCTTTTTCCTTGTGTCTTTAGAGTAACTGAACATGAAAGGCTGGACTTAGGGAGAACAGCAGATAAGCTGCCCCACAAAGTCAACAGATCTGGGAAAACATGTTCATATGCAATGGATATCCCAACGTTTGCTTGGAGAAATGTAACAGTTAGTGCTGATTCAAAGAAACCCATGTGAATAGGTAGTAGAATTTACACAGGAAAAACAAAAGGATATGGATTGATACAAGAATAAATGTTGTTCTTGTAATGGCTTGTAATTCTTGTAATGGCTTTGTTGACATACCTAAGACCCATTTTAATGAATGTTATGGTAATATACCATAGATATCAAACATGTATTTTAAAAAAAAGCAATGTAATGAGCTGCACTGAAAAATCCAGCTCAGACAAATATCTTGTATGTATGTAGTTTAGCATCAGAGGTAAGCAATAAAAACAGGCCTATTTTAAAGTGGATTGCTAGGGTCTGATCCCAATTTATATTGAAGCTAATGAAATAACTTACACTGATGTCATTAGGCTTTGGACTGGGATCCTAGAAAGGATTTAAGAACAGTTTATAGATACCTGCTACTCCATATTAATCTTTAGGGAAAAATCCTGTAAAATTTGAGAGAATGATAACTTTTCTAATCAATTATTAGAACATAAGAGTTTAGTGCCCGGGTTATAATTTTCTATTAAATTCTATAGGGTGTTTTTAAATATTGTAGAAATTATGTTTTTCTCTGCTAAACTCAGGGTGATTTTTGTAGTACCTTCTTGGTTTCATCCCTATTAGCTTCAGCAGGTGTTCTACAGTGTAGCAGAGTGGCTGGGGCACTGGACAAGGACCAAAAAGACCTATTCCCAGTTCTACCCTGGCATGATCCGAGGCAAGTTGTATCCTCTTCCTGTGCCTCAGTTTTCCAAACTGTAAAGTACTTTGTAAAGTATGTTGTGATCTAACAATGAAACCCCCTCTGTATTATTATTAGTTTCCATAAGGGACCCCAAGAGTCTAGTGGTGTTCTCATCCAAGGTTTTAATTAAGGCACAAGTCAGGTTCTTAGTTATCTTTTTCACAACTAACTCTCCCGTTTGACAATAGATGTTACTATAATGTGCTCCTGGATGCCTAGAGAGTTATTGTGGGAAATAGAACAGGTTTCTATCCCAAATATCAAATCAGCTGTAGGCCTAATCTTGCACTGACATCCCTGATGGCAGATCCCTTCAGAGCCTTACTGAAGTTAAGGAGGTTATACACAGGGACTAGAGTCTACATGTATGGATCACAGGACATAGCTTTATACTATAACATCCTGCCTGCGAACTGCTGCTTGTTGTTGGTACCAATTGCTTTCACAGGAACTTCCCCTGTTGTTTTGGAAGAGTTGCCGGACAGTGCAGGCTTATGTTCACTAGCTGGATGGCAGACATTTTAAAAATCACATCTTTAATGGTAAGTCAGTAATTGACTGCATAGAGTTTGTTCTGTAAGTAGTTTATAGCTTAACTCTTCCCTTTTGATAAGCTGCACAACAGCTTTTTTCCACTTAAAAATATTCTCCCTGAACGATTTGATTGAAAAGGAAAATGTGCAAAAAATCCAATTTCCACAACTCAAATTTAGGAATTAGATTCCCCTGATCAAGTTTTACCCTGATAGTTTATTTAACCTTATTTCTTCCCTGACATACTATTGGTAACCAAGTATTTGGCGTCTTTATTCTTGGATCACCATGAGGCACAGTCTGATAGCTGTCCCTGGGTTAGTCTTGTTTGCATCAAAAAAATGTATCTGATACTGAGCCATCTCTCTCCCATCCAAACTCAAAGTCACCATTTTATTCAATCAGCCTGTTCTCAGCTATTGCCATTTCCCTTACATGTGTCCTGAAATTAGAATTGCCTGTATTCAAAGTGTCCAGGAGGATGTCCTGGCATCTCCAGGAATTAAAGATTATGTCATGTGATGGAACCACCAAAAATATGTTCAGCCCTAGCCCTGATGTAGTCAAGGAAAAGAATTGCCTAACACAGAAATACATGAAACACCCTCCAAAATTACCAAGCATATAAGGAAGATCTATTACAGCAATGTGCCCACTGATTGGATCCCCCTGCAGCTACTCCATAATGGTAAGAAAGGGGCCCAGAGCTGTGTTACATCCTGTCCCTCTAGCCCAGTATCCCATCTTCTGACAGTGACCAGTCCCAGGTACTTCAGAGGGAATGAACTGAACAGGGCAATTTATGATCCATCCCTGTTGTCCAGTCCCAGCTTTTGGCAGTCAGAAATCTGGCACACCCAGAGCAGGAGGTGCCATGCAAATTAGACAGTTCATTGCTCCAACGTATCTTTTCCCAGTCCTGCTCAAAAAATGGATGGAGCCCCAGTGGTAGGGATTTCACAGAGGACTAGGAAGTTTGCTTATATAAATATATCTCACTGGTTGATATAGTGCCAGTAAATTTGGGGTTAATTAGCTCACATCTGGTTTTTCACAAGAAGAAATAATAGTTCTTCAGCCAACTCCTTCTACTAGTTAAAATTTCTTGTGCTATCACTTGTCTAGGGATGAAACTATGGTATTGTTGATTATTAAACCTGTATTCTCAAAGTCTGATGCCTTGTTAGAAGGCCAAGGGTTATTAATTTCAAAAACAGAAGGTAGAGTTTAATGAATAATGAATAGCAGCTGTTGGAAACAAATCTTTGTAACCCTGGGACTGTCTTTCCCTATGTTACAATTACACTTTGACTGACCCCAACAATAGCTAACAAGCATGCCCAGCTGGATTATAAACCAAGTGTATAGCATGTCCAGAATTGGTATAAAATTTCACATCAATGAAATACTCGCTGTCCGTCCAACTTTGTCCAATTATGCATCAATCAGTCTTATGAATTAACTCTGAGGAAGTTTGGGACATGCATTTACCTGGTTAAAAGTCCTTTACTGCTAATGAACACATGGAGATCTAGGAAATAATTAATTCATAGGGATAGTAAACATGAAAAAAGAACATTCTGTCACCTAGAATTTGGGGACTGTTTATTGTGGTATTGCCTGTGGGCTCTGAAGGGGGAAGATGTTTTCCAATTTTCCCAAAGCAACAACATCCTCATAGCAAGACTCACAGCAGAAAATAATTAAATATAGGAAGCTGATTGACTGAGAATGTGGCCTGTTTGAATGGTTCTTCATGAAGAATCTTACTAAGTTAGGACTCAGATCTCTAGCTAGTTGGCATTTAAAACAGCCACTGACTCCAGTGGGAGTTCAGTGTGTCTATTGGCTGGAGGTAAGCACATCACCCGAACTTGTCAATTGTCTTAGAAGAACTGCTCAATTGCTTCTTGCTTGCTAGCAAAACCAGGATAGCCTCGTATGCCGGCATTAACAATTGTCTGTCAATGGCTGACACAAAGGCTCTCCCACCCTTCCTCTCAAACAGAAAAGCTAGTCCATAGGCAAAACATTACAGAGATGATCCATCCTTTGGATTTCTAGATGTGCCATCTCCTCCAGTTCTTTTCCAATAGCTCCAGCTGAATCAAATAAGAGAATAGCAGACCCTCATCTCATCAAACTTCTGCTTATTTTCCTTCGTCGGACAATTCCCTGTCTAACACAACTACTGTAGCTAAATGTGATTTTCACAAGTTTTGTAGGGGAGATAAATTCCTCTGCATTCCCTCTGCTCCACAAAATACGTGGCAATGGACCAAAGGTTATTTTTACAATGCCTTTCCCAATAGGGAAGGCTGAAATGCATCCTCACATATAGCCAGAATGTCACAGGCTTAAGATTCAGCCATGACATCATGTCCCCCCCGGTTCAGTCTGCCAGATGCCTCCAAAGATAACAGGCAATAGGACCGTATGTATCCATTGTGCTGTGGACTGGTTCAGCTTCTGGGCTGTATGTGGCATGCAGCGGAACAGTAGCTGTGTTACTTACCTGTTTTCTCCACATGTGCAGAAGAAACACAAACATCTCTTCCTTCTGCTGCTCTCTCTTCCACTGGATGTCAGACAAATAAGGAACAGTGGAATCAAACAGGATTGATCAAAAAGACAAAAACCGATCCTTCTTTCTTTCTTTCCCCTACTCCTAACACTTCTCTCCCCTAGTGCCTTCATTTGGGGGCCTCAGTTTATGCTTTTACAGTAATTGTAATCAGTTATACCTTGTGTTGTTTAATTTAGAACTCTGCCGAAGTTGCAATTTTTCTTGTAAGATTTTCTTAAACTCACCACTTCCTATATGGAATTTCTTTGGTTTCTTGTCTGAATCTCAAAGGGCAAATCCCAGGCCATCATGATGGAAATCTTTCTGAATATATCTGAAAGCCTATTAAGTTTAATCTGTAAAACCACATTTTCAGCCATGGCCTATGATTTTAGGACAACAAAAATGCATGCAAAGTGTTGTTGCCCTCAAACATTGTAGGTACACAGCATTTGCATTTGATCTCTCAGGGCATGTCTACACAGAAGGGAAAAAGTCAAATTAAGCTACACAACTTCAGCCATATTAATTGTTTAGCTGAAATCGAAATAGCTTAATTCAGATTTTGGTGCTTTCCACATAGCAGGAAGCCAAAGGAAGAACGCTCTTCCTTCGACTTCCCTTACTCCTCATGAAATGAGGGATACAAGAGTCAGAGTAAGAAGCCCTCCAGCTCGAAATTAATTTGAAATAATGGGCTTGATGTGTAGAGGCGCACTGTTATTTCAAAATAACACGAGTTATTCTGAAATAACACTGCTGCGTAGACGTACCTGTAGAGCACCTGTACAGCTCATCTGCACATTCTTACGAACAGGTCCAGTAAACATGCATGTATTTTTGGAGAGTAGACTGGGGTCAGCTGAAAATTTGGTTCAAAGTGCATTTTCAATTTAATTTAAGATCAACATTCAGTCACAATTATTTTATAATTAGAGTGAAAGACTGTATATCTATAGCCCATTTGCTATAATTTTAAATGGCTATTTTTAAAATGGGGTTATTTTCACAGCCCTTTACATAACACAGATACAATTATATCATTTTTCTCTTTGATGATAACCTTCATGAGTCATGACAAAAATCGCACTCTCTTTAGCAGAAACTGAAAGGCCATTCCAGCTACTTATGCTATTCAAATATATTCTACCTTCCCCACACCAGAAGAGCTGTTGGGTTTCATATTGATTTCATCCTGGTATCACTTCATTGACTTCAGTAGAGCATGGACAGAAATTGCTCATGTGAATCTATTAGAAAGTTCAAATAAGACTGTAGGGCCATGTCTACATTAGGCGATTATTTCAAATGTACTAAGTTCGACATCTGGGCATACGATTTTACAAATTCAGAGTTCCGTGTCCTCACTTCAGGGAAGAATCAAGGTAGTGTGTCCACATTAACTAAGACTGCCTCAGACTCAGAGCCCCAGGAAGCTGCAAGAGGCCTCCCGGGGAACCAATTAGTTCAAATTAGCAGCACCAGAGCATCTACACTAACATTATTTCGGACTTACAAGTTTGGGAATAGCATTACTCCTTGTGAAAAGCAGGACTATAGAGTTCGAATTCCACAATTCCTTATTCTGGAATGACAGGCTTGGTAGTGTGGACACATTGTTTAGAAAATTGACCTTGGGGGGCTAATTTCAAGCTAAGGTCCTAGTGTTGACCAGGCCTAGGGTTTTAAGTCAAAAACTTCTTGGAAGAATAACATCATGGACTTAAATATACTTTGGGCCAGGTCTTTGACAACTAAATTGAGCTTTTTCCCATCTGTTCTTCCTGAAAAGGTTGGGGACCTTTTCTCTCCAGTGCAGGAACTTTGCCACAGTTATCCATACCTTTGTCACCTTGACACTGGAGGACAGTAATGCATTCTACTTAGGACTATCCAATGAGAACATTAAACAATGGGAACTAATGCAGAATGCAGCTGCTCACTTGTGGAGTTTCACGCCAAGAACACTTTACACAAGGTCCTGGGATCTGCACTGGCTGCTAGTAATTTTCTGGCTAGAATTCAAGATGTTGGTATTAGCTTAAACAGGGATCTAAAGGGTTATGTGAGAGACCACCACTCTCCCTGTAACAAAGCTTCTACAGCTGAAATCAGTGTAGATGCTTCAGCTGGATCTTGAGCTGTGAAATTCACTCCCCCCAACAATCCAGCCAAGTCCAGATCTATTAACTGTCAGGACATAATGAAAGTCCCATTTAATTCCCAGGAATTTAGGGAAAGGAAGTTTGACCATTTGGCATAGAGATTTTCTTTTTGCTCTGGAGGAAATTTCAGCTACTGGTTAGTAATTATTTTTCCCTGAGACGAAAGTCCATTGTATTTTAAATGTCAATATGGAAATAATTTATGTCAGGGATGGGGCCCTGCCCCTGAAAGCCATGAACATTTTATAACTGAGTCCAGTGTTATCATTGATGGGCAGCTGAGAGGGAAGAGGCCTGGAGAAGTGTTGGAGAAGTGAGGGTATGTCTACACTACCACCCTAGTTCGAACTAGGGTGGTAATGTAGGCAACCGGAGTTGCAAATGAAGCCCGGGATTTGAATTTCCCGGGCTTCATTTGCATAAAGCCAGGCGCCGCCATTTTTAAATGTCCGCTAGTGTGGACTCCGTGCCGCGCGACTACATGTGGCACGGACTAGGTAGTTCGGACTAGGCTTCAGAGTCCGCACTAGCGGACATTTAAAAATGGCGGCGCCCGGCTTTATGCAAATGAAGCCTGGAAAATTCAAATCCCGGGCTTCATTTGCAACTCCGGTTGCCTACATTACCATCCTAGTTCGAACTAGGGTGGTAGTGTAGACATACCCTGAGAGAATTGGAAAAAGTTATACACATGTCAGCAATGATGTTTTTAAAAATTATTTTAAGGGTAGAAATAATGAAGTATAAAATTTTCTTAAGACGAAAGATTAGAAGTAGCGAGGTAGGCAGCTAGACAAGGCTGGCGAGTCACGATTCACCTGCAGATCCTTTCAAGAGGTATCTGTATACTGTAATGAACCAACTTTTCAGAAGGAACATCTGCCTTCACCCTCCCACTACTTTGCTTGTGAGCCCTGTTTGGTTTGCATGTCTTTATGAGGTGACCTTGCTGAGATTTTATGGAATTCACAGAGCAGCTACTGACCAGAAGCCCAGCTCTAAAGGCAGCACCACCACCAGCAACAGTGCAGAAGTAAGGACGGCCTAGCAATGGTATTGCTATCCTTACTTCTGCGCTGCTGCCTCTCCGGCTGCCCTCTGCCAACCCTTACATCTGTGCTGCTGCTGGTGGTGCTGCCTTCAAAGCTGGGTGCCTGGCCAGCTCTGAAATCAGCACAGAAGTAAAAGTGGCAATACCATAACCACTACAATACCACTACAATAATTTTGTAACACACCTGAAAACCTCTTTGGGTTGGGACCCCCAGTTTGAGAAATACTGGTCTCCCCTGTGAAACTGTATAGATTAGGGTAAAAGTACACAAAAGACCAGATTCCACAGCGGAGATCAGATTTCATAGACCATGGCACATTTTTCACAGCTGTGACTTTGTTATGGCCCTAAAAATGAGAAACTAAGCAGATGTGGATGACGTGAGCAGTGAGTGAAAGTCACCAGAAACCACAGGTATTCACTGACCAAGCAGGATATGGTGGAGCAGTGGTTTTGGGCCTATGAAATGAGTGGTGGGATTAGATCATGATGCAAATCTGGGATGACCAGCAGTGGCTGCAGGTCCTTCAGGTGAAGACAGCCACCCTCCCAGCCCACTGCACCCTGCTTCATCATGACAGCGGGAGGAGAGCAGGGAGAGCAGACCGAGGCCAGAGCTGGGATGCTCCAGTTTCCACCATCATGGTGCAGCCGAGTGCAATGAGCTGGAAGATGGGCGGCAGGGCAGAGAAGAACAGAGCAGGCTGCTGGGTCACTCCAGCTCCCACTGCCATGGTGAGTGCAGGGAAGGCCTGACCCTTGCTGCCACCCCATCCCAGGCCCACTGGCAATCCCCCAGCTTGTCTCACATGGGGAGGGGCCCTCATGCAATAGGGATGGGAGGGGCAGGAAGAGACAGGGTGTGGGCAGAGCAGGGACAAGATTTGGGGGAAGGGGTGGAGTGGGACAGGGGCAGAGCAAAGGTGGAGCAGGGGCAGGGCCTGCAGGGGGGGATTGCCCTGGGCCCCATGCTCCCCTAGAGACAACCCTGGGTGTCCCACAAGGATATCCCAGCCAGGTCCACTGATAGACTACCAGATAGCTATTAGCAGCTTTCAGGGACTAGGAGACATCTGCAGTTAAGTGGTATAAGTCCCTACAGTTTTTCCCAAATGGATCTTATGCCCTGGTGAGCATAAGTGGGTACTTCAGGGAGGAAGAGTTGGGAGTTCCAGGTAAGTGTAGGGGCACGGTGGTACACACTCCTAAACGTATGACAGGCAGCAGTGCTCCTGGCAGACATATTGCCCATGAAGCTTTAAAGGAGCAGAGAAAGTTGTTTGAGATCACTCAAGGTTGCCTGGGTCCCTATGCTGCCGGGATGCTTCACAGTGATAGTACCACTAGAGTTTATTGCAGAGTGGCATAAGGAGAAACAAGGCTGCTTGTCCTAGAAATGTGCAGGTAAAGGTCAAACACCACTCAGTGAAATTGAGCCAGAGGACAAAAAGAAAGCCTGGGCCAAGATAAACCAGAAGGTCTGTGCACAGAGAAGAGCAGTGGTAACGAGCTAGTTTTGTAATCTAGTCCAAGCCAAGACCCTTGGGCCAGCAAGTTTCTCCTCATTCCTGAATCTACACACAGCAAGTAAATTGTTCTGGCCTCGAACTTTCAGACTGGAAAATCGAAACATTGCATTTTGGACTAGAAAGCCTGCCTCCGGCAAGTTTACAACAGTGCTTCTGCAGAACTATGTAGTCTGCATGCCCAGGTACTGGCTTGCTTACAAGTATTCTTTTGTGTTTTTGATGTATTTCCTTTGAATACTCAGTTATTGTTTTATGTGCATTTCAGTTTCCGTTTTGAATGTATCGAGTTATGTTTGCATTGTTTTATCATATTAAATTTTTTTTGACTGCCACTGTTTTCCCCTTGAATGCTTGGTATTTGGGGATGCTTTTTGGTTGTGTAAAGTACTTTTTCTGTTTTGCCTCTTAATGCTAGTGCAGACTCTTAAAATAAACCAGCTTCTTTAAAATAGAATTTTGTTCTTCCCTGCTCACATCTGGCTAGACATCGTTTTCAGAAGGGGACAGGGGCATTAAAAAGGGTTAAAGTGTTGGAAACACTGAATAATTTTTTTTAAAAGATGTGTATGAATAGTGCAGTAAGCACATCTAACTGAGTCCCCTTCCTTTGCTCAGTGGTTCTCTCTCTGAGTTTGGCTGGGACTTGAAGAGCTCCTGTCTGTGGACTCTGCGCTCCTCACATTCTACCCCTCAGGATGTGTCTAGAAATTTTGAAAAAACTTCCCCTGTGTCTAGACTGCTACCACTTTCTTTCAAAAGTCAATCGAAAGAACACGGCAGTTTTTTCAACCATGGAAAACCTCAATTTACAAGGAATAATGCCTTTTTTCGAAAGTATTCTTTTGAAAAAAGGCGCTATGTAATGCAAACTATGCTTTCTCGAAAGAAAGCATCCAGACAGACTGCCTGTGTGCTCTTTCGAAAAAGCAGCTTGCTTTTTCAAAGTACTGGTTGTAGTCTAGACGCTATTTTTCAAAAGAGGCTTGCAGTCTAGACGTAGTGAACTCATGGTCACCGTGCTGTTCTGGAGTTCCTTCCTCCAAATATACGAGCAGTCCTCTGACACTTGCAGCTGAGTGGTAGGGGCCTGGCGCAGCATGGGGATGGTATCACTGGGGCCATGTCAGATGCTTTGTTGGCCTCCTTTGTCCTCTGTTAGGACTGCCGCAGCTCCTTCCCCTTTGCTCATCATTGGCTCTGGTCCTTGTCACACCCAGCTTCTGCATTCTTTCTGCAATGTCCAAATGAATATAGTTATTTCTTCAGGAATTACACAGCTGGGATTGCACTGCTCTTACACTCCCTCTCTCTCTCTCTCTCTCTCCAAGGAAACCCAGAACTTATCGCCTAGACCAGGTTTAACTGAGTTTTAGCCTCAACTTTACCTGGAGCCATATTTGCATGTTTGCAAATGTTGGCAGGCAGGAAGTGAGGCATCTCCAATACACATACAAGGCATTTTAAAGCAGGAAGAGAGAGGGGAAGGAGGCAAATCTCTGGTCTCAGTGATCCCTGGGCAGCAGAGTTCAAAAATGTTACCAGAGGTGTCACTATCACAGGGAGAGAGGCACTCGTTGGAGAATTGTTTGTACTGGTACCAGGATTGTAGCTCCCCACAGGCATTATGTCAGAGGAATAGTGCTGGCATGGCACTAGCATGGCTCAGGGAGCTGGTTTAGCTTTATCAATAGAAGCTCAGGTTTTTGTTAGCAGGTCTCAAAATAGAGTATAGATGCTTGCAAGGCTGTGCCAGTAGAAAGGGATGACAGTAATTTTATGGCATAGATGAGACCCTAAGCTTTGTTCATGCTGGGAGCGCTTTAACTGTATAGCTGTACTAGTATAATATACAGGCAAAGCACCCCTAATGTGGATCCAGCTTGTTCTGCAAAACTGCACTTTTACTGGCACAGCATATTTCATACTCTCTACCAAGCAAAACAAAGTATATTGTTAAAAGTGAGTGTGATATAAAAGCATCGCTACTAGAGACTTTTGTGTTTGTCACAAAAGAGATCATATAATTCTGCCGTTGGAATCAAACCTTCAATCTCTGGAGTTTAGCATATGAACTTGTACTGAAGGAGTTAAAAACCACAGCTGTGTCAGACTCAATCGCTAGTTGGTCTGGGTGTGACTTGCAGGGCACAGAGCACCTCAGCAAACACGCTTGGGTTACAAGCACACTTCTTCACATCCTTCGCTGACATAGCTATGCTGGCAGAAATCTGTGGTGTAGAGATGTCATAAGGCACTGTAAAGAGAGCATTTCTTCAGTATTTATGGGCTTCCCTAAAATGAGTCCCAGTTACTCTAGTCATAAAAAAGTTATAAATCTGGGAAGTGTAACATCCTAGCACAGAAATATTTTGAAAGTGTTCTCTTAAATAAAAAATATGAAATCCCACCAACAATTTCCATGTGAAAAGAAAATGTAGGCCATGTGTGAATAGAAAGGACAGTGAGTGAATAAAATAAAATATTTTCCTCCACTATCTTGAGCACAAAAAAGAGGGGATGGGTGTTCAAGCTTTAAGTAAATCACTTGTTAAAGCAACATAAATTATGTTGCTTTTATGTACAAGAAATAGCATGGCAGGGTTTCTCTTTCTAAATAAGTGTTTATTGTCTGCTTGGTAAATCATGCTTCCATGTGATATTTATTATAGGGAGTTTTATTGGCACCACAGACCTGTTTCTTGAATTCTGTACTTTCCATTTATTTTCAAGAGGAAAAAAGCACACAATTGTTTTTCTTCTATAACCGAGAAGACTTTATGCCTAGTCACATCATCGAAGATCAGAGTAACGGAGTTGATCTCCAAAAAATATTTTATTCTTTTTTATTAAGCCTGAATGCAGTAGGAATAGTCTTGTAAACAACATATCATGTTGCTTCATCATTTTGTCCCTGTTCGTTATGTGAGAGCTTTTTTAAAAGTACATATAAAAGGATAAAAAAATTCCATCCTAATGAAATTTTCCTATGCCTATTTAACCTCAGAACTTACACTAATTCCTGTCTACAGTGTTCCACTCTGCACAGTTATTTAAGCCCTTTTATAACTGACCAAACCTCTACATACTTGTCAAACAAGTATAGCCAATTTGCAGATTGACACAAATTCACCTCCCCACTGAAGCCACGAATCACCACATACATAAAATGAAAGCAAGAGAGTGATATGGTTCTGGACAAATACATTCCTAGCATTTTTTGGCTGGAAATCTACCCACGTTTGGTTTGAATTAAAGATCCATCATACTGAAACAAATAACTAAATGGAAAGATATGGGGCCCTTTGAAGTGTGTGCAAATCAAATTTGGGTGATAATTAGCAGCAGACAACTGAAGTCTACTGTTTATTTACACACCCACTGATGTCATGGAGTGCTGTTTGAAGGTGGGCACACGGAGAGTGGAGTGATTTTGCTTTATCAGCGATAAACTTGACCCTTTTGATATATCATTTTAAAACTACCACATCTTATTAGAAAAAGAAAGATGCCCAACTGTCTGATTCTTTTACTATCTCTGTTGTCAAATAATGTACAATTACTGGGCTTTGGAGTTTTATCTGCTGTATTTTTCCCCTGTGAGGGGCTTCCTGAATAAAAAGATGCATAAGGATGCCATAATTGGAATACAGAAAAATCTGCTCATGCTTGTGTTATAACAAAGTATAATCTCCAACAAGGTCTGCCCAAACCATTCCCTGCTTGCTTAATTTGATTTGCCAGACTGCATTAATATATGTGTCATCAGCTATGTGTTTGGCACCATGTGAAGTTTTTCTTCTTGAGGCACTTGGCTGCAGTCTAAGAGGAAATACCGTATTGCAAGGCAACACTAGTCAAGGGAAGAATGGTTTTCCAGCACTGAACAGAGCAGTGAGAATATTCCACACTGATTTGTACAGTACACTGATTTCTCCAGTGCACTGAAGTAAGTTTGGATATAGTTTTCACAGTGCAGGTTGAACCTCGCTGGTCCAGCATTCTCGGGACCTAAGTGGTCCTGAACCAGGGAGTTTGCTGGAGTAGGAGGATTAAGGCTCCCCTCCCAGCTGTAAGTCCTGCTGAGCACCAGACCCAACCACTGGGCTCTGCTCTAAGCCCTGGCCATTGGGATCTGCTGCCATCAGCCACCGTCCGGGGCTGCTCTCCCCCCATGCCGGCCCCACTGCCTCTGACTAACATCTGGGGTTGCATTCCCTGCTGTGCTGGACCAACTGCTACCAGCCCTGGCTTGGGCTGCCTTCCCCACCATGCCGACCTGGGCTGTGCTCATGGCCACCAGTCCGGCAGTGACTCCCAGACACTCGTCCTGCTGCTGCCATCTGAAGCTTTGCTTGTGACCCAGGCTGGCCCCCGCTCCCAGCCGGGCTCTGTGGTCCAGCAGTGCTCTGCCAGATCATGGATGCTGCCAAACCAAAGAGTGCCAGATTTCAGAGGTTCAACCTATACTGTATCCTTTACAGATTTTTTTAACTGATTGGCTGCTAAAAGATCTAAACCATAAAAAACAAAGAGGTTTGATAGTATGATAAAATATTAACATTTCTGTAATGAAGGGAACTGGCAACAGTGTACAGGCAGTCCCCGGGTTACGTACAAGATAGGGACTGTAGGTTTGTTCTTAAGTTGAATTTATATGTAAGTCGGAACTGGTGTCCAGATTCAGCCGCTGTTGAAACTGACCAGCGGCTGACAACAGGAAGCCCGAGGCAAAGCTGCTGTGCCCCAGGCTTCCTGGAATCAGCCGCTGATCAGTTTCAACGGCGGCTGAATCTGGATGCCTGGGACAGAGCAGCTGGGGCGCTGCCGGGTAGGTCCCCCTGCCGCCAACGTCCTCTGCGGCGAGAAAAGCTGCTCCGCATCTCCCTGGTCTGCTGGGGGAACCCCCCAGCAGACTAGGGAGATGCGGAGCAAAGCCGCGGCGAGAAAAGCTGCTCCACATCTCCCTGGTCTGCTGGGCTCCCCAGCAGACCAGGGAGACGCAGAGCGGCTTTTCTTGCCGTGGAGGATGCGGGCGGCGGGACCGCAGCGCGTCTGGGCGGTCCGCCGCCTGAGTCCTCCGCGGCGAGAAAAGCCCCGTTCGTATCTAGGGATCCGACATAAGTCGGATCCACGTAAGTCGGGGACTGCCTGTATAGGACACAATCCTGTGGCAAGCACTAAACCCCTAATCTTTCTGTGTCAGCAGCCTGCTACTAATGTGATCTATTAGAACCATGATTCTGAGATTAGGAGAAACTATGTTTAATATCTTGAATGGCCTGGCCAGGTTGTGAACCAAGTCAATAAAATAAAATTATCTTTATGTAGTACTGCCTTGCCTCATTCTCATCTTCATCTGGATAGGTTGTGACATGTGATCAACATTACAACGCCTCTAAGTGTAGATCCCAGATAGGGGAGAGAGGATTTCCATGTCAGCCAATTACATTGCAAGTGGCCAGAGGCTGATACATATCTCTTGCTTTGTCAAGTGCCTAGTGTATTTGGCTGAACAGTAATCCCCAGTCCTGAGCAAGCAGCAGCTCAGAACTGCACATCCCCCGGAGAAGGTCAGGAACCAGTTGCCATCTGGCTCCTGCTCCACCCATCCTCCAGAGGCATATGAAGGCAGCCCTTTTCCTGCAGTAATTTGCTACATTTGCCTTTTCACTTGTGTGCTATATGGGTGCAAGTAAGGCCTGCCCCTGTCCACTCCCCACCCACCTGTCCAGGAAAGGGAGAAGCAACTCAGCAACAAATGCTCTCAAGCCAGCCTAGCTGCCGGTGATGTGGGTAGCCCATAAAGGGACAAGCTGTGTTACATTGCCTGTGTTGACACATAGCTGGGCTCACACAAGAGCTCTCTATAAATAATTAATCAGAAGTGGCTAATAGAGTCATGGAGGTTTCCTCAGGGTAAACTTTACCTGCTCTCTTTTAAGCTTGGCATGGCCTCCACTTCCATTATAGCAACATGGCTACATCAGTTAGAGATGTGACACAACCACACACTGCTGCTTGCCATGGCTGTTCAAAGCAACCCCCAGGGCAGAGGAAGCTATGTAGAAGGAAGAGGGCTTATGATGAAGGAGCTACTGTTGCTTGGGGCTGTGGTGTAATATACCCTAATGGATATATTAGGAGCCCTGACGGTAAGGTGATGGGGCTGAGCTGGCAAAGGCTCTGTGGAAAAGACATTCCTGAATTCAGTTGGAGCTTTACCTTTCATACATTGGCTCTGCGTACCACTCTACAAGTCAGATTTCTTAAGGTGAGCTATGCTCTGAGGACAAACACTCATTCCCTGAGGTTGTTTCTGAGGCATTCCCACACATATACATCCCCTGGGAAAACAGATGTCTTATTTAGTTCTCCTATTACTGAAGCGGGAATCATTTCTGTGATAGCAGAATCAATCATCTTCAATAACTGACATGAGATGAACTGCAAGTCTCCATCTGGGAATTAGAAGTTAAAGCCAGATAGACTTACAGACTCTAGTCAGAGGCGTGAAGAGATGTGACCCCTCACTGACATAGCTGTGCCACATAAGTCTTTAGTGCAGATGCAGCTAGACCAGCAAAATTGCTTTTACCAGTATAGCTTTTTCAACTTGTGGGAAGAAGAAAAGAGCTAGTGTACCATTACAACGAGAAATGTTGCCGGTGTAGCTATGTGTACACTAGGTGTACTTTGCCAGGCAGCCTGATCCACACTTAAAAGCTTTGCCAGAGCAACTGGCTATGTGTAAATGCACATATGGCTGCCCAAAAGTGATTTTGCTGGTGTGGCTCACATTGTTTGAGGAAATGGTACAAGTTATACTAGCAAGTCCTTTCTAGTGTAGGCTAGATGGAAATACAAGTTGAACCTCTCTAGTCCAGCACTGTCTGGTCTGGCAATATCCATGGTCTGGCATGATTTTAATTAACCAGATGTCCACTTCTCATGGATGTGGCCAAGATTCCTGCAGCCCCATAAAGTTTGTTTACAGCCACCAGTCCTGTCTCTCAGTGTTCTGTGCTGTTATTTAGCTCTAATATACCCCCTGAATGTCTTCTAAGAGCCTAATAAACAGTGGAAGTGTTGGTAATGCTGCTAGACAATATTAACTTCCCATGGTTTAGCAAATTCTCTGGTTTGGCCCTGGTCAGGTCCCAAGACTGTCAGATTAGAGAGGTTCAACCTGTACACTCCATTTTTCTCACGTGTGTATGTATTCCATGCTACCTCATTATCATCCATCTTCAATTTGTCATCTTCTGGATCTGCTTTTTTGCAATTGAGTTAGCTCAACAGGATTGTCCAGCCTCCTGAACAGCTCTGTAGACACAACTGAACTTTAAAGTTAAAGCTGCTGCAAGATGATCCATTAACATGGGTGAGAAGGCATTAAATTGTGTCTACACAGATGCAAGGAGGCTTTCTAATAAAAGGCTCAATTGAAAAAGCAGCATCTTTTTACCCCTGTGTAGACAGCACCATTCTAGGCAATGTGACCACAAGTAAACACATTCTCAGCTGAGTAAAGGGTCTAGGACAGAGGTGGGTAATAATTTTTCCCAGGGGCCACTTCAAAAAATAATGAAGTAAGCCACCCTAGAAGGGGCAGGGCCTAAACAGGAAAGGGCAGGGCTACCCCACCGCCAGACCATAACTGATCTGGTGGTGGGGGAACCCCTTTGCCCCCCCCTTCCCACTAGGCACCCATGACTTGGAAGAGACTTGGCGCACTCCCCCACCCGCAGGCCAATCAGGGCCTGGGGGTGGGGGAGTGCCCTAAGCCTCCTCCTGTCCTGCGAGGAGCACGTGGCACGCTGAAGTTCCGAGGACTACTCGCAGGGCCGGGGCAGGGTGAAGGAAGCTTAGTGTAGCTCCCACCTCCCCCCAGTGCGTGAAACCTCCTCCACTCTCTCTCCCCCCACTGCCCCTGTGAGCAGCACATGGTGCTTCCAAGCCACGCGCTGGTCACGGGGTAGGGGCAGAGTGGAGAAGGCTTTGAACACTCTCCCGCCCGCAAGCCCTAATTGGCTTGGGGCGGGGGAGCAGCAGGGCCTCCACCGGCCAGATCCACCCTCTTGGCAGGCTGGATCCAGCCCACAGAGGTCCTTTTGCCCACCCCAGTCTAGGCTATAGGCTTCAATTTCAAAGCACATTATTTTTTCCTTCCTCTCATTTTGATTTTTAAATGCCTCCAAGAATTAAAGGTTCTGAGTTTGGGCCTAATTATGCAAGATGCTTAGTGTTTTCAATTCTCGCTGAAGTCAACAGGTAAGGAACGAAGTCACATCTGGCAGTATCCTAATATTATTCAATAAGTTTTACAAGACAGTGCTTCAAGTATCTATAATGTTTGCATTTGTATTTTATATTTCAACACGCATATTGACAGGGCATTGACTTCTCTTCCTGCTATAGAATCCTTCTGTCAAATTCCACAGTAAAATAGACTTACTGTCATCTGAATTTTAAAGGGGGAAGTAGAAATGCTGCTCAGTAAAAGCAGCGGAAGACTAAAACTATGGAACAGGGATTCTTGAAATATGCATGTTGCTCAAACATAAGAGAGTTTCTCCATCTAGTGGGAAATGTTGGAATTATTTTTTTGTAATCTTCCTATCAGTCATCACAACATTTTTGTTGTCGTGTAAATGGCTGGCTTCACAATCCATACAATTATCTATCATTATTTTATATATCAGACACCTTTCCATTGCCTGTCTCTGAACCCTTTTATCCCTTTTATCCAAATGAAGGACAGGCTCCTAACTGAAAATGTTACGCCATTTTACACGTTTTCTCTACAGTATTCTGTACTTTTTTTTTTCTTTTGCTTTTGACCAGCACTGCACATTGAGTTGATGTTTTACTAATGCCTACACTACAAAGTTAGGAGGATATAAACCACCTTGAACTGACCTAGTTGTGTATATGTCTACACTTAAATTTGTAGACCCTATGCTATCAGCACTCCTAGCTAACTTTGAGACACCACTGAGGTAACTTCTTGAGGAAATTACAGAACATTAGTAATCTCCTAGAAAACACCATCCTGGCCATTGTGGATGTAGAAGCTCTTTACACCAACATCCCACACAATGATGGCTGGCTGTCAGGAACACTATCCCTGATGACGCTACTACACCCCTGGGGTATGTTTACACTGCATCCCTAGTTTGAACTAGGGATGCAAATGGAGACAATCAAAGTAGTTAATGAAGCGGGGATTTAAATATCCCGCGCTCCATTAACATGATCTCGCCGGCGCACTAGTTCGAATCACAGCTGATTCGAACCAGGAAGTGCGCGCCGGGACGCGTTAGTTCGGACTAAAGCCCTTAGTCCGAACTAATGTTACTCCTCAAAAAATGAGGAGTAACAAAAAAATGAGGAGTAACATTAGTTCGGACTAAGGGCTTTAGTCCGAACTAACGCGTCCCGGCGCGCACTTCCTGGTTCGAATCAGCTATGATTCGAACTAGCGCGCCGGCGAGATCATGTTAATGGAGCGCGGGATATTTAAATCCCTGCTTCATTAACTACTTTGATTGTCTCCATTTGCATCCCTAGTTCGAACTAGGGATGCAGTGTAAACATACCCCTGGTGACTGACCGCTGTGACTTTGCCCTCATCCACAACTATTTCCAATTTGGGGACAATTTATATCTTCAAGTCAGTGGCACAGCTATGGTCCCATGATATGCCAACGTTGAACGTTTCCTCATCTCTTACCCCCAGCACCGTTACTCTGCTTCCTCTACTTTGACAACATCTTCATCATACGGACCTCTGGGAAGGAGACCTTTGAAGAATTCCACAGGGATTTCGACAACTTCCACCCCACCATCAGCCTTAGCCTTGACCAGTCCACACAAGAGATCCACTTTCTGCCAGTACAGTATAATTAAATGATGACCACATTTCCACCACCTTATACCGGAAACCTACCAACTGTTATACTTACCTAAATGCCTCTAGCATCCATGCACAACACATTTCCCGATCAACTGTTTACAGCCAGGCCCTAAAATACAACCAGATTTACTCCAATCCCACTGACAGAGACAAACATCTACAGCAGGGATGGGGAACCTTTGTTTGGTCATGGGCTGCTGACCCACAAAAAAATCAGTCAGGGATCTCTCACAAAAAAAAGAGAAGCCAAAAAAAAAAAACTGAGGAGAATGACAGTCCCTACATTCCCCTTGCACACCAGAACCTACATGTGTCCAACCTAATAGCTTTTGTGTGCTCCAGCTCTGCAGTGAGGCAGCAGGAGAGGCTCAAGTGCCAGCACAGGCTCCCCAATGCTGGGGGGGGGATGAGCCTCTGGGGCTGGATCCAGGCGAGACGGAAGCCACATCTGGCATCTGGGCCTGAGGTTCCCCACCACAACCTACAAGAGCTTTCTTTATCGGCCATTTTTAAAACTGTACTGGTTGCACAGTGGGCTGCTGCCCACTGGCCATCAAACACCAGCACTCATGATGAGTTGGCTCAGGGCTGACTAAAGGAGCCAGGTAGGCACATGCACAAGAGATGAACTAACGGGAACAGTTTTATGTTGATGTAATTTGTGTTGGTAAAACTTTGTAGAGTAGACATGGCCATAAAGATGGAGAATTACTGTCCCTATCAGGGGAATGAAGGTCATGTATCTGGGAGCAGACAGTGTAATGGGCTTTCCTTCCCCCTCTGGGTAGGTTCTTCCTCATGAAATGAGGTTTACCGCCATCGAAAGAAAAGCCGTGTTCTTTCGATTTAATTTCGAAAGAACGCGGCTGTAGTCTAGACGCAAGTGAAGTTTTTTCGAAAAAAGGCTAGTTTTTTCGAAAAAAACCTTGAGTCTGGACACAGCCTTAGAGAGCCAGGAGTTTTCACATTTGTTGGTAAATAAAAAAAATGACATCAAAGAAAATACCAGTCTCCATCAATTTCTACTTTCAACTGGAACCCAGAAAGCTAAATTCAGTCTGGCATAAGCAGGCATTTCTCAGACTGAAGTGCATACTAGTGGTGCCCCTCAAGGCCAGAGCTAATTTAGTCTTACATCCTGAAAATAATCTCTCCTGCAGAGAACATTATTGTTGACTCTATTAACCCACAAAGAAGAGTTCCTGAATTAGCCACTGCTGTCTGGTTGGGCAGTCATCATTGCATAAGATACTTATTACATTACATTTTATTGTCACTGCAGGCCTGTTTCTTGCATTTGGTACTTTTCACTTATTTTAAAGAGGAAAAAGCACACAACAGTTATGGTTCTGAGAGACAGCTGGTCACATCACAGAAGTACAGAGTAACAACCAGGCAACCTGCAAAAAAAATGTTGTTATTTTTAGTATGACTGCAACAAAAGGATCATCTCATTTCATCATTTGAGCCTGATTTTGCATAGGACATCCTGAAAGAGCAAGATAAAGGAAAAAAATAATTTTCATCATAGTGGAATTTTTCTCTGTGTGACCTAAATATTTTCACTGCTTCCTCTGATATTTGCCCAAAGTGTTCCACTCTCTGCCATTATTTAAGTCCTTGTACAACCAGCCAAACCCTGTACAGACTTGCCAAACAAGCAAAACCATTTCACAGACTGATACAAATTCACCTTCCCACTGAGGCCACAACTCACCACATATATAGAACTTAATAGAGAGAATGAAATGGGGGTACGTCTACACTACAGCGCTAGTTCGAACTAACTTAGTTCGAATTAGTTAATTCGAACTAAGCTAGTTCGAACTAACGCGTCTAGAACTAAAAACTAGTTCGAACTAGCGTTTTGCTAGTTCGAACTAGTAAGTCCACATTGAGTGGACTCTGAACAGGGCTTAAGGATGGCCGGAAGCAGTGCCGGCAGGGCATAAAAGGAGGACTTAGAGCATGGAGATGCTGTCTCAGGCTAGCCGAGGGCTGCGCTTAAAGGGTCCCGACCCCCACCCCGGACACACAGTTCTAAGGGGTGCCCCGCTTCCAAAGAAGTTCTGGCTTGGAGTGCCCGGAGTACCCACACTGGGCACATCACACCACTCGGCCATCAGCCCGGCTGCACTTGCCGCAGGCTGCCATCTGGGGAGAGGGAGTAATTGGGGGGCTGCAGGAGAGCTTCCACCCCCAGAAGCCCACAGAGCCAGCCCAGTCCTCCCCATCGGGGGCTCGTACCCCATTCCTTCCTCACCTCCTTCCACTTACCCTTCCCTAGCCCCTTTTCTTGATGTACAAAATAAAGGACTATTGTGTTCAAAAATGGAATCTGTCTTTATTGACCAAAACTGGGGGAGACTGGGAAAAGGAGGTGGGAGAGGGGAAGAGAGAGGCTGGGAGAGGGGAGGGCAACTAAAATGATCAGGGGTTGGGAACAGGTCCCATGTGAAGAAAGGCTACAGAGACTGGGACTGTTCAGCTTAGAAAAGAGGAGACGGAGGGGGGACAGGATAGAGGTCTCTAAAAGCAGGGGTTGGGTGGAGAGGGTGCATTCAGAAAAGTTCTTCCTGAGTTCCCATAAAGAAGGACTAGAGGACACCAAAGGAAAGGAATGGGTAGCAGGCTTGAAACTAGTAAGAGAAAGTTGTTCTTCTTGACAAAGCAAATAGTTAACCTGTGGAACTCCTTGCTGCAGGAGGCTGTGAAGGCTACAACTAGAACAGAGTTTAAAGGGAAGTGAGATAAAGTGATGGAGGTTGGGTCCATGGAGTCCTATTAGCCAGAGGGTAGGAGTGGTGTCCCTGCCCAAAGTTTGTGGAAGGCTGGAGAGGGATGGCACGAGACAAATGGCTTGGTCATTGTCTTCAGTCCATCCCCTCCAGGGTCCCTAGGGTTGGCCGCTGTTGGCAGACAGGCTACTGGGCTAGATGGACCTTTGGTCTGACCCAGGACGGCCATTGTAAGCTCAGGGCTCAGTGTCGGGGGTCTCAGTGGACCCCCTTGATTTTCATGCACACCTGGTCCTGGGTGGCCAGGCTGGCAGCTCTCCTGCCCTAGACAGCCACTTTCCTGTGCCTAGTGCGGAGATCGTGGACGAGGTCCACGATGTCCGCACTAGCCCAGGAAGGTGCCCGCCTCTTGCGGTCCAGGGCAAGCTCCCGGGAGCCGCCAGCCTGGTCCCGGCAAGAGGGGGTGGGCTGGGGGGCATCGGGTGGGTGGCTCTGTGCCGTGCCAGGTGCAGGGTCTGCTAGCTGGGTGCTGGCAGGCTTGCACCTGGCACGGGCACCGTAGCCAGCCCGTGCCCCTTTAAGGGGTCCGGGGCCGGGAGGGGGGCATAGAGTTTCCCTGGTGTTGGCCAGAGTGGCCACCAGGGAAACCTGGGGAGGGCTAGCCTCCCACTAGTTCGAACTAAAGGGCTACACAGCCCTTAGTTCGAACTAGCTAGTTCGAACTAGGCGTTAGTCCTCGTAAAATGAGGTTTACCTAGTTCGAACTAAGCGCTCCGCTAGTTCGATTCAAATTCGAACTAGCGGAGCGCTAGTGTAGCACCTATTAAAGTTAGTTCGAACTAACGTCCGTTAGTTCGAACTAACTTTGTAGTGTAGACATACCCTGACTCTTTCCATTTTCGGGCTGGAAACCCACAACATATGGTTTGAATTAAAGATCCATCATGCTGAAACAAATAACTAAATGAAAAGACATGGGAGTCTTGGAATTGCATGCAAATCAAATTTGGGTGATAATTAGCAGCAGACAACTGAAGTCTAATATTCATTTGCACAGAAACTGATGTTTCTGAGCTGACTTAAGTGGACATGTGCAGAGCTGATTGGACTATTCACTACATTAGAAATTAACTTGATTGAAGTCATTGTGATAATTAAAAGCTACAGAAGTGTAAGGGTACATCTACATAGCAGGGCTAAAATGGAATTAAGCTATGCAACTTGAACTATGTCAACTGCGTAGCTGAAGTTGAAATAGCAGCAAAAGCTGAATTAAGCTATCTCCACAGCAGGGAAGTCAAAGGAAGAACACTTTTCCTTCGACCATAAGAGTAAGAAGTCCTTCAGCCTGACATTATTTCGAAATAATGGCTTGCTGTGTAGACGTGCACTATGTTATTTCAGAATAATGTCAGTTACTCTGAAATAACACTGATGTGTAGACGTACCCTAGTTGGGCAGGCAAGGAGACCAGAATTATCCCCCTCCTTTCCATCAATTGCTTTCAGAAACAAAATAGAGCTATCACAAATCATTCTGTTGCTCTTACCCCACACATTCCAAAATAGCCTTCTGAATAAAGCAATATGCTGGGATACCAGGACTGGGAAGTGGAAATATCTTTCCACACATATTTTAACCACTATCTTAGACCTGCTTTATGACTATCCTAAACCTGACCTTCTTTTCAGGCTAGTAATACTCTTAGGGCATGTCTATACGACCAAGTTTTGTTGCCGAAACCCACCTTTTGGCAAGAAAATTCCAATAGCGGTCACACTACCACATTGTGAAAGTCACAAAAAACACCCAGTTTCAGAGACAAAAAACTTCCACTTCCACAAGGGGTTTTTTTCATCTCCCTTCCCTCTACTATCAACAATCAGGCAGTGTGTATTACAGGAGGCTTTTTTTCTTCTTTATTGAACTCCAAACTGTACCCAACTAGCTACTCTGGCTAGCGCTTTAAACTCTGCTGCACTGCAGCCAGGTACACAGCAATCTGCCCCTCCCCCTTGCAAGCCCCAGGAAAAAACTGTTACTTACTTTGTAACTGTTCGAGATGTAACTTCGAGATGTGTTGCTTATGTCCATTCCACCTAGGTGTGTGCACACCGTGTGCATGAGTTCCCGATACTTTTTACCCTTAGCAGCACCCGTTGGGCCAGCCAGGGAGCCCCCTGGAGTGGCGCCACTATATTGGCTCATAAATACCCCAGCCCTCCACTCCCTCAGTTCCTTCTTGCCAGACATTCCGAAAAAGGGGAGGTGGGTGGGATTTGGAATGGACATAAGGAACACAGTTACGAGGTAAGTAACCATTTTCTCTACTTTGAGAGCTTGCTTATGTCCATTCCATGTAGGTGATTCCCAAGCTGTGCCCACAGAAG
Organism: Pelodiscus sinensis; assembly: GCF_049634645.1. Taxonomy (NCBI): domain Eukaryota; kingdom Metazoa; phylum Chordata; order Testudines; family Trionychidae; genus Pelodiscus; species Pelodiscus sinensis. The sequence continues at coordinate 170,763,530 of NC_134713.1, forward strand.
AGGGGTCAGAACCTAAGAGGAAATGGATTGCAACACAGCCTTGCCAATGGTTGCATCCTCTCTAGCTTGCTGAGTAATCACACAGTGGTTAGTGAAGGTATGAACCGATTACTAGGTAGCCATCCTACAGATGTCTAGAATTGATACCTGCACTAGAGGGGCCATAGAGGAGGCCTGAGCTCTGGCAAAATGGACAATAATAAGAGGGGCCGGTTTCCCCTCTTGGTTGTAGCACACCTTAATATACACTGTGATCCATGAATGGCTTTGTCCTGACTAAATAAAATGCGAGAGCTCTCCTTATATCTAATGAGTATAGTGCCTGTTCCTTCCAGTCTGAATGGGGCTTGGGTTAGAAGACCAGTAAGAAAATGTCCTGAGACATGTGGAACAGGGATACCACCTTGGGCAGAAAGACCGGATGTGGGCACAGCATCACTTTGTCTTTGGAGAACACGGTGTACAAGGATTCTGATGTAAGGGCTCTCCACCCCAAGACCCTTCTGGCCGATGTTATAGCCACGAGGAAGGCTACCTTCCATGAGAAATGGGAGAGCAAACACGTGGCTATAGGCTCAAACTGGGGGCACATGAGCCCCTTGCGCATGAGATTTAGGACCCACTGGGGAACCGGCTATCTAATCTGGTGATAGAGTCTGTCCAGACCCTTCATGAAATGCTTCACTATAGCACTGATGAACACAGACCCTCCCCAGTCACCGGGGCGAAAGGCCACAATGCCGGCTAGGTGTATCCTCACTGAGGAGATGGACAAGCCCTGCTGCCTAAGCTCGAGGAGGTAATTCAGGATCAGAGGGATAGGGGTCCAAAGGGGATCCTTCTGGGCTACCCAGGTCAAGAACTGCTTCCATTTGGCCCTATAGGTTGTGCTGGTGGAGGGCTTTCTATTCTCCATCAGTACTCGCCTGACCAGGTCTGAACAGAGAAGCTCCCTCAACCACGGATCTTCCAGGCCATGAGGTGGAGGGATTGAAGGTTTGGGTGGCACAGGTGACCCTGCTCCTGCTCCTGCATTAGCAGATCCGGCTGGAGCGGCAGAGCGATGGGGCCCTCCACTGATAGCAACATCGGAGTGGTATACTAGTATTGCCATGGCAATACTCTCCATACCCTCAGAAGGACCTTGTGTATGAGTGGAAAGGGTGGGAGAGCATACAGGAGACAATGGGGCCACCACATTAACATGGTATCCCCCACTGACCTTGGGCACTGGTTCAGGTAAGAGCAGAACTGGGCACATTTTCTGTTGGCCCGTAAGGCAAACAGATCTGAGGGGGAGTCCCTCTCCTGCAGAAGAGATGATACACCATCCTCCCTGAGGGACCACTCATGGGCTGAAAATGCCCTGCTGAGCAAGTCCGCCAGAGTGTTGAGAGTCCCTGTTAGGTAGGTGGGCTGGAGGTGGATCCCCTGTGCGATGCGGAGGTCCCAGAGGGCTAGAGCTTCCTGCCAGAGGGGAGAGGATCGAGCACCACCATGTTGATTGATATAAAACATTGCTGTTGTGTTGTCCATCAGAACCAAGAGACAATTGCCCCTCAGCCAAGGCAGGAATACCTGGCAAGCCAGACATACTGCCCTCAGCTCCCTGGCATTGATATGCAGTAACCACTCTGCCTGGGACCACATACCTTGCATCCAGAGATCAGCCAGATGGGCTCCCCTTTCTATATCCTATATCTGTCACCAGCTGCATCAAGGGGGGTTGCTGGGCCGCACACCTCGCTCTTCTGCAGCCATCAGTCTAGCATAGGCAGGAAGGATCTCCAGTGGGACAGTCACCACCATGTAGATGTGAGCGCAGGCTGGCCTGTAGACCTTCACCTGCCAGGCCTTTAGTGGGCACAGGCACAATCTGGCGTATTGCACCACGTAAGTGCAAACCTCCATGTAACCCAGCAGTCTCATGCAGTTTCTCGCTGGGGTCAGAGGCACAGCCTGGAAATTTAGAATGTCTCTCAATGCCGCAAACCTGGCGCTCAACAAAGACGCCTGTCCTCTCATGGTGTCCAGCCTTGTCCCCAGAAAGGGGATAGAGTATCTCACTGCTACCATCTCGAGGACCCACCGGTCCATAGCGATGGAATGCCAAGAATGGTGGAAGGGGGACAGTCTTTTTGTGAAAGGATGGTCTAGGAGTGAGGCTGATAATCCACCTTTGGAAGCAACTTCAGAATCCTGATCTTCAGCCCTGGATCTCATTCAAGGGCCCCTGCACTTGATCAGGGGCCGACCGAGATTGTCTCTGGTTGTCCCTGCCATTGTTGCCCCTGTTCCGCCTCCTATTACCATTTTGTCTGGGGCCCTGCGGGTAGGGCCCCTGCAGCCTAGGCTTCAAGGGACGATATTGTGGGGCAGGGCTTGTGTATGCCCAAGGACTTCAAGGTTGCCCTGGAGTCCTTCAGGATGTGCAGTTTACTGTCTGTTTACTCTGAAAAAAGCTCTGACCCCTCAAAGGGCAGGTCTTGCTGGGTGGTCTGGACTTCAGGTGGGATAATGAGTTCTGGTGCATCACTGTGCCTGTGGCCATTGACCACTCTCTGACAAGTCTGCAGCGTCCAACACAGGACACCACCCTGCCCTCTTTGGGAAGGCCTCCGAATTCCTGCTGTGACTCATAAGAACATAAGAACGGCCGTACTGGGTCAGACCAAAGGTCCATCTAGCCCGGTATCCTGTCTGCCGACAGTGGCCAGCACCAGGTGCCCCAGAAAGGGTGGACCGAAGACAATGATCAAGCTATTTGTCTCCTGCCATTCTTCTCCAGCCTCTGACAAACAGAGGTCAGGGACACCATTTCTATCCCTTGGCTAATAGCCTTTTATGGACCTAACCTCCATGAAATTATCTAGCTTCTCTTTAAACTCTATTATAGTCCTAGCCTTCACAGCCTCCTCTGGCAAGGAGTTCCACAGGTTGACTACATGCTGTGTGAAGAAGAACTTTCTTTTATTAGTTTTAAACCTGCTACCCATTAATTTCATTTGGTGTCCTCTAGTTCTTCTATTATGGGAACTAATAAATAACTTTCCTTTATCCGCCCTCTCCACACCACTCATGATTTTATAGACCTCTATCATATCCCCTCTCAGTCTCCTCTTTTCTAAACTGAAAAATCCCAGTCGCTTTAACCTCCCTTCATATGGGACCCGTTCCAAACCCCTAATCATTTTAGTTGTCCTTTTCTGAACCCTTTCCAAGGCCAAAATATCTTTTTTTGAGGTGAGGAGACCACATCTGTACACAGTATTCAAGATGTGGGCGTACCATAGTTTTATACAGGGGCAGTAAGATATTCTGTGTCTTATTTTCTATCCCTTTCTTAATAATTCCAAGTATCCTATTTGCCTTTTTGACCACTGTTGCATACTGTGTGGAAGTTTTCAGAGAACTCCAAGATCTCTTTCCTGATTTGTCAAATTAGCCCCCATCATACTGTACGTATAGTTGGGGTTATTTTTCCCGATGTGCATTATTTTATACTTATCCACTGCTTCTTTTACATGGTGGTGAAGCCACGGTGACTCTTTTTTAGGTTTCTTGCTATGTTTTTTAATTTGGGGAATACATTTAAGTTGGGCATCTATTATGGTGTCTTTAAAAAGTTTCCATGAAGCTTGCAGGGATTTAGCTCTAGTCATTGTGCCTTTTAATCTCCGTTTAACTAACCTCCTCATTTTTGTGTAATTCCCCTTATTGAAATTAAATGCCAGAGTGCTGGACTGCTGAGGTGTTTTTCCCACCACAGGAATGTTAAATGTTATGATATTATGGTCACTATTCCCAAGCAGTCCTGTAACGGTTATCTCCTGGACCTGATCCTACACTCCACTCAGGACTAAATCGAGAATTGCCCCTCCCCTTGTGGGTTCCTGTACCAGCTGCTCCAAGAAGCAGTCATTTAAGCCATTGAGAAATTTTATCTCTGCTTCTCTTCCTGGGGTGACATGTATCCAGTCGATATGGGGATAATTCAAGTCCCCCATTATTATAGAGTTCTTTATTTTGGTAGCTGCTCTAATCTCCCTCAGCATTTCAATGTCAGTATCGCTGTCCTGGTCAGGTGGTCGGTAATATATCCCTACTGCTAATTTCATATTATTGGAGCATGGAATTACTATCCATAGCGATTCTATTGAACATGTTGATTCATTTAATATTTTTATTTCATTTGATTCTACATTATCTTTCACATACAGTGCCAAGAGGTCAAGCTTTTTGGGCTCCTTATTCTTAGGGATAGATCCAGGCTGACCCTGCCCTTCACTGTGGTATGTGGCCTGTACCACAATGGAGCTGAGGAGATGGGTGGGCAAACAGGTGTTCATGCCTGGACTACGGAACGAAGTACCACCTCTCTACCCCTTTCTGCATCAGTGGAATGGATGCCGGTGCCTGCCAAAGAGACTATATAATTTTGGCCACTGTCTTATTGAGAAGAAGGGTAATTCTGGCCGGGGCATTTGCCGTCAGCATGTTCACCATCAAGTCAGACTCCACCACCTCTTCCGCCTGTACCCCCAGGTTTTGGGCCACTCTCCTAAGGAGCTCCTGGTGAGTGTGAATGTTCACGGCAGGCATGCATTGTTGGGGGAAGAGGATGAAGAGTCCCTGGGCATTGCCAGTTCCTCAGAGGCATCTCCTGTTAAGCCTGCAGCAGGTGCAGCTGAGGAAGGACCACCAGGACTGGCTGCTGAGCGAGCAGTTCTTGAGCCCATACTCTCCCTGATGGACTGGCCCTGAACTCTAAAGGCAGAGCACGGGTAAGTAGGGTGACCAACGGGGTCCCCCATTCCCTGAATACATCAACACCAAGGCCAAGGCTGAAGCCAACCTTGACACCCTGCCCCAGGGCCTGATGGTATGCCCAGGGGATCCAAAAAGGCCACTGGGCCAGCAGTTGTCACTAAGGCAGCCAGATCTGGGACAGCAGCAGGCTGGCAGGCCTGGAGTGGCGACCCGATTGGGATCAGTGCCATGAACGGGACCCAGTGTGGCAAGCAGGATCATTGGGATCAGGTGGGCTGATGTGAGGAAGCCCTCAACACCATAGACTCCGACAAGTACTCCAACAGCGACCACAGCGGTGCGGCAGGCGATAATGGAGCCCAGTGACGGCTATAGTGAGCCATTGCCACAGGTTTCCTCCGGTGTGGTGCTGGCGGTGCCAATGGTAGCATGCTGCTATGCCCCAGTACCAGTCTAGCCTGAGGGCAAGGTGCCATTGGTACCGGACAGACCCCATTCTGAGCATCAGTAGACACCTTCATTGATGGGGCCAGAACCAATGCGGAGGCCAGTGCTGGGCCTGAGCCCTGAGTCATCATGGGAGGAGACAGCACAGTAATCAGTGCCAGCGGTGAACCCCATGTGAGCTCGATTAGCTCATGAGCCATGGCAAATGTGTCTGGGGTCAATGTTTCCAGGACCTCCTCCACTTACAGGTTCTGAACCTCTGGACTGTTTGCCCACATGGAGCATGACCTGCGCCAAACTTTCAGGTGACTGCAGTTTCAGCTGCTGTGGCAGTTGGGACTGAGTGCCTGACCTTTTGTTCCCTTGATTGCTCTCTTGATTGCACCTGGTCAGCCTTCCCCTGTGTGACTCACAAGGGGTCAGGCCTGGCCTGGGCAAGCAGGCTTTAAAAGCCAGAGGCAGAGAGCGACCAGGGAGCGAAGTGGACAGGAGCTGCATACAGGGGAGTTTGGCAGAGGGAGGCCTATGATGGTCAGGAAGACCCGCAACACCTGTGCCAGCACTGCTTCTGCCTCCTCCACTGGCACCTGTAGCCAGACAGAGCGCCTGAGCATGGATGCCTCTACCCAGATCCTGGTGTGGTTTTGCAGGGACTGTGGCTTGCAATTCCCACTTATTGATATCCAGGCTGGGGAGATCATCCAATGCGAAAGGTGCCTGCTGGTGGAATCTCTCAGGCAGCAGGTGGGAGAGCTACAGGAGGAGGTGGCTAGGTTGAGGTACACCCGCATCCATGAGGAATTCCTGGACCGTGTTCATGAGGAGACAGCTGAGGTAGCTGTCCCGGTACACAGGACTGCGGGCACACCACTGGTAGAGGAGGAGACGGCTCAGGGTAGACAGTAGCAGCTGGTTACTTCTGGCAGCAGGCACTGCTCCACCCCTGCTCCAAACCCGCCCTCCGTGGTACTAGGAAACCGTTACGCTCTTCTTTATACAGGAGATAAGCAATCACCCCCTACACCGGAGGAGAAGCCCCGTACCTCCAAGGCTGGGAGGTCTGCTGCCACCACTGCGAATAGGAAACGTAGGGTAGTGGTGGTCGGAGACTCTCTTCTGAGGGAGACGGAGGCGCCCATATGTTGTACTGACATTTCATCTCAGGAGGTATGCTGTCTGCCGGGGGCCCGTATCCGAGATGTTACGGAGGCATTGTCAAGGATTATCCGGCCCTCTGACTACTACCCCATGCTACTCACCCATGTGGGCACAAATGATACTGCGAGGTGTGACACTGAGCAGATCAAGAGTGACTACAGGGCTCTGGGAGTACAGGTGAAGGAGTTTGGAGCGCAGGTGGTATTCTCTTCGATCCTTCCTGTCGAAGGTAGGGGCCGGGGCAGAGACAGGTGTATCCTGGAGGTGAATGCCTGGCTGCGAAGATGGTGTCGCCAGGAGGGCTTTGGCTTCCTCGAACATGGGATGCTATTCCAGGAAGGACTGCTAAGCAAGGATGGCGTCCACCTTTCGAGGAGGGAGAAGACCCTATTTGGACACAGAATGGCTAACCTAGTGAGGAGGGCTTTAAACTAGGTTTGACGGGGACAGATGAGCAAAGCCCACAGGTAAGTGGAGAACATGGGGACCTGGGAGATGGGTCGAAAATGGGAGGGAGCGTGGGCTACAGTGGCAGAGAAAAAGGAGGGTCAGGGCAAAACTGGGAGGCAAGGTCAAATCAGGATCTTAGATGCCTATATACAAATGCGAGAAGTATGGGAAATAAGCAGGAAGAACTGGAAGCGCTGATAAATAAGTACAATTATAACATTGTTGGCATCACAGAAACTTGGTGGGATAATACACATGATTGGAATGTTTCTATAGAAGGGTACAGCTTGCTCAGGCAGGATAGACAGGGAAAAAAGGGAGGAGGTGTTGCCTTATACATTAAAAATGAACACACTTGGAGTGAGGTGGAGATGAACATAGGAGACAGAAGTGTTGCGAGTGTCTGGGTTAGGCTAAAAGGGATTAAAAACAAAGGTGATATCATACTAGGAGTCTACTACAGGCCACCTACCCAGGTGGAAGAAGTGGATGAGGCTTTTTTTTAATCAGCTAACAAAATCATCCAAAGCCCAAGATTTGGTGGTGATGGGGGACTTCAAATATCCAGATATATGTTGGGAAAATAACACAGCGGGGCACAGACTATCCAATAAGTTCTTGGACTGCATTGGGGACAACTTTTTATTTCAGAAGGTTGAAAAAGCTACCAGGGGGGAAGCTGTTCTAGATTTGATCCTAACAAATAGGGAGGAACTAGTTGAGAATTTGAAAGTGGAAGGCAGGTTGGGTGAAAGTGATCATGAAATCATAGAATTCACAATTCTAAGGAAAGGTAGAAGGGAGAACAGCAAAATAGAAACAATGGATTTCAGTAAGGCGGATTTTGGTAAATTCAGAGAGCTGATAGGTAAGGTCCCATGGGAATCGAGACTGAGGGGAAAAACAACTGAGGAGAGTCAGCAGTTTTTCAAAAGGACATTGTTAAGGGCACAAAAGCAAGCTATTCCAATGTGTCGGAAAGATAGAAAATATGGCAAAAGACCACATTGGCCTAACCACGAGATCTTGCATGATCTAAAAATAAAAAAGAAGTCACATAAAAAATGAAAAGTAGGACAAATTACAAAGGATGAATATAGGCAAACAGCACAGGAATGCAGGGGCAAGATTAGAAAGGCAAAGGCACAAAATGATCTCAAACTAGCTACGGGAATAAAGTGAAACAAGAAGACTTTTTATAAATACATTAGAAGCAAGAGGAAGACCAAGGAGAGGGTAGGCCCACTGGTCAGTGAGGAGGGAGAAACAGTAACAGGAAACTTGGAAATGGCAGAGATGCTCAATTACTTCTTTGTTTCAGGCTTCACCGAGAAGTCTGAAGGAACACCTAACATAGTGAATGCTAGTGGGAATGGGGTAGTTTTAGAAGGTAAAATAAAAAAAAGAACAAGTTAAAAATCACCTAGAAAAGTTAAATGCCTACAAATCACCAGGGCCTGATGAAATGCATCCTAGAATACTCCAGGAGCTGATAGAGGAGGTATCTGAGCCTCTAGCTATCATCTTTGGAAAATCATGGGAGACAGGAGAGATTCCAGAGGACTGGAAAAGGGAAAATATAGTGCTCATCTATAAAAAGGGAAATAAGAACAACCCAGGAAACTACAGACGAGTTAGTTTAACTTCTGTGCCAGGGAAGATAATGGAGCAAGTAATTAAGGAAATCATCTGTAAACATTTGGAAAGTGGCAAGGTGGCATAAGGAATCTGTCAAAAAAAGCTTTCTTCCTTGACAGATCCCCCTCTAGACTGCCTCTTTTCACTGACAAAGTGCTGAGTCAGCAAAAATGGTGGCCATTTTTATGCAAATTAAGCATGGGATATTTAAATCCCCGCTTCATTTGCAACGTCGACCTTCCTAACCTGCATCCCTCTGCTGACAGAGGGATACAGTTTAAACCTACCCATAGTGACACATTTCTTGATCCTTGTGTGAAAAAGGGTGTCTCGGGATGGGAAGCCTGGCCCCCTGGGAGGCAGATCTTCTTAGGTTCCATCTGGGTTGCTCCACCCCATAATCATTCCACCCATCTATGGCCACTATCAGCAGGGCTGTAGGCCCAGCAGCCCAGTCAGTAATACCCCAGTCAGCAGGGCAGTAAGGCCCAGTGGCCAAGTCAGTAAAGTAGTTGAGACACCCCTTCCCTTCCCCTTTGGGAGGTCGAGATGGGGTAGGGGGACCCAGGCCCTCCCTCTCCACCATGCTCCAGCCCAGGGCCCTGTCAGTGGTGGGCATGTCCCACCACTAGCTCAGCGGGGAATCTGCCAAAACACTCTGAGCTCACAAGGCCCTTCCAGCTCCCCACTGGGCTACTTCCTACCCTGTCCGATGGCCAGTGTCTTTCCCTACCTGCGTCCTCTGGGCTAGTCGTTCCCCCCACTCAGTTCTTGCTGGCAGGCCACCACCTCCATCTGCAGTAGCTGCTGCTGTGGCTGCAGCTGTAGAGCCTACGGCTGCGGAGGCTGGTGGTGGTGGTGGGCATTTGGGGGCTCAACCGGGCAGTTTTTTGCTGTCCCAGTTTCCCCAGGGCTGTGGCGAGGGCCTTGTAGTAACTGCCCAGCTGCTCTGGGGGCCAGGGCTACCTAGCAGCAGTGGCTGCTCCTCTGGCAGCTGGGGCTGGAGCCAAGGCTGTATGGTGGCAGTGGCCGCTCAGGCTGCAGGGGCCAGGGCCACATGGCTACAGTGGCTGCTCTTCTGACAGGCAGAGCTGGGACTTGGGACGTGGAAACATAATTGATCCATGGTTAAAAAAGCATCATGGATATTTTAAAATTGAATCACAGGCAATCAGAATCCTTAGAACCAATCTGGGATTAAAAGGCATTAATTTAATACAAAGCTGCATACAACCTGAGTGACTGACCAATGTAGAAATGTAAGAGGGCTGGGGAGTTTACATTCACTTTCCACTTACAACCAGAGCATTAGGCTGCAAAAAGACCCTTCCTGTCCCAGGGCTACTGTTCCACTCTGTGCTACAATAGTGGCCACTGTACTCCACTTATACTGCAGCCAACACATTTACTTAAATATGGATCTGATGATCCCTCCTCTCACCAGCACAGACTGTTTTTGAAGTACCCAGGATACGTGCAGAGCTCCCGGCAAAGTGGCTACTGTGCACATAACTCGCCCTCGTATGGCCTCCAACTTGGGGCTTAAATATTGAATGTGGCTGATGTCCATATCACTAGTGCTTTTCATCCTTAATGTATAGTGCTGACTGGAAAAGCTATTGCTCTGACAATCTCCAGGTTCCCATACATGCACTGGCCTGGTGTTACTCCGAGGCACCCAAAGCCAGAGGAAGGGAAGAAAAGCTATCAAAATAGTATATTTTAAAAGTACAGAAATCCCAGCAGCAGGAAGAATTGGTTCTCAGCCAATAATAGTGGTATGATTGACTTTAAAATGTATCAGCGGCATGCAGATCTATAAATATAAGTTAAATTTCGGCACACCACTTCTGAAAGGTTGCTGACTCCCTGCTCTAGGGTCTTCCAAACCTGTTTCCTATGCTGAATTTCACCCTGAAAGTAATCTTGTTTCTTAATATTAATCATATGTTTTTATTTTGTCTATTTACCAGCAGATGGTGCTACAGGAACACTGAATAATGAGTATATTCAAATCCAGCAATTAACAACAATGAGTTATTACCAAAATTTAGTTTGTTTTGCTTGTTCTGCAACAAGCTAAACACTTTAGGTGCAACCATTTAAAACACAAATTTCATAGGTAATGGTCAATAAATAGTAACAAAATTTGAATTTACCTAGAAATTTAATAGATCACCTGTTAAGCAAGTTGTAAAATATCTGAAATTAAGAAACATAGCAGAACCCAACTGATTTCTGTATGTTGCAAGAATTAGTACTGTGGTAACCCAGGGCTACGTCTAGACTGGCATGATTTTCCGGAAATGCTTTTAACAGAAAAGTTTTCCCTTAAAAGCATTTTCGGAAAAGAGCGTCTAGATTGGCACGGATGCTTTTCCGCAAATGCACTTTTTGCGGAAAAGCGTCCGTGCCAATCTAGACGCGCTTTTCTGCAAAAAAGCTTCGATCGCCATTTTTGCGATCGGGGCTTTTTTGCGGAAAACAAATCTGAGCTGTCTACACTGGCCCTTTTGCGCAAAAGTTTTGTGCCAATGGACTTTTGCCCGAACGGGAGCAGAATAGTATTTACGCAAGAACACTGACAATCTTACATGAGCTCAGCAGTGCTTTTGCAGAAATTCGAGCAGCCAGTGTAGACAGCTGGCAAGTTTTTCCAGAAAAGTGGCTGATTTTCCAGAAAAACTGGCCAGTCTAGACACAGCCCAGTTGAATTAGCAAAAGTGAAACAGATCTAAAGAAAACAATTGTGACATTAATAAATACTTTGTTATCGCAGATCTAGATCAATATAATTCACTAAGATGTATCTGTAAATGGAATTTTAGAGACTGCGTCAAGTTGCAGTAATGAAAAAGGTCAGAGAAATTACATATTCAGACACATTTTCTAAACCTGACTTTCAATGTTTGCAATTTGTGTGTGTGGAAACAGGTAACTGTGTATACAAATCAGATTAGTTCAGTACCTGCTTGATAAATGTGAGTAAAAGAGGTATTTTCTCACAAACTTAGTTGCATCAACCAGTGCCATTTTAGAGACTGGTAGGAGAGATGTTGGAAATTACATTTGAAAAGATTCATAAATGGTGTAATGGTATTTTAACAGAGTATTAGGAGGAACTGATCATCAGCACCTGCAGCCAGGCACTGTAAGATGCTACACAAGATTGTGCAGGCACCTCAGCCAATGCACTTCATTCCTGAGCTACAAGATGCTGCTATTGCAGACTTGCACCTAAGAATGTAAGAACAGTCATACAGGGTCAGACCAATGGTCCATCTAGCCCAATATCCTGTCTGCCGATAGTGGCCAATACCACATGCCCCAGATACCTATCTCAAGCATTATATCTTATCATTCAGTAATGTTGTTACTCAGTTCCAATTGTGTCCAATGCAGGCTAATGCATCAATGGACTGCATGGCCTCTCTCTGTACCATTTCTTAACAAATATTAATGATATATAGTCATTAATTATGACCATTTTTGTATAGTGCTAGATCTTGGGATCAGCATTTGGCCCAGAGTTCAAACTTGAGGTGAAGTTCAACTTTCTGCTTGGCTTTCAAAATCATCTAATTATTGCAAAAGGGTTACTACTTAAAGGAGATAATAGGTAGTCAATAACTTGCACATATAAATCACTGATATTTCATTTATTCTCTGCCACCACCCAATAATTTTAATATAATCACTTAATAATTCTACCAGCTATCTCTGTAGATACTTACATGATGCCCATCAGTGCAATATTTCAGCATATTCACATGGTATTTTCCACTCAAGGATGTCAAAGGCATTTGCAAATATTAATTGACTTCACACATTTCTTTGAAGAAGCAGAATCCTCCTCATTAACACAAGCCTGACTTGATTAGCCTCATTAACACAAGCAACGTTTTCCTTATATTCACCTCTGAATCTATTACTTCCACTCCATTTCATCGGATGAAGCAGGCTTTACCCACAAAAGCTTATACCCTAATTAATCTGTTAGGCTACGTCTACATTGGCCCCTTTTCCGGAAGGGGCATGGTAATTTTTGAAATCGCAATAGGGAAATGCGCGGGGGATTTAAATATCCCCCGCGGCATTTAAATAAAAATGTCCGCCGCTTTTTTCCGGCTTTTAGAAAAGCCGGAAAAGAGCGTCTACACTGGCCCCGATCCTCCGGAAAAAGCGCCCTTTTCCGGAGGATCTTATTCCTACTTCAAAAGGGCGCTTTTTCCGGAGGATCGGGGCCAGTGTAGACGCTCTTTTCCGGCTTTTCTAAAAGCCGGAAAAAAGCGGCGGACATTTTTATTTAAATGCCGCGGGGGATATTTAATTCCCCCGCGCATTTCCCTATTGCGATTTCAAAAATTACCATGCCCCTTCCGGAAAAGGGGCCAATGTAGACGAGCCCTTAGTGTTTGAGGGTGCATCTACACAACACAATTATTTCAAAATAACTGAAATTTTGAATTTGTTTCAATATAATGGAAATGCTGTGTAGATGCTTGCATTATTATTTCAAAATAACGGACGGCTTATTCTGACTTCTGTAAACCCCATTCCACAAGGAATAACGCCTATTCTGAAATAGCTATTGAGGATGCTCAACTGCTGCTATTTCAAAATAGTTCCTCCCCAAGGCCATTCAAAGTAATTACTCCCCAGTGCTTCCCGGGGCTCTAAATCGAGGTAGTGCACCCACATTAGGGATCCCCGCCACAGACTAACTTTGAGCTTGCCACAAATTATGGGTAGTGTGAATGATTAGCGTGAGTGAATTAACAGTAAATGATACCCATTTGCAGGGCTCGACAAACTATGTAATCTATTCGTCCGTGGCGAGTAGATTACAATCCGGAAGAGCCGGGTTCGGGCGATCTGCGCATGCGCAGATCGCCAGACAGCGTGACTGGCGAGCAGGGCTCACCGTGGTTCGGCGAGCCCTACCCATTTGGACATGCTCTGGGCAGAGATAGCCTTGCCCTTTGATCATGAGCAATAGATATAAAAAGCTTAGGGAGCTAAGTGGTTTTGTATTGTTGAGAGAGAAAGATAATACTCTGTGAATGTAAAGCATGTGCATTGCTGTTTCAAAGGCATTAGCATGTGATTTTGGAAAGAATGTTGGTAAATGGATAGGTTCATTTAGGTGGAAGGTGGAGTGCACTTTAGGCAGAAATTTAGGGTATGTAGAGAGTGTGACTTTGTCAATGAAGAAGGTAGTATTTGGGGGTTCAGCTATAAGTGTTCCAAATTCTCCGATGCATCTGGGAAGACATAACTGCTACTAAAAAAGGTGGTTTTCATGGATAAGTGGAGAAGGGACCAGCTGGCAATAGTTCAAAGGGTTTGTACATCAAGGCCTTGAGAACCAGGTGCAAATCCCAGGGCTCAGCCAGTGGTCTTATATCTAGGAATAGCATTTAGATGCCTTTTGGTGACAAGGTGAGCAAATACAGTGTAAGTATCAACCTTATGGTAGAGTCTTATGATTGCTACAAGGTGAACCTTTATGGAACTAAGAGAAAGGCGTGATTCTTTAAGTTCCAGAAGGTAATCCAGAATTGTTGGAAGAGGGGTGGAAGCCCATTGACTAGCCAGGCTTTAAGTTGAAGACAGTTTATGTGGGGTGATATAACTGGCCTCTGTGATGTTATGGTTGTGAAGTAGGGAGAGGAATCATGGGTTGGATGAACAATCTTGATAGAAAGGGGTATCATGATTATCTGAACCATGCTGGTGCTATTAGAATGATGTGGCATCTGTGTGTCCTTATTTTCTCTATCACTCTGTTCAAGTGGTATTGGTGGAAATCTATGTGCCAAACACTACAACAGAAAATGCTACGGTATCTATTTAAAAAAAAAAGTCTACTAGAGTTTTCTCATCCTTCTAGTAAAACCAGAGCACCATTGAATTCCACCCCAATCACAGTAAAAAGGTACTTTAAAGGGAAGACAGCTGTGTAATAATCTATGTCTCACAAGTATTGGATATCTGGGAGACTTTCTTGGTGATTCTATCGCTGAAAACAATGCTTAGCCACACTATTTAATAAAAGGATGCAAACAACATTTAACCAAGTCATAAAGCCAACTTCATTTTGTTACAGGATGAATCCATGTGAAAAGCATCATGTAATTACATTTAAATTCTTTGCCTTGTTGACACAAATTAAAGTAGATTATAATATAAATCATGAAGATTTCTAATAACTGATTTCCTTTTGAGCTCCAGCAACATTTTCACAAGAGATGATAAGCAATGATATTCATGTGAGTTCATGCAAAGTAGCTGTGTTTAAATGAGGGGTAGACAAGCACCTTGTATTTTCCTTGGATGTCAGTATGCAGCTGTCCTCCTTTAAAGGTGATTTGGATGCTGGTTTCATTAATTGCAAATACCGTCCCTCAAGAGGACCACAGCATGGCTTAAGAATGTCTTTCATTATTAATGGGGAACCCATGCAATTCCATGATTGTCTTCAGACCTTTTAAAGGCATCAGGCACATAGCACCAGAGTAACTGGGCAATCGGCTGTTATTACAATGGTGAGGTTCCTAGTTTCCCTATTGTTGTGAGCACTGGTGTATGATTCTATCAAAATTTTCTGATGTTCCACTTGCAGATTTATTGTTACCTCTGGCCAAGCCCCTTTCATAGTTAGTAAGTTCTGTAAAAGCTAAATACTTCATTAGTGTGGCGAATTAAAGCAAAGCAAACCAGGTGGAAGGGGGTTGGTACCCCGCTCCCAGTCCTCCTTTTCATATGGTATACTCCTTGCTCCCTCAGTCAGGCTCCATAGGGGTAGCAGGAGCTGCAGCAGGAACGGTCTCATGGTTACCCTTTAGTTCCTTTTCTTGTTTACCTGTGGAAACATTGTTAGCATTCACCTAGCTTAAACAATTACTAAACTATTATCCTTCCACTAAGTTTTTTAGAATTGCTGTTTGATTGGACTAAACAGTTTTTTTTTCAGTTGCTCTTCAGCTGGTACCAGCACTTTCTGATGTTCTGAAAGACAAAAGAACATTTTCCTACCATCATGGAGGTGGCACATCCTATTTTTAAATGTTTCTTTCTGTTACAAGTATTCTTGCTGACTTCTTGATCAGCCTGTTGTTACCCAATAATTACTTATGCTTTTGTTTTTTAAACCAGCTTTTAAGGGTTTGGGTAAAGTACTTCACTGCTCAATTAAGTTAAAGATGGTATGCCTCAATTTCCCTTTTACACTACAAACCAGGTTTTTAATAATCTATCTGTTGTGAAGCTCCAAATGTATTCATAGGTAGTAACTGAGAGGCTTTACTGCTATAGTGATTTTCCTTAGCACAAGGTGTTTGCTAGTTACCTTTCCAGCAAGCCTAAAAGGCTTTCTCTTTGAAGTACATCAGGTGTTTTACAGGTTTTATGTAGCTTGTTAGCATAAAAGTTTGTTTTCTTAGAACCACCTTAAGAGTTAAATGTCCCAAGAGAAGCAGCACTAGTCTGGTACAAAGTGTCTTGTCAGTTTGCAATTTTAAGTGAGAGGGCATTATCCAAAACAAAATAAAACCAATTCGTTTGAAACCTACCAAACAGATTCACAAATTTACAATGCATTCCCTGTTATGCATCTGACCAGTTAAATTCCAGTAGAATCCCTTATTTCCCATTTAGCAAATTTAACAATAGTGTCCATAGCCAACTACTTAAATTAGTAGTTTCGTTGCCTGTATTATTTACACATTGCTTCAGAGAGAGGCCACACAAAAACAAGTAGTCCATTATAGCAGATTTCCTTCTAATACATTACAATTACTTAATATCTTCCACACTCCCACAAAGTCAACTTCACACCTTCTCATACCCTTAAGCATTTGCATTATCCCTCAAATGAAAACTTTCCTCATTTCCTAGTAATTTAACTTTCTAATGCCTGCACTACTGCTTTCCTTATTCTTTCTACTATGCCCACACAGGGCCCCAAACCTCTTACCCCTTTTATACAGGCTTATTTCCTTCTTATGGTCTGTACCTGATTCTGCTTTTCCTGCTAAATGGCTACTTTCCATGGACACAGGTTTTGTCCATTATTAATTTAGTAAGAAGGATGGGCTCCTTGATTAGCTATCAGACCTTCTGATTCCTTTACTTAGGTAAAAATCCAAATGTTCATTTTTGCAGTCAGCTAATTTTTCTTAAAATACTCCTCAGTACATGGTTTTTCATAACAACCAAACTGCAGCAATATCTTTTGAGTGAGATTAAGGGTTTGTAAACATTTGCCAATTTGCTTTCAAGATCTGCATAATATAAACAAGCTAAAGTATTGTCAGACCATAGGCCATGCCTAAACTTTTGCAATACTCGTTTTAAAAACATAGTTTACTCCTTCTCCTCTTCACATACACTGCAGAATGCACTTAGGAACAGCCATCCAGCCTGACACACCCTCTTATCCTTCTTATGCACTTCCAATGCCTCCAGTACCTTTTGGATACCAGCAGGACTGACCCCATCAGCTAACTCCCCCTCAAACCGCATGGCAGGCATTACATCATACCAGATTTGAGCAACCGAACCCCAGGCTGATGTGCACAGCCAGACTAGAATTTGGCACTCTACCCTACTCTCTCCCTCGCCCATCTGCTTCCCCTTCTTCCACATGCTGAGCGATTTTTACCAAGAGAACCCTGCTTGCTGCGCCAAAATGTTGCCGGCAAGACTGTCTCAGGTCCGACACTGGGTTCTCAAAGTACAAAGACATGCTATCCAGGTATCTGTCAAACACAAGCAGTTTATTTCCTGATAGCTATCAGCTGTGCCCCTTAATTAAAAGAACAACATGACAGGAAAAGCAGCATTTCTTACATCCCTTCTGGTAGCTGGGGAACCCATTTCAGCTGTGGATGAAGTGGGAGACTGTCTCAGCTTCCGAGGCACCGGTACCCAAAGTCCATCGGTGAGGTCCAAATTGCTGTGCTCTGATGCAGCTTTAATCTGTGTCTCTACCTTGTTTGTGTCAGTTTAGAAATTTCCGGGGTTACTCATTGCTTGTTACAGTATGGCTCAGTTGTACTGCTTGTCCTTTGTCTTTATTTACATGATCAGTACATTTAGGTAAACAAGATTGTTATGTTCCTGCCCTTATCTACAATTCGTTCTTGCTACAATGGCGTATGTTCCTAGAGCCTTGCTTCTGGCTCATCAGTAGTAGGGAAAGGGGGGAGAATGGGAAAGGGAGGGAATGCAGGCCTCACCACCCCTGTACTTCACACGGACAGAGTTCTTCCGCAATTGACCCCTACACGTGGCATCACTCATGTTTCACCAAGATATGCCCTCTCCAAGGCAACTAGCACTCTTCTCACCTGAATTTCTTAGTCCTAAAAGTTTATGCCTCCATTGTGTGAAGATTTACCAGAGGAGGAGAAAGCACTACCTGTACAGCACACCGTGGCAGAGGAGAGATGATTTAGTCCATAATACCATATTGTTCCTTCTTTCAGACACCATATCACTTTAAGAAAGGAATTTTGTGATAATATACAAGGCATAGCCAACTTGAGCACTTTGAGAGAAAAGATTAAAAATAATGATGTTTTTATGCTCCACATGACCCGTGGCTTATTAGCATTTCTTTAAAAAATTACATGCACAGCATGAAAAGATGGGCTATTAAACAGATTATTTCTTAATACAGTTGCACTATAAAAAAAACTGCAAGTCAGAATGTTCTGCAACCATATTACTTGAAACTGAAAATAACCCCTTTTTTGGAAATGTTATCACTCATCTTGGTTAAATCAAGACAATCACAGATATTCTTTTTTCCCAAATCTTTGGCTGTATTGCAATGGTTGTTTCAATCTGTAATCTCCAACTAAACATTTCCTATCCATGGATTAACAATATATTTACTGACTTGTGTCTTTTAACAGTATTTATCCAACATAACAAAATAAACTGCAATTTGTTATACTTTTTTTTACAAAACATTTTATAAATATTTTTACAAAATGTATACAAAGCAATTTCAAGTGAGACATACTATACAAATGAAGGTATTTAAGCAAATAAAGTCCATACCACACTGACAATAAGTGACACATCCTCTTTAAGTGAAGTCAGTCTGTAAGGCCTCCCTAATCTAACAGATAAATTATGCTAAACTTTTCAAAGTTAAAATATTTTTGTAATTGCCAGTTTCAAAATTTATTTCAACTTTAGGCAGTAGTATTCAAGAACATTGGAAATCATCTTGCTGATCCAGCAAAATATTTTAGCATGTGCTTAAAATCATGCGTGTTAAAAATATTTGACTGGATCAGATTCCAATTCATACTTTTTAAAACCAATATTTCATGTATGAGATTATTTTATTTCATTATACAAAGTACAATTATTCCTAAAATTCAATTCAAATTAACGAATAACAGAACACTAATGATCCAACAGTAAGTTTGCTGGCCTTTGCTCAATGGATTCCTGACATAAAATGTTTGGACAAACTTTTGTCTGAACTAATCAACAATCATAAAAAACATTTCTTAACCTTAATTTTTCACTCTCTGTAATTTACTGCCCAGAAAAAATAAATTTACATAGTGGACAAAACTTTCTGATATTTGGGTTATATGTTTGCTATACAAATGCTTGAAAGTTTATATGCTATTGAGAGGATACCAAAAGTGACAAGGTCCATAAACATGCCTTTTTTCTCATAAGATAAAAATTAAACTAATTTATGTGGCTGATATAATTTACAGCGTTCCTTTCTAGACTGCTCATACTGGCAGAAACAGAATGAGCAATAAGATACATAATCCTCAGGATTCACAATCACCATCAGTATCTTTACGAAATTTCAAAGGCAATCAGCAAAGACTATACTGTCAGTATCATTAACTAGAAAACAGCTAACTGCCAAGTCTACTGTAATGATGCCCAGCTAGAAATTTAAAACTGGCAATATTGTGTTATTATTTTAAATGTTTTATGAGACATTTGGGAATGTTGGATTTTGACAAATTTGTACTTTAAAATTGGCACAATTTTTTTAAATGGCAATTAATAATGTACAAAATATTTATATTTCCATTCACATTGAAGGGGAACTGAACCTTAATTATATATTAAATATTGTTATCTTTCTCAGGTTGCATTACTAGATTTGGTTTTCTTATGTTATCACATAGTAGACTGCAGTTCAGCACAATGAAGTGCATTATAATTTTGTGCTCTCAAGGGCCAAATTCTGCTCTCTTTTATGAGGGTACAAACTCAGTGTGTAAATGATAGCAAAACTTGACTTTTTGTTTTCTTTCCTGGAAGTTCTGGCAATCTGACTGACAACCACAGTTTGTCACAATGAGTCTCTAAATTATGATAATGGCAATCAACAAGTTCTGAAATGTGGCTGTTTATTTTTGTGAGCAACAGGAAGTAAGAGGGAAAGAGAGAGAGAGCATGCCTTAGAAATCACAACCACTCTACTCTTCTGAGTATGCTAGATTCATTTTGCTAATGGCAGAAGACTGTATGCACAACAGTACTAATGACCAAAGTAAGCCATTAGAAAAGAAGCACAGGGCATTAAAAGGGAAAATGACAGATATTAAAAATAAATAAATAAAATAACAAACTTCTATTTCATCAATGTGAACACCAGCCAAATACAAATCACACAAGGATTTCCTTTGGCTCTGAAAGGTGAATTAAAAATTATACAAGTTTAGATATGTTTTAATAATGGGACAGCTGATTAACTTTGGTCTGTACATATTTTGGTAGTTATGACTGCTGCTGTGGATGACTAATATTTTCTGGCCGCGAGAAGCAGAAACAAGCAAAAACACTGGCCTTTAAACTTCTCAGGTTAAGGATAATGTCCTCTTGAAGTACAAACTACTAATTTAATCTGTTTTCAAATAAAAGTGCTTTTGACACTTGTTCTTTAAAAAACATTTATACCTCTTCAGAAAGACTTAGTTTGATCTAATTCAATTATAAAATGCAAATCCTTCTCCTCAAGTGTTAACATATCTGTATTTATATATATATAAAATTCATGGTGCTATTATGACCTCTTGCCACTTATTGGTTTCTGTTCTTCTTTCTTTAGTCGGTCATACATTATTTCATATCATACCGTTGTGACTAAGATTATACAGTATCATTCCATAGACTAAATTCACTCACTACAGATATACTCATGTTCTTTCTGCTCAGTGACAACAGAAAAGCACTTCCAATATGATTCCCTACAAATATACTGATGACATTCTTCCAACTTGAAATCCTAGAGCAGTTGGATTCAGTAATGAATCAGACAATCATTTCTGAATAAAGGTAAAATGGGTATTTAACAACTAAATTTTCTTGGAAAAAAAATTAAAATCTAGTGATTTATGAAAGGGAGAAAATTGTTGCTTCCATTTGTCTTTTAAAGTTTTCTTGAATCTGTCCTTTCATTTGACTGTGATTGTCAGTATATTACCTTATTACGTAGGGCCTGGTGAACTGCAATCTCATTAAGTTGCAGTGTTAGACAATTACCATAAGCACTGTCATTATAATACTTGAAATGTGTAGGCCCCAACAGACTGCATTCTAACAAGGATTAACTTTACTGTATATCTCACTGTAATCACAATGAGTATTGCTCTCAAACACAGAACAGAATCTAGTTTAGAAAGATTAACCTTTGCCATATGTCAGGCTGTACTTGCGGTGTCATTCACATTTGCTTCTAATACGAGAAACAAAATTTGTTCATAGTACTGTAACTATTAACACTCTAAGATACTATTTACAGCTGCTTCTAAAATAGAGTCTGTTTCTACAACACCTTCACTGTGATCCGGAATAAATTTTTCCAGGCAGTTTTCCTGTGAAGCAACTGGTGAAAAGTTTGAAAAGTCTAATTCTACAGAGCCACTACCAGTGGCCTCACTTTGTGGCTGTCTCCCAGTTTTTTTCAGTTCCAGAATGTTTTTGAATGTAGTTTCTAAACTCTTACTCAGGAGTAATTCCTGTTGGGGTTCACCAGAGCCTTTCATATTGTCAGGATGTAAAATCTCATTCTTTGGAAAGGTCCTCTGAGTTTTGTCTTGAAGGGAGTTATTACATATTCCTTCTGAGTGAGATTCAACTGTATTCCTTGACATTTTATTGTGTGTACCATGATTGGCTCTTGACAAAGGTTTTGACAGTTCTTCAGAACTTGAAGAATTTTCACTGGTCTTGGTAAGACCTTTACCAGCTAATTTCTCTTCATAAACAGCCATGTATTGACTGTCAGGAGAACAGCTAGCCTTCTCAAACTTTAAAGCTTTAGTGAGGCTTTCTGGTTTTTTAGTAGAAAGTTTTCCTTCTTGTGTCATAACGTTGTTAGGCACTAAATGAAGTTTATCGTGATTTGTAGACTCCGCTGTGCTAGATTTTGATCGGTCTCTTGTTTGGGTCTTGGTAGTTTGACTGTGAGAAGTCAATGTTTTACTACACTGATGATCACTTTCATTGGGCTGGGCTTCGTCAGCAGTTTCATCAAATTGTTTAGCGGAACAACAAAAATCAGCCAGATAACCATCTGAAAATTTAAAAAAAAATTAATATGGTGATATGAAATATCAGATAGTAAAACATAAAAAGTTCTAATGTGCTAGCATTACTGACCGTGAATAAACAATTATTTGCTCACATTGCCATCCTTTGTTTGAAAATGGCTCTAGTATTTACTGTACATTTACTGGATAACAGAACCTATTCAGCGCTGAAAGTCTTTTTTGGCTTTCACAAAAACATTTGTGGCAAACCAGAGCTCAACTCAGCAAATAGACCATTCATCTGTTGATAGTACTCTAGGAAAATGACTTCTACAAGTCAGCATTTAAGCATGTGACTTTAATGGAATCATAGACATATGGTTAAATATTTTTCTGGTTCAATGATTAATATTTGAAATTTTGACCTAATTAACCATGGGCAAAGTTTAGCGCACTCTACTCTCAGATAAAGCCAGATACAAGCTGGACAAATTATGTATGATGGGGAAGTTTCAGTATCTGGAACAGTCTCAGACTTTCCCCTTGACAATTTCTAACATTGCTCTGAGCCTTATATGTACTGGCTGTTTCAAGATTCTGAAGCTCTTCTGTCCCTATTGAAAGTTTCTGAGTAAATGGGGGATATGCAGTTTTCCATGACAAATATCTTCTCATAGCACATATTAATTCTACAGAAAATGAGCTTGTATTCAAACTTCCTATTTTGAGTTAATTCTCAGTAGGGTTCAGAAATGGTTGGGTGAAAAATCAATAAAATCCTTTTTGTCAAAATTTTCCAATTTGTTCAAATAGAAATGCTCTTCAATACATTGAAGATTTTTTTAAAGTCATGTGTTCCAGGCTCATAGCTTTATGGCAGTCATGGTCTTCAGGATCCCCTGCTCCTGGCATTCTGCCAAAACGTCTAATAGACCTGAGCAGAGAAGGGTAATTCTGTTTTACAGGCAATTTCAAAATTTTTTGTTTTCCTTCTGAACTGGAATTAAATCAAATTTCAAAATCATGAAATCTTCCCTGAAACAGAATTACTGGGTTCTCTGCCCACTTTGAACAGGATGATATAAAGTGCTTAGCAAATAAAAAGGAGACCCCATAATTATAGTAAGATGCATGCATCTTTCCTTGTGTATTTCCATTACCCAAGATATCTCTCAATCCATGCTATATTCCCTGAAGTTTTGTTCTTATAGCAGTCTTTTTCATGTTTTACTTTCATTACAAATAAATAGTATGTTCTTAAAAGAATTTTAGTAAAACTAACATTTCAAATAAAATTAGAAAGGAAGGCACTGTACATCTGGGGTCAAGCTTGGGTATGGGAGGTTACAAGTATTACCAGGGCTTGACAAACTGTGGCAAGAGTTACTTGCTAGGCACACTGCACATGCGCCAGAGCGGCACTGCGCATGTGTGCAGCGCCGATGAATAGGGCGCACAGAGCGACCAGCTGAAATCTACTCATCACGGGCAAGTAGAAACAACCATTTGTTGAGCCCTGAGTATTACATCTTTGCTAGTGGACTAAGTTTATAATAAACCCACAAATTACTGCATCCTGAGATGTGGGCAGGATCATATACATTTTACCTATATCCTACATCTCCTATTCCATTAAGTAAGGTTTGTAAATTAAGGCACCAAAGCTTTTTCAAGCAGCCTAACTATCTGAGAACTTAAGAAGTTTCATCTGAAGAAGTGGGTTATGCCCACAAAAGCTCATGATACAATATACATTTTGTTAGTCTCTAAGGGGCTGCAAGACTACTGATTGTTTTTTAAGTTTTTCCAGTTACAGACTAACACGGCTACCCCTCTGAAACTATCTGAATATAGTGTCTTGAGGAATGCCATTTCATAGAATATTTGACTGCCCAAATATTTGTATTTTACATTTTTAATGTCTTTTAAGATTAACAGAACATTAAGATGCAACTATACTACAGAAGTACATCTGTTGAATGTTTCTGGTTGTGTCAGTCAATAGTGAATTGGTAAAGAATGCTAGAATTTAAGTGGTCACTGGGCTCCAAAAGTAACACTTCATAGAAGTGAATGAGGGAATTCACATTCTCGCAGTATTGCAGTACCTGGCCAGCTGCAGACTCAAAGAACCCATCCAAAGGTTATTGCAAAAATGATAGCAAAAATGAATGTTGCAAAAAGCATTTTTGCATAGTTTCCCGCCAGTGTGCCCATTTTTTCCTAAGAAAAAAATTAACATATTTTGATGCAAAACACATCAACTGAAAATCTGATTTCACCACGAACCATTAATTCTGAAGCAGAATCCTATGATTTCAAATAGAACTGCACTTAATTATCAATAGCTCAGTATGGACCTAATATTTTTAATGCCTGTAAGATTATACAAATACATTTCTACTTCACAGTGCTGAAGCTAAAACATTTCTCACCTGGATCCACTAGTGCAAGACGCTTATCCCGAGACAGAGATGCCCTTTCTTCCTGATTAAACATCCTGTCAATCATAACCATTTCTGCAGAGGGATTTATCCGCTACAAAAGAAAATTCCTAGAAGTCACTTCATATGTTTCAAATTAAAAAAACAACAATCCCATAATAGTGCCGGAGCAGCACTTCAAAGGGGCAGTGCAGCATTAATGCCTGCGATTAACGCATTAAAAAATTAATCACAGGCGTTAACTCAGGTCAATTGACAGGCCTAATTTTAAATGAAAATTTAGGGTTTTTTTTCTTTTTTTTATTCCACTAGTATTTTTGGGCAATGACAGTCTATGAATTTGTACAATGCCTAACAGAGTAAAATCACAAGTTTGGGATTACCATGACGCTTTAAACAGCATGAAGGAACTTGATCAAACTCTGTGCATATTTTCATTAATTTCTTTTTCTCAACCACAACATAAATTTTATCAACTTAAATTTACTATTGGGAAACTGACATTACTGGCAAATTAAAAAGCAAACAGTTCTTTTTATGAATGGGTATATGTAGTGATAAATAACAATAAAAAGTTAAAATTATATAAGATATATATGGCTCGATTAATTGCAATTAATGCACGATTAACTCAAAAATGTATTGTGATTTTTAAAAATTAATTGTGATTAATCGCAGTTTTAATTGCACTGAGATTACTGATTGAAATTTCTTGCATATTTTTGGATATTTTTCTACATTTTCAAATACATTGATTCCGATCACAATACTGAATACAAAGTGTACAGTGCTCATTTTGTATTATTATTTATTACAAATATTACACTGTAAAATAATAAACAAAAGAAATAGTATTGCAAGTCATCTTATACAAGTACTATTGTGTGATCTCTTTTTCGTGAAAGTGAAACTTGGAAATTTAGTTTTATTACATAACAACACTCAAAAACAAAATAATGTAAAACTTTAGAATCTACAAGTCTACTCAGTCCTACTTCTTTGGTTACATGTGCAGGAGATATTTCTACCTGCGTCTGGTTTACAATGTCATCTAAAAATGAGAACAGGCATTCACGTGACACTGGTATAGCTGGCATTGCAAGATATTTATGTACCAGATGCACTAAAGATTCATATGTCCCTTCACCCACCATTTCAGAGGACATGTGACCATGTTGATGACAGTTCTACTCAATAATAATCCAAAGCAGTGCAGACTGACACATGTTCATTTTCATGATTTTCTTTTTTAGTGGTTCAGGTTCTGTAATTTTTACATCAGAGTGTTGGTCTTTTAAGATTTCTGAAAGCATACTCAACACTTGAAACCTTTCAGATTTTGAAGGCACTTCAGATTTTTAAATCACAGGTCAAGTGCTATAGTACTTTTAGAAAGAGTTACCTTGTGCAGTAACGAAGGTTCTTTGAGATGTGTGTCCCCGTGGTTGCTCCACTTTAGATGCTGGCCTGTCCTCGTGCCAGTGATTGATGACCTTTTTTAGCAGTGCCCTGCCAGGCCACACATGAGCAGTAGTGCCCCTCATGCCATGAGTGTCAGTTGATTATGCACGCCTGCATTACTTCTCTACTTTGAACATAACCCCGAAGAGGTTCTGAAGAATGGGAGGAGGGATGGTAGTGGAGCACCCACAAGGATACACATTTCAAAGAACCCTTGTTACTCCCCAAGGTAAGTAACTCTCTCTTCTTCTTCAAGTGCTGTCCCCGTGGGTGATCCACTTTATGTGTTTGAAGAGCAGTGTCGGCTTTGTGGAGGTGGGTTTTGGAGCCAAGACCCAGAAACAGTGGAGAGGACAACATGCCCTACTGATGTTGGGATTAAACAAGATGTCAACACGTTGTGTCTGGCGAACGTGTGTTCAGAGGAACAGGTTGCTGCCCTGCACATGTCCCCAAGTGGGACATTGTGGGACATTGTGGAGGAAGGCTGTGGTTCATGCCACCCCCTTGGTGGTGGGGGTGTGATAACAAGTGGTGGCTGCTTGTTATGGATGGTATGGAAGGCATAGACACAGGAGAAGATCCATTTTGATATTCATTGTGCGGAGACACCTTGTGCTTTTGAATGTTCGGTGAAGGAGATGAAAAGTCTTATAAACATCCTCCAGGACTTAGTGCTGTCGAGACAGAAAGTGATCCCCCACTGGACATGGAGGCTATGGAACGCTTCCTGGATCGCACTGTCAGGTAGCTTTGGACAGAATGCAGATAAACGTATTTGGAAACACCTGCATACTGTTACAGCTGATGAAGCCTGTACTGTGTTAATGAGGGTGGTGAGTGACTCAAACCTGTGTTCAGGCAGTGTTGCTCTGGCTATGATAGAGTCTACTCAAGCTCCTATCAATTCAAGAGTCTGCATGGGTTTTTCATGGTTAATATGGAATCTGAGGCTGAGTAGTAGAGTGATGGTTGTGTTGACAATATCCTGGGTATCGTGGTAGGATGTGCCTTGGATAAGGCAGATTCATCTAAGTCAGGAAAGATTATTACTCCTGCACAACAGAGGTGTGCTGCCACTACTGCCAAAGTTTTGGAGAAGACTCTCGGAGCTGTTGATAAGCCAAATGGGAGAATCCAGTATTAGTAATGGTTGCCGTCCACTTTAAAGTGTAGGAATTGTCTGTATGCTGGATGAATGGTTATGTGAAAGTAAGCATCTTGGAGGTTGAGATCTGAGAACTAATCTCTGCTGTCCGATCCTGGGGTGATGGTTACGAACATGACCATTTTGAACCTTCAATTTGTTATTTACTTGTTGAGGTTTTTTAAGATCTAGTATCCCATATCTTCTTCTGCATGAGGAAGTATTTTGAATAGAATCCTCTTCCTTGATAGGCCAAAGGGAGTGGTTCTATGGCCCTGATTTGTAGAAGATGTTGTACTTCTAGTTGTAGCAAGTTCTTGTGAGAGGGGTCCCTGAAGAGGGGCAGGGAGTAAGTAATGGGAATGGACATGAATGGTAAGGAATAACCCAAACTGATGATCTCTAGAAACCACCAGTCGGATGTTATCTTGGTCCATCGTTGGAAAAAGGAGTACAGCTGGTGGGTAAATTGAAGGTTGGATGGTGTAGAACAGTGGTTCCCAAACTTTTTGGCATCATGCCCCCTTTTTGATTTTTGAAAAACCCTCACACCCACCGCCCCCCCCCCCTCCAAAAAAAAGCAATAAAACTTGTTGAGGAAAAAAAAAGGAACTGACTGGGGCAGCAAAACTTGATGTGGGTGGAGGCTGGGTCAGCTCACACCTCTCCCCCCAGAATTACTTCACGCTCCCCGTTTGGGAACCCATGGCATAGAAGATGAACTAATGGAGATGTTACTTGAGACCCCGACCAAACCTTCATATTTGCTGCGTGTGCGTGGAAGGTTGGTTTGTAATGGATTATCGTTGACACTGCAGTCTGTGCTTTTGATGTCTCTGTCTTTGTCTAAAATTATAAGGTCTGTGTGACTGCATGACTTCTGTGGTCTTAAGTATGAGTTGTATCTCTGATGCTTGTTAGGTGGAGTATACATCCCTAACATTCTGAGGGTGGTATGTGAGCCCTTCATAGTGTGCAAAACCTCATCAGTTTTTCTAGCAAACAGATGGAACTTGTCGAACAGAAGACTTCTACTTTCAATTGGAGCTGCCTCAGTATACCTGTAGCTTGGAGTCATGAGACTCTGCACATTACAATTGCTGTAGCAGTGCTATGTGCCACAGTGTCTGCCACGTCCAGGGCTGTCTGGAATGCCATGCAGGCAATAGCGTGACCCTCTTGCATTACAGATTGAAGCTGGGGGTGTTTCTGCTCCAAGAGGAACTACATGAGATCCTGAAGCTTTGAGTAGTTTGGTATGGTCATAAATTGGCCCAGAATGCCGAATAATTAGCCACCCAAAGTTGCAAGGTAGCCGAAGAATATACCTTCCTGCCAAGTATATTAAAATGTTTATGGTCCTTATCCTGGGGGTTGAACCGGAATTGCGGATATTTGGTGCTGTTATGTATGGCATCCACCACCAAGGAATTTGGAGGCGGATGCGAGAAGAGAAAATCCATACTCTTGGGAGGGACAAAATATTTCCCATCTGCCCTTTGGTTTGTGAGTATAACTGAGGCTGGTGTCTGACAAATAGTGTCAGTCAAGTCAAATATGGCTTCGTCCATGGGGAGAACTACCTTATATGATGTGGACAATTGTAAAATGCAGAGGAGCCTCTGTTGTTTTTCCTGTACCTCTTGGAGAGCTATTTCCTGTGCATTGACCACACGTTTGAATAACTCCTGCAACTGCTTTAGGTCATCTGTAGGAGTTGTACTTGTAGGGATGATCGCTTCAGCAGGGGATGAAGATGAGTTGTGAAGGGGAGATCTGTCATCCTCCTCAGACATGGGCTCCTGCTCTTCTGACTGTGGTTGTTCTGGAGAGTCAGGCACGGCTCTGATGATCCCAGTGAGTGTGGCGCCAACTGAATGTCCATCTGGGTTTGTTCAGTTGGTGCTGAGGTGTGCCTCAGTGCACTTTTGTGTGGTGCTGCTTTGGTAGGTGCTTGTCATTTCAACCAGAAAGGACACTGTCTGAATGACCTGCTAACCTGCATCCTACTTCAGAAGACATTCAAATCTGCACTTGAAAGGGAATCCTCTGAACTGGCATTCATGCTAAAATTCAACACTCTCCGCAGAGGAATTAACAAAGACTCCAACTATCTTACACATTACAAAGATAGCTTCCCCAATTATCACCTCTAATACTATTAACTCACAGACATCTTCCGTTCCCCACCTCTAATATCATTAACTCACTGGCATTCACCTTCCTTCCCCCCCCCCCCCACATCCCCCTTCTGTTCTGTAATGTGATTTGTCCTTTTCATGTGTGTTCATTTTTTTTAAATTGTATCCTTTGGTATATATGGTTGTGACTATTTTCTTCCATTATTTGATCTGAGGAAGTGGGTCTGGCCCACGAAAGCTCATCATCTAATAAACCATCTTGTTAGTCTTTAAAGTGCTACATAGTCCTGTATTTTGTTTCACTTAGTGGATTAGTTCTTCTTGAGTTCCCCTGGCATTGTTCACCCTCTTTACCCACATTCCATAAGCATGACACCAGGCTCTGCTAGCCCCCAAAGTATGAGCTGATAGCTTCAGATCCACTGCAGATACCTACAGCTGCTCACTGGTAGCCACACAATATTTGTGGATACAGAGGGAAGTAATACAATTCTAAGATCACTCTATTGTGGAACATTAAATCTGTTTAAATAGTTCATTCCAATTTGCCCTAACTGATCCATACATTTCACAAAAATACTTTTCTTGCTTATAAATCTTACCATTGCATCTTCTATGAGCAAACATCTGTACTTATTTAACATAGCTTGTGTCCTTTTCAGAAGCTGTGTGGCTACAGATTCAAATTCACTGTCCACTAAAAAAAGACACAAAATATATTTAGATTATATTCTTCAATACCTAGCACAGTCTCACAAAAGTTTTCTCTCTTCTCACTCTGATTTACACAATCCTTTTTTCAGCACCAAAGTAATATTTAACTGCTTAAATATTCTAATAAGCAGCAGCACCACTTTTATCATACCAAATTTAAAAAATAAATTACCTTTTCTTAAATCCTCCTTCGTTGGCAGTGATCCCTGACACACATGATATGAAAGGAGTCTCTGGACTGCATCATTTAATGATCTGAATTGACTTTTATCTGGTGTCACAGCATGTGCCTGGTCCTTCTGTAACTGTTGTAGAATACTAAAAGGAAAATGACTAATATCAATAATTAACATTTATTCTAATATACAATGGCTATATTTACAGTTTACAAAATGACAGTGTAAAACAGGCAAAGATTAGTAGAAATAGCTGTAACAAAACTATGTATAAAAAAATACAACTTACAAAGCTCCTTTTGTTAACTGTTTAGTAGCAGGCCTCTTTTGTCCAACTGTATGAACATCCAACTAGGACCAAAACAAAACTCAATTAACTCTCATTACCTTTTCCTTCGGAAAAAATAACTTACAGGATTTCCTTGCACAACCTGCTCATTGAGTATAAAATACTTTCAATTGCTTTTCACATATATTTTCTGTAGGCTTCTGCGTGAGGATATTAGATGTAGATTAATTAACTAATCGAATAGTCGATGCATTTGCATAGATTATTTGATTAGTCGATAAGGGTGCTTGAGTCTCCCTCTGGCCCCATGCTCCCACAGTGCTTCTGCTTTTGAAATGTAGCAAGAGCCCTAGTCTTGCTACATTTCAAAGGTGGAAGCACCACCAGTTCCCCCCAGCTGGCTCCTGAACCCCCATTTGCTGCCTCTCTCTGATAGAGGCAGCAAGGGAGGGAGAAAGTGACTAGTCAAGTCACTAGTCGACTACCCGATAGCATTTGCTTATCGAATAGTTGACTATTTGTTTACATCCCTACTTCTGCATCAACGAAAACCAATTATCCGAAGTCTGAGTTAGCGTAAATGATTCCTGCTTTGCTTTGAATTGAATAGACAATGCAAAAAACTGCATATCTCATCTTATACAGCCCCCACCAAAAAATAAACTTTCCACACAGGTGTTAAACATAAGTGGTAACAATTGAATCCCACTACATAAAGAATAAAAATTGCTATGGTGTAAGTAGGGGGTGTACCTTAGAGCACTTTGCTGACTGAACAGATAGCAACAGCAAAGCTCAGAGTATTGAATTAGCAGATATATTTTTCACTCTATGTCGACATTACCAGGTTATTTCAAAATAAGATATTTCAAAATAATAACTCCTGAAATAACTATTTCAAAATAAGCTTATTCCTCTTCACAAGAGGAGGTTACTCACCTCGCTAGTAACTAACGTTCTTTGAGATGAGTGTCCCTGTGGGTGCTCTACATTAGGTAGGTGCACTGCCACCGAGCCTCAGAGAGGAGATTTGATAACAGTGTCCCTCGGGCTGTGCACCAGCAGCTGCATGCTGTTAGGTTGCAGGCATCACGATACATGAGCTCCCCCCACCGCCTGCTCCTCAGTTCCTTCTCTACCCCAGAACCATGGCTTGAGAAGGCCAGAATCGCAAAGTAGAGGGGAAGAAGGGAGGGTTGTGGAGCACCCACAGGGACACTCATCTCGAAGAATGTCAGTTACTATCAAGGTGAGTAACCTCCTCTTCGAGAGAGAGACGTCCCTGTGAATGTTCCACATTAAGGGCATGTCTAGACTGCACCCCTCTGCTGGCAGAGGGATGCAGATTAGGCTGGGCGAAATTGCTAATGAAGCGGGGATTTAAATATCCCGTGCTTCATTAGCATAAAAATGGCCGCTGCTTGTTTCCGGCACGGAGCTTTGAAAGAGAAAAGCATCAGTCTAGGCTGATCTATCACTAAAGAAAGCCTTTTCCGATAGATCCATTATGCCTCGTAAAACGAGGTATACAGGATCTATCGGAAAAGTCTTTCTTTAGTGATAGATCAGCCTCTAGACTGCCGCTTTTGTCCTACAGAGCTCCGTGCCGGAAAAAAGTAGCGGCCATTTTTATGCTAATGAAGCGCGGGATATTTAAATCCCCGCTTCATTAGCAATTTGGCCCAGCCTAATCTGCATCCCTCTGCCGGCAGAGGGTGCAGTCTAGACATACCCTAGGTGACTAAAAATCTAATTCCCCTTTAGGGAGGTAGGGACTTCGGATCTGGCAGAAAAGCGGTGGAAAGAACCGCCTTAGCTAGTTTCAGGCTGGAAAAAGGTCCCTGTACTGCTTTGCAAATGTGTGGTTGGAGGACGATGTGTACTGCTTTGCAAAAGTGTGGTTGGAGGACCATGTAGCAGCTGTGCAAATGTGTCTTATGGGTACTCCACGGAGGAATGCTATTGAGATAGCATCAAGGCACACTCAACCAGATCCATGGCTATCTGACTGTGCATAAGAAAGCTTGATACAATCCGAGATCCAGTGGGAGAGTCTCTGTGATGAGACGGCCTGGCCCTTACCGTGGTTTGCTATTGAGACAAATAGTCTGGGAAATGCCTGAAAAGGAATAGTTCACTGCAGGTAAAAAGAGAGTGCTCTGCGCAGGTCAAGGGTGGGCATTTTCATCTTGAAAGAATTGGCGAGTGGTTTGGGGAAGAAGGTGGGAAAGTGTATTGTCTGATTGAGGTGGAAGAGGGAGGAATTTGGGATGGGTACGTAAAGTGACCTTGTTTTTTAAAAATGTGGTGTATGGGGGATCAGCCATTAGGGCTGCAACCTTCCTACCCGTCTTGCCGACATAATAGCTACGAGGAAAACAGTTTTCATGGATAAGTATAATAATGAGGTGATGGCCATTGATTTGAAAGGCGGATGAGTTAGAGCATTCAGTACTAACAGCTGGTCCCACGGTTGTATTGATGGACTGATGTCTGGTTAAAGAGTGCAGACCCTTTAAAAACCTCGTGGTGAGTGGAGGAGCAAATATGGATGAGTTGTCTATCTTAGAGTATATCTACATAGCAAAGCTGTTTCGAAATAACAGCTATTATTTCGAAATAACTTTACTAGCATCTACACAGCCAAACCGCTATTTCGACATTAATTCGAAATAGCAGAGGGCTTATTTTGAATTTGGTAAACTTCATTCCATGAGAAATAATGCCAAATTCGAAATAGCTAATTCGAAATAAGTGCTGTGTAGAAACTTATATTGAAATAGGGGGCCTCCAGCCTTCCCAGGGTGCCCTGATGGCCACTCCGGCCTCAACCAAGAACACTCCTCTCCCTCCCTTCTCCCCGGAGCCCTTAAAGGAGTTGACCCTAGCCACAGTGTCTGTGTCAGCTCCAAGCCTGCCAGCCCAGAGCCAGCAGTCGCTGCCCCTGACCCAATGGCCTCAAAACATGAGCCAGCAAGCAACTGGCAGTCAGCCCTCCACCACTCCCCACGAGCAGTCTGCCAGCTCCCTGGAGCCTGCCAGGGCCCGGAGAAGGCATGCAACTTCCTGGTCCAGGGTGGAGATCGTGGACCTTATTCAGGTTTGGGGGGATGCCTCCAACGTCCATGATCTCCGCACTAGACGGAGGAATGCAGCCATCTATGGCAAGATAGCTGCCAGCCTGGCGACTGTAGAAGCTATTTTATGTTTAGCTAGAAGCCATCTTGTATATCAGAAACCATTTCAGCTTTTCTCTCAAGCACGTAGACCAGAGTGAACTTTCTGTCACCCCGTGAGAAGAGGCCTACAGGATGGGCTATTGGTATGTGTTAATTGGGCTGGTTGGGACAGGAGATGTACTCCCTCGTACCTGTCCGCCATCTTGTTGATAAGGCTTTGTTTTTCCAAATTTAATTGAGGGTTTCTGTAATTGGATGCCCTGACATCAGACTGTTTGGCTTAGGGTATAAAGATTCTAGGATTGATTGTATTAGCAGCTTTACTGGGCCCGACTTTGCTGGGACCACGTTTGGCTCACTTTGCTTTACTGATCAATAAAGCAAATCAGTTGTTAGCCGCCTAAACAGAGAGGAGCGTGTTTTTGCTTCGACACGACCAAAGGCCACATGCGAACCCAGGAGCAGGTTTGCATGAAAATCAGGTTGGTCTGGCGAGACACCCTAACCCTAAGCCCTGAGCTTCCCCTGCCCCTTCTTCCCCTTGTTTCCCCCTTCCAGCTCCCTCCTCCCAGGTTTCCCTCTCCCTTCTCCCAGCCTCTCTTCTCCTCTCTCCCGCCTCCTTTCCCCAGTCTCACCACAGTTTTATCCTCCCCCCCCCCCCGTTTTGTTAAATAAAGAAAGTTTGTGTTCATGAAAACACATGTATTTTATTTGACATCAGGAAGGGAGGTTACAGAGGGGTAAGTGAAAGGACGTGAGGGAGGAATGAGGCACAAGCCCTCAGTGAGGCAGACCAGGAAGGCTCTTAGTGCTCCTCAGGATGGAAGCTCTCCCCCAGGGCCTCCTGGATACTGACAGCCCCCCGATGGACCTCCTGGATGGCAGCCTGCAGAAAATGCAGCCAGGCTCTCAGCAATGCATCCACGAGAAGCACCAGAGTGGCCAGGGGCAACTCTGGCTCCATGCTGCAGAGTGCTGTGGTGTCCCAAGTGAGGGCAACAAGAGCACGCAGAGACAAAATGCTTTGGTGTCCCTCATCGAGGTAGGCAAGCAAGCAGGGAAAGCTGAGAACCAGCTGTCCGGGGGGGGTCCCTTTAAACAGATATTTCGAAATAACGCTGTAGTGTAGACATACCGTTAGAGTAAAAGGTAGTAATAGCAGCAAGGTGAACTTTAATGAAGCTTATTGCAAGGCCCGCTTGTTTAAGGTGCAGAAGATAATCGAGGATGGTAGGTAAGGAGGATGGTAGTTAAGTCTTATGGGTGCTCTGGGCTCCACTGTATGAAGGACCATTTGTACTTCTTGTGAGCAAGTCAACTCACTTTAGCAAAGCTTTTGATACAGTCTCCCACAATATTCTTGCCAGCAAGTTAAGGAAGTATGGATTGGATAAATGGACTGTAAAATGGATAGAAAGCGGGCTAGAATGTTGAGCCCAACAGGTAGTGATCAACGGCTCGATGTCAGGTTGGCAGTTGGTTTCTAGCAGAGTGCCCCAAGGATCGGTTCTAGGACCGGTTTTGTTCAACATCTTTATTAATGACCTGGATGAGGGGGATGGACTATATCCTCAGCAAGTTTGAGAATGACACTAAGCTAGGGGGAGAAGTAGATACACTGGAGGTCAGGGATAGGGTCCACAGTGACCTAGACAGATTAGAGGATTGGGCCAAAAGAAATCTGATGAGGTTCAACAAGATCACGTGTAGAGTCCTGCACTTGGGATGGAAGAATCCCAAGCATTGTTACAGGCTGGGGACAGTTCTGCAGAAAAGGACCTGGGGATTACAGTGAATGAGAAGCTGGATATTAGCCAACAGTATGCTCTTGTAGCCAAGAAGGCTAATGGCATATTAGGGTGCACTGAGAGGAGCACCGCCACCAGATCTAGAGAAGTGATTATTCCCCTTTATTCAGCTCTGATGAGGTGACATCTGGAGTACTGTGTCCAGTTCTGGGCTCCCCACTAAAGAAAGAATGTGGACATATTGGAGAGGGTCCAGTGGAGGGTGACTAATATGGTTAGGGGGCTGGAGCACATGACCTATGAGGAGAGACTGAGGGATTTGGGTTTGTTTAGTTTAGGTTTGAGGAGAAGACTGAGGGGGGATTTGATAGCAGCCTTCAACTTCCTGAAGGGAGGTTCCAAAGAGGATGGAGAAAGGCTGTTCACAGTAGTAAAGGATGGCAGAACAAGGAGCAATGGTCTCAAGTTACAGTGGGGAGAGGTCTGTAGGTAGGGATGCGGTGGCCATTGTGGAGCCATGTTCCTATAAATTGGATCTTTTGTGTAGGAGACAGTGTAGTTTTCTCAGATACATTGTGACAACCGCCAGAACCTTTGAAAACACCCTCAGGGACGCAGAGTGGCCAAGTGGATGCACCTCGAATTAGTAGTGTTGAGAATCTACAACGAAACGAAGAAAACTTCTGTGAGCAGGGTGGATGGCAATGTGAAATTCTGTGTCTTGCAAGTCAAGGGATGAGAACCAATCATCCTATTCCAATGCTGGTAATATAGTAGCAAGCGTTACCATCTTGAATTCTTGTTTCTGAATGAATTTATTGAGGGCTCAAAGATCTAGGATGGGTCTTCGACCCCCCGACCTTTTTTTATTGTCAAGAAGTAATGGGAGTAGAACCCCTTGTCTCTAAATTGTGTGGGAACTGGTTCAATCGCCCCTATTTGCAAAAGGTGCTCTACCTCTTGTTGAAGTAGTATCTCATGAGAGTGGTCCCTGAAAAGAGACAGGGAAGGGGAGTTGGAAGGGGGTAAGGACACAAAGGGAATAAGATAGCCTTTTTCAGTTATCTGCAGGTTCCTTCTATCGGAGCTTATACATTGCCAGTTGTTAAAGAAGGGTGATGGAACAGATTTGCTCGTATCGATGGCTCCGGAATAGGTGGGAGGCTCTCCAGACCCTCGACCTGATGTTCAAATGTGCTTATTGGAATGCTGCAACTGTTGGTAGAGGAAGGGCGGCACTGCTGGGTTCTGCCTCTGCTCTGTTGTTGTTGGTCTTGTCTATTGTAATGTTATGCATATGGAGGGTATCGAAGTCTCGAGTAGGGCTGATACCTATATTGCCCTCTTCTAGGGAGTTGGTTATAGAACTCCAAAGACTGAAGAGTCACTCTGAAGTCTTTCATGGAGTGGAGAATTTCATTGGTGTCAGTTGCAAACAATTTCTGACTATCAAAAGGCAGATCTTCCATTGTAGATTGAATCTCTCCGGGGAATGGAGTGGAGCTAACCCACGACACCCTTCTCATTATTACTGCTGTATCAGCCGTGTCTAACACAGCTTGTAATGCTGTTCTAGCAGTCGTGTGACCTTCCGATACCAGTGTTTTGTACTGTTGTTTCTGAGCCTCGGGAATATCTGCAGTAAAGTTGTTCAGTTTGGTATAATTTCTGTGGTCATATTTGCTTAATAAAGCTGCGTAGTTCGAAACGCGAAATTGTAAAGTAGAAGACGTATCTATCTTGCACCCAAATGCGTCAAGCCTTTTGCTATCGCAGTCCGATGGAGTGGATCGGTATTGTTGCTGCTTGGATTTTTGTTGTGCAACCTCCACTATGAGGGAATTAGGTACTGGGTGAGTTAAAAGAAATTCAGAACCTTTGGGTGGGACATAATATTTCTTATCTGTTCTCTGATGACAGATTTTGCCACGCCATCTTTGCCGGTTCCATTATTGCTGGATTAATTGGCAGTGTTATTTTTGACAGTGTTACAGAGTACAATATGTCAGTTACCTCATGTTGATTTTCTACAACCTCCTAAAGGGGAATGTTTAATTCAGCAACTACGTATTTAAAAGGGTCTTGGAAATGTGCAGCGTCATCTGAGGTAGTTGGAGCTGCGGCCAGAGACCTTCCCTCCACTGGGGAGGAGGGAGTCAGTTTAGTTCAGAAAGAGTGCTGCCTCCTGTGTGGGTGTGACCCCTTCTTGTATCTATTTAGAGGGGGATACTGCACTTTGTGTCATTTCCGGCCATGCTGATGTTTCTGATAATATTGCCATTTCTGATAGTATTGCCAGTAAGGGTATGGGTCGGTTGGGGGTATACCCAGGGACTGCCATAATATAAAGGCATATTCCCAAATCTAGAAGAGTAAATAGTCTGATCAGTGTAAGGAGAATTCATCGTCAGATTCAAATGAAAATCTTTCCTGAGAGAGTGATCTCTGTGATAACATAGCGAGAGAGAGCTCAGAGGCTAAAAATGGTGAGTTATAAGTCGATGAAACTAATAAGTCTCTGTGTTGGGTGTAATGTCCAACTGGTGTTGTCAATGCCATCGTGGGAGTCACAGAGGTATCTGAGGCACTGAATCATGCCTCGGTACCGAGGAAAGGAAGGTTACTCACCTGTGTAGTAACTGGAGTTCTTTGAGATGGTTGTCCTCAGAGATTTGGGAAAGCAGTACCCCTGGCCGGCCACGCATGCAAGGAGCCAGTGTGTGTGTTCTGAAGAGGCTACTGCGCATGCGCGGCTGCGCTCTCCCCTCAGTTCCTTCTCTGATCCGGATGTGCTGTATTCTGAAGCAGAGGGGAGGAGGATGGGTGGTGGAGCACTCACAGGGACAACCATCTCAAAGAACTCCAGTTACTACACAGATGAGTAACCTTCCCTTCTTCTTTCAGGAGTGTCCCCGTGGGTGCTCCACCTTAGGTGATTACAAAGTAGTATTTGTAGTAGGAGGTGGGAGCTTTGAATGCTAAGCCTTTGAGGCCGAGAGTATTGCGTGGCCAAATGTTTTGTCTCTGTCTTAGCGAATGTCTGTATCGCATAATGTTGGGTGAAGGTATGTGTTGATGCCCATGTGGAGGCCCTGCAGATGTGTTCTGTTGGGACATCCTGTATAAATGCCATTGTGGCTGCAATTGCCCATGTCAAATGAGTTTGCACAGTTGTTGGGGGTTCTCTCTGGGCTCTGGCATACGCTAGTTTAATGCAACTAGACGTCCATTTTGAGAATCTTTGTTTCGATATAGGCAACCCCTGTGACCTCTCTGTTGATGAGACAAACAGCCGTGGGGTTTTTTGAAAGGGCATAGTCCGCTGTAGGTAGAATGCCAGTGCTCTAAAGACATCCAAGGTATGGAGAGCTGCTTCTTTGCTGTCCTTGTGCAGTTTAGGGAAGAAAACAGGTAAGTATATGGGTTCGTTGCAGTGGAACATGGTAGGTACTTTGAGTAGAAATTTGGGATGGGTCCTAAGTGTGACCTTATTCTTATGAAATTTGGTGTATGGTGGGTCCGCCATTAAAGTTGCTATTTTGCCAACATGCCCTGCGGAGGTAACTGCCACAAGGAAAGCTACTTTCATCGACAAGTGTAATAGTGAACAAGTGGCATGAGGTTCGAAGAGTTTACCCATGAGCACCTTTAGTACTAAGTTCAAGTCCCATCCTGATGGTACTCATGAGAGGCCCGTGTTGTGTAGCTCTAACAAGTATTGTAGAATGTGTGATACACCCGTGTGGAGCGGTTCATGGCTGTGAGCTGTACACCATGCCACGAACCTCTTCCATTTTTGACCATATGTCTTTCTTTTTGCAGGTCATCTAGAATTTGTGAGGACGAGCCGTACTGCTTCCAGAAAGGTCTTTTTCCATGGGATTCAACCAACAAGTATCTATGCCCGGATGTGAAACTTGTGGATTCACGGATGGGGAATTTAATCGTTTTGTTGGGTCAGCAAAGCCCTGACTGATGGGAATCAATGTGGTGGCCGGATGCTCATCCGTAACAGGTATGGGTACCACGTTTGCCTGGGCCAGTTGGGTGTTATGAGTATTACTCTGGCCCATCTTGCTTGATCTTGAGGATCACTCACTGTATCAGTGGAAAAGACTGGAACACGTATGCCAAGTGTGCGTTCCATTCTATATTGCAGGCATCCCCCAAAGAGCCAGGACCTATGCCCGCTCTGGAACAGTACTGTGGGCAGCAAGCATTGTTGTGTGTTGCAAATAGGTCCACTATTGGGAATACCCATTTCGTGAAGAGGTGAGTGAACACTGATTGGTTTATCTCCCACTTGTGGTTTTGTGGGAATAGTCTGCTTAGATTGTGTGCCAATGTGTTGTCTTTGCCTGGTAGATAGGATGAGACCAGGTGTATGTTTCATAGAATACACCATTCCCAGAGGCATAGTGCCTCCTGGCATAGGTGATATGAGCATGATCCTCCCCGTCTGTTGATGTAATACATCATAAAGATGTTGTCTGTGAGTATCTGTACCATTTTGTTTTGAATGAGAAGAAGAAAGTGCATGGAGACATTCCTTATAGCCCTTAACTCCAGTAGGTTTATATGGTATTTGGTCTCGCGTTGCGTCCATTGACCCTGTGTTGTAGATGGGCTCCCCAACCTAGGAGGGAAGCATCTGTAGTGATTGTTATTGATGGCGGAATCCGTTGGAAGGGGACTCCTACACATATGTTGTTGTGTATTGTCCACCATGCAAGGGAGGGCTTTTATCTTGTTGAGCACAGTAAGGCTTTTGCTCAAAAGATAAACACGAGGTCGGTAGGTTTTGCGTAGCCATGCTTGAAGTGGTCGCATGCATAATCGAGCATGAGGTACTACAAATGTGGATGCTGCCATTTGCCGCAGTATTTGTAGGCATGATCATGCTGTTGTGCATGGACTTGCCTGCGCTGTTTCTATGGGGAGCCTAAGTGAGAGCAATCTGCGGTATGGTAGGTAGGCTCTAGTCTTTCACGCAGTCTAGGTGTGCCCCTAAGAATTCCAGTGTTTGAGTAGAGGACAAGGCACATTTTGGCACATTTAACAGTAGACCTAATTTGTCGAAGAGGGTTCTGGTTGTCGAGACTGCTTGCTGTATATCTTGTTGTGTAGAGCTCGTTACTAGACAGTCATCCAGGCAAGGGACTATCGTAAGGGTTTTTGTGTAAGTGGGAAGCGATTACTTTTGAAAAAACTCGTGGGGCTGTCGAAAGTCCGAACGGTAACACTCTGTATTGAAATTGCCTGTGCTATATAGTGAAATGGAGGAATCTCCTGTGTGATGGATGAATTGATATGTGGAAATAGGCATCCTGTAGGTCAAAGGTAGACATCCATGCTCCTTTTTCCAGGTCAGGTATAATTGTAGCCAGCATAACCATCTTGAAGAATTGGTATTTGATTAACTGGTTGAGTTTGCGGAGATCCAAAATGGGTCTCCAGCCCCCCAACTTCTTGGTGGTAAGGAAATAATGGGAGTAGAAACCCTTGTCCATGTTGTTTGGGGACTTCCGCTATAGCCCCTACAGCTATGAGGCGTTCTGCCTCTTGCAAGAGTAAGTTCCTGTGAGAGGGGTCCCTGAAAAAGTAGGATGGGAGAACAGTTGTGAAAGGAATGCAGTAGCTGGTTCTTATGATTTCTAACATCCACCTGATGGCAGACCAGGCTGGATAGAAGCTGACTAGTCTGTTGCCAAATAGCATAGATGATTCTGTTTGCTGCCTTGGAAATTCCGGGGTTGTCAGACCCTTGACCAGGACTTCAAATCTGTTATCTGGATGACGATGGTTGCTGGTTGGAAGGCTGTTCAGATGTCTGTCTCCGTCTATTTTGATGCTGTTTATGTCTATTATCAAAATGTCTCTGCTGTTGGTTAAATGTTGGAGGTCTGTATCTTTGCTGGAATTATCTATATTGTCTCCTTATGACAGGTACTTGGATGTCCAACATTCTGATTGTGGCCCTTGAATCTTTCAGAGTGTGGAAGGATGTGTTTGTGGACTCCGTGAATAGTTTCGTGCCCTCAAATAGGAGGTCCTCTACAGTGGTTTGAACCTCTCTCAGAAAGCCTGAGAGATGAAGCCATGATGCCCTCCTCATAACCACAGCTGAGGCTGAAGATCTGGCTGCTGTGTGCTGAGTCTAGCGCATTTTGTATAGCTGTGTGCCCTATAACTGTACCCTCTTTAATGTTTGCTTTGAATTGTTCTATCTTTGTGTCTTCAACGGAATCAATAAAGGACGCTAGTTGATAAAATATGTGGTGTGTATATTTTGCTAATAATGCAGCGTAGTTGGCTATTCTGATCTGCAGGCTTGCTGATGATTCTTTCCCATCGTATCTAGCCGCTTCCAATCCCAATCGTTGGGAGCAGTATGCATATTTTGTTGTCTTCCTCTTTGATTGACTGCTTCTACCACCAGAGAGTTCAGTGTTGGGTAGGAGAACAGGAATTCTGCTCCCTTGGGAGTATTTTCTGTCCATTCTTTTGTAGATTGGTGAGATTGTGGCTGGAATGCTCCATACGCTTTTGGCCGGATCCATAAGAGCCTCGTTCATGGAGATGGCTAATTTTGGATGGAGAGACATTTGGAAAATGCTTTTGAGCTTATGTTGCATCAGTGGAGCATCTGAGAAAGGCTCTCCCGGACCTCTACCATTCTCTTGAAAAGTTCCTGGAACGTTTTAGTATCATCCCCTATTGTTGATGGTGCAGGCATTATCGCGTCATCAAGTGACGTGGTTGAAGTGTGTGCGGGTGGAGAGGAGGGTGGACTGTGTTCCTCCCCCATAACATCTCCATCCTGCTTGTCTGTGCCTGAGCTGTAACACTCTGTGGACTGTATGGTTGGTGCCTGGGACCTTGGTGTCACGGGTAGATATTGTTGTGTGGAATGTTGTCTGTAGCAAGCCCAAAGATCCCTATATGGCCAGTTGGGCATGACCAGTGGTGGCATCCACTGTGGTGGCTACCATTGCTGAGTCTGTTGCAGAGGCTTATGAGGATAATGCCTTGGCGTGTGAGGTGGTTTATGTATGTCCTCCTCATCATTGCTAAAGCTTGCTGCTATAGAACTGACTGGAGTGGCTGAGAGAGAGCCCCGCAATGTGTTAGGATTACGGTCGGTACCGGACAGGGGAGTCCCCAGTACCGAGTGAACTGTCAGTTCAGCTGCTGTTGTGAACTGAGGCATCGGGAGCGGAACAAGTGGTATAGAAGGGCAGGAGGCGTTAATAGTGGCACTAACAGAGAGAGAAGCCATTCTGACCAAGCTGTCGGTACCAGCGGTGCCATGTCAGGTATTGTGCTCTGGCTGGGTGCTGTGTGTGAGCGCTGTTTGTTTCACACCTCGGGTGTTGACACTGTTTTTTCTGCTGGTGCTGACTTGGAAGCTTTGCTGTTTGCTCCTGTCAGAGCTTTGTCTGACGCACGGCGTGTGTGCTTGGGATCTCGGCCACTCTCCTTACCGGTCCCTTTAGATTGCTGCTTGTCTGACCCCTTTGCCTGGGGTGGAGCTGCAGCATTAGCCTGGGCTGATCGCTTCCTTGATGGCGACTCAGTCCCAGAGGAGTAGGAACTTT
Source organism: Pelodiscus sinensis (assembly GCF_049634645.1). Lineage (NCBI taxonomy): Eukaryota > Metazoa > Chordata > Testudines > Trionychidae > Pelodiscus > Pelodiscus sinensis. The sequence goes on from NC_134713.1 coordinate 170,806,419, forward strand.
TCGTAAAGCTACTCTTCTTCCGTTTCTTTTGGCTCGACCCCATGGGAGCCGCTCTTTCCGACCCCGTCCCAAGGATCTTTGTCTGAGAGGGGTGGATTGATCAGAATCAGTGGGTGGTCTTGAGCCGTTCTCTATTTGGACATTTTTAATTGAAGCTTCCTCACCCTTTAGATAGTGTGGAAAGTTGTTTGATGCGTGATGATGCCCGAGACTATGGAGGGACTGATTGTGGCCGTCAGAAATTGAGATGGAAAGTTTGCAGGTGGTACACCTTTTGAATCTCCAGCACGTCCCGGAGGATCTGCAGTAGCGCACAACAGTTAAGCACTGCTACCTGAGTGAGGCGATCGCCGCTTCTCTGTCTCTCTTTTTGTTGTTGTTGTTGAAAGTTTAAGAATCTAACAATCACTATCCCTAAGAATATAACAATAACTGAACTTATCTAAAGATAACTATATACAAAGAAGACGGTCTTAAGTAAGGTGAAGGAGAGACTGCTGAACTGTGACCACAGCCGGTAGAGGTAGTGAAGGAACTGAGATGGGGGGGCTGGCCACCCATGCACAGTAGCCTCCTCAGGACACACACACAGGCTTCCCTGCATGCGTTGCCGGCCTGGGTACTGCTGTCACAAATCTCCAGCTTTGAGCCCAGCGGCACTGAAGCAACTAAGGTGGAGAACCCATGGGGACACTCCTCGAAGAAGAAACTGGTGCCGCATCAGGTGTCACTGTGATGAGGACTGAGGCGCCTGTTAACATGGTTGGCGCCGCACTCTCATGCTTCGTCGGCAAGATTATATCAATGCCGAATGGTGCCACAGCTAATGAGGCAGGCAACTTGAAGCCTGATGCCTCAGAGCGCAATTTAGCGTATGCCCGCTATTTATCTGCGCTGGGGATTCCGAAGACGCTCACAGTGTCATATGTGCTAGAGCACGGTGCCGCCGCTGCCCTTCGCACCTGCCGTGAGGGAGACAGCTGTTTCAGTGCCATAGCTCCTTGAGGTAATGAGGAGGCTCACTTTTTGGCGGGCTTTTTGGTTCCACACTGTATATGTTCCTTGGGCTGTTGGCCTAGGACAGAAGCTGGTCTAAGAGAGTTTTCAAGTAAAAATAGCTTGAGGCGGAGGTCTTTCTGCGCCTGTGATTTTAACTTGCACAATGAGGACATTTTGGGGAGTTATGCTGCTCTCCGAGGCAGCGGACACATTGTGAATGACCATCTGATATCGGGATAGGCTCTTTACACGATGTCCAGCGCTTAAACCCCAGTGAGCCAGGCATGTCTGTGAAAGCAGTCATAAACTGCAGGAAGGAGTTAACTAGGAGAAACCCCCTAAATTAATCTAGGGGGGTTTTTAGGTTTTTTTGTTAAACTAACTACCTAACTAATTAACAAATAAGTAATTAACTACTACAATATAATTAACTGGTTTTAAAGACATATAATCATGAAGACACAAAGAAGCTAAGGAGCACTGCTGAGTCCATCTGTAGCCAGAGACAGTAGAGAAGGAACTGAGGGGGAAGAAGGGGCTCGCGCATGCATGATGCCTGCAACCTAACAGTGCATGGCTGCCAGTGCACGGCCAGAGGGACACTGCTATCAAATCTCCACTCTGATGCTTGGCGATGGTACACCAACCTAATGTGGAGCACCCACAGGGACATCTCTTGAAGAAGAAGCAGGAGTTATCATTTTGAAATAACTGGCTTGGTAGTGCAGATGCTCTGCTTGTTATTTCCAAATAAGGGGAATTATTTTGAAATAACTGCCCAGTGTAGACATGCCTTCAGACTGCTATCTTTATTTTCATTTAGAAAATAGAAAAAGGTTTTTGTTTTTAAAGGTTTAAAACTGTAAAACGGCTCCTGGAACTTCGCTAAGGTATTGGAAAACAACTTTCTTTCCTCCCACCAAAGCATACTTTTGGAAGATTAATGACTATGTTTAGGATAAGAATCAATAAGAACAACATATAGGAGATTATTAATTATTACACTGTTCTTGGTACCTTATCTTCATTAAAATTAAGAAAAAACAGGTTAACTGAAAAATGTTCCCAACCTGCAAATTTTGTTGAACAGGAGACAATCCCAGTAGTTTTTCCTGCTGTGTTGCTCCTAAAGATTGCTGCATGATTTTACTTCCAGAATCTTGTCCTGTAAAAGTACACATTAAAAGGATTCTATTACTCATTGCTCTTAAAACAATAATACAAAGTAAAAAAAAATCAAATATCGTAAGCATCATCCCAGAAGACATTTTTTTTAAAGATAAACTGAATCATTTTATTAATAGTTCACCAAAATTTTAAACTCAAGACTCTGCAGCAGCACTATAAACATTTGTGAATGAGTGACCAGATCTCACACTGTTACAAATTCAGATGGGTAGTCTCCCATCTGACTGTCCTGCTGTACAATTTAGAGGAATTCCTTTAGTCCAACTCACCCATCACAAATGTAACACAAATAGTATTGCTACACTTTGTACAGAAACAAGGTGTATAACATGCACATTCATTGTAATGTCTTAAATAAAATTTGAACTAGAAGTCTATTGACATTTCATAGGAACTTTACATTTGTAATCAGAATACTACCATTTCAAGAACCTACTTAATATATTCTTATGTTCAGTGCATCACACTAACTGGAAACTGATATTTACATTTTCTTTATAAAACAATAATTGTTGATTAGCTTCCAAGACAACCTGTGCCAGTAAAGATAAAATGGGAAGTAATTTGAGTGGTTACTACACAAGGCTGACTGGAAGTCTGAAAGACATAACTCGAATTTATAATTCTCACTTCCTACATGAAAGGAGCTTAAATACAGCACACTGATGACACACTTGGATTGTGGAAAAAGATTTTTGATTGCTCATTGCACAAGTACATCTTTGTCTATGATTCTAGCAAACAAAATTAGACAATTACTAACAATCTTTGTTAGGAACAGACCATATGACCAACTGCTAAAGATGAAGTCTGTGGGCTTGGTACTGTTGTTCCTCAAATGGAGGGAGGGGAAACATAATAATCTTTAGGATCCCCTATCACCACAGATCATCTGTCAACACCTGACATAACAAAGGAGAATCCACTTCAGTTGTCACAGGGATTGGTGAAACCATCATGAAAAGACTTTATCTGACCTGGCAATGTGTTACTCAGAAGACCTGTTAGCTGGGGTTGTCTCAAGCTATCCTGTGACTTCGATGCAGAAACTGGTGAGGACTGGTTCATAACTTTTTTCTGAGCCTGTGAACATGCAATAGGGAGATAAAGGTTAGTGTGAACATTTTAACAGACCTAGTAACAATGCAAAAAAGAAACCTACAACTTAGCTCAACGCTTTCCCCCGATTATTAAAAAAAAAAAAAACATAACTAAGCTTTCACTACATACTCACTTATTCTGAGGAGATTTCTTACTAAGTTATATTTTCTCTATATAGGCCACTTTCATTCAAAGAACTCTCCCTCCAAATCTAAGTCTTCTAAAGCAGTTCATCATCTTAAAGGTTAACTGTGGCATGATAGCAGTAAGTCTAGTTTTACTTTTCTTAGTACCAACACAATTACCCCCACAGCTAGAAATTTTGAGAGAGAAAGAGAGAGAAACACGGTTATTTAAAAAATTAAATCTCAGATGAGCGGGCACACATAGCAACTAATAGTTGTGATGTGATATTTTAATGAAATTTGGATTCCCAAACATGAAAAATAATCCTGTGGTGCTGACTGGTTGGAAATTAATTATTTTCCTATACTACCTTCTCCTCTATACTTTGTGCTCTGACATATAATAATACTACTAGGACTAGGAATGACCAAATGAAATTAATAGGTATCAGGTTTAAAACAAAAAAAGCAAAGATTTTCTACACACCACATACAGTCAATCCTTGTCAGAGGATATTGTGAAGGTCAGGATTTTAATAGGATTAAACAAAGGACTAGACAATTCCATGGAGAATAGGTCCGTCAATGGCTATTAGCCAGAATGGGCAGGAATGGTGTCTTTAGCCTGTCAGAAGCTTGGAATAGGTAAAGGCAGCAGCGGACATAGGGCAGGGTGAGCGGGGCAGCTGCCCCGGGCCCCACGCCTCAATAGGCCCCGCGCCAGTGACCGGGCGGACTAGCCTGGCGGGATACCAGGAATTTCCCGGTGGGCTGTCTGCTGAAGGGCCGGCCAGCGGCTGCTGGAGGAGGAAGGGGGGGATTGTGGCAGGGCGCCGCAGCCCTGCATTTTTGAAATTCCCCGGTGCTGACCAGTACGGGCCACGTGGGGCCGAGGGAGCGCATGTGTGGCGGAGACGCCCGGGCGTGGTGTGGCGCAATGCCACAGCCTGGGACTTTAAAACCATGCGGCCCAGCGTTGCACCGCATGGTTCGGCACGTGGCCTGGCGCCTGGAGCCCGGGCCGGAGCCGCCACCACCCTGCACACTGGAAGGCAGAAGGTGGATGGCAGAGGAAGGGGCTTGTGCTGAGGGGACCGGGGGAGGTCAGGAGAAGAAAGAGGAGGAGAGACAAATGCCAGGGGGCCAAGTGGAGACAATGAGGAAAAGGGCAGGAGAGGAGGTGTTAGTGGGAGGGGGGACAGGGTGATGCTGGGAGAGGAGAAGGTAAGGGCATTGGAGGCTAAAGGAGGGAGGGAGAGGTGCTGGGAGAAGGCTTGAAAGGAGGGGTGGGCGTGAGGAAGGCGGGGATGGAGCAAGGCATGTGTGATGGCACAGGGGCATGAGGGGAATGGGGGCAGAGGGTGGTGAGGGGGTGGGCATCAGGGAAAAAGAGGGCAAAGGGCGCAGGGGCAGTGAGGGAAGGGGGAGGCACCAGGAGGGTACAGAGGTAAGGGAAGGTGCAGGTGCCAGGGGATTCTGGGGGTGAAGCAGAAGGGCAGACACCTGCAGGGGAGGGACCAGCACCAGGAGGAGAGAGGCAGGGCAGGTGTGTAGAGGGAGGTGTTAGGAGAGGGGATAAGGAGAGGGTAGCTCACATAATCAATGCGGGGCTACTGGAGGAAAGGGCATAGGGGGGACCCCTTTTTTGTTTTTTCTCCAAAGGGGGGCCACCACGATATTGTGCTGCTCTGGGCCCCGCAAAACTCTCATCCGCCCCTGGGTAAAGGGGATGGATCACTTGATTATTACCTGTTCTGTTCATTGCCTCTATGACACGTGGCATTGGCCACTGTCATAAGACAGGATACTGGGCTAAAAGGAGCTTTCTTGTGTTCTAACGCACAGTGCCATGTAGTCCTCAAAAACACACCGATTACTGATGTATAACATTTCCTGTGTAATTACCTGGCTCTTTTATTTGTCCTATCAACAAACAGAACTGGCAGCATTAGAATGCTGAAATGTTATGGGAGGCCCTTCCACAGCTAAGGAAGGAAATCTCCAACACTACTGTACAATATCCCCATAAAAAAAAAAAGACTATCCAGCCCTACCCAGCATAATAAGTGCCTTCAGTACTAGCTCTATAAACGCCACTGTCCTAAATATACAAATTTGAAGAGTTGCATGAGAGTACAACACTAAGGAAGATGACATTGTATAGAAAGTTATCCTTTGTGCGATAGCTAAGTAACTACTTTTTTCCTCTTGGAAGTGGTACCTGCATGTTCTTAACTTGTGAGGGTCTCACAAGCTGTTCAAGGTTTCTGGTCCTCAGAATGGTACATACCCTAACACAAATAATCAATTAAAATATAATTTAACAGAAAAATAAGAGTAGCTTGAAATTAAAAATATGGCTGAGGGCATTGAAAAAAAGCTAGAGCTAATCATAGACAAGAACTGGAATAGGTGGGACTACAGAATTTATGACCCAGAATTTTCAGTGCTAACAGGAGAGTGTTTTTGGGTGGCTCCAATGGACAAAGCTTTTCCAAATTCACAGAGTTTTCATCTGACAAGTGGGAAAGTATAGAGGCCACCTCAAAAAAGAACAGGTATGCAGGTCTGCACACAATCAGCACACAAAATGTAAAAACTCTGACTCAGAAAAAATCTGGTCCCCTTGACAACACATCTTTATATTTTTTTTAAAAGCTATTAAAAAAAGTTTCATCCTTTTTTTAGCAAGTTTTTTTCCTTTGGAAAAAAATTAAGCAATGCTCCTCACAAAGAACAGTGAACAAGAGATAACACAAGTGTATAAGGAAACAGTTACCTTACGTCACCATTTTACCATAACTGTAAGCTGATTTCAGAACTAGTGTAAATTCCCACTGTTGATCAAATGAGACTATTCATTCACTTATTGCCCCCACACCACAAATCAATCCAGCTTAATTCCCCATCCCAAAACACATATGCAGTTTCTGATTCATAGTTGCATAGAATATCACTATTTTAATTTTATTTATCTCTTACAGAAGATGGCATTTATAAGGCTTTTCTTTCACAACTGGTAAGAGATTTTTTCTCTCTAAAGAGCTCCATGAAATTAAGCTCTTTGTGACTCTTTCAATCATCTACACAACGAGTGTAGACAACTCTCTGCCCCAACTTCAAAATTGAAAATCCAAACTGATTAAGACATTAAAAACCATACTGAACAGAGTACTAAATAAAGAATGTTGTAGGGAATAATTCTATGCTGGCAGGGAAATGGCTTAGAGCATCTTTTCAATTTCCAATTTCTGTGGACCAAATGCTGTGAGGCTCTTAGGCATGCATAATTCTCACTGAAGTCAAAATGACAGTCAGGTATTTAGCACATGCCAGAGTTTTGCCTTATGACTCTAAGGGTATGTCTACACAGCAAAGTTATTTCAGGATACCAGAGGTATCCTGAAATAGCTACACCCACATCTTTTTAACATGTTCGCTATTTCAAAATATAGCGCTTGCACTATTTCGCCATCTCTGTAAACCTCATTCTATGAGGAGTAAGGGATGGCTCGAAATAGTGCTTTATTTTGAAATTTGGTGCTGTGTAGACATCGCCAAATGACGAAATAATCGATTTCAAAATAGACTCAAAATAAGCTACGCAATTTGCATAGCGCAAACTGCGTATCTTATTTCAAGTTTTGGGTACTGTGTAGACATACCCTAACAGTGCAATTTTCAAAATGCAAAGTTGGCACAGTTAAAACTCTGATTTCATGGGAAGCAGAAATAGGCCCATGGTGAACACCTTTGAAAATCCCACTACTAATCAACAAAGCAAGACTATCTAAATTAATGGGAATGATAGATTCCCTCAACATCAAGAAACATTCAAAAATGTTTTTAGATTACGTTGTTGCAGCATTAGATATTTTCTCAGTAGATCAACAATATCTGTTTGTAAAACAATTAATGAAAGCGTAGTAATATGAGAATATTTAAAGGTATTAAAAAAACACTACCAATTAATGTCCTCCCACACCACAGAAAAAGGGAATGCTTTAGAAACATTTTGTGCAGTTTAGTTGGTACTTAAAAGGTATTCATACCTGAGCATAAGTGAACTGTTGTTGTGTTACTCCTACTCCTGTGTGGCTGAAAGTGCTGATAGATTTAGAAGAGGAAACTGGAAGACGATGTGATACACTCACTGAAACCTGTGTTCTGTTCTGCTGTGTAGGTTGATCTCCAGTAAAATTTCCTCCTGTTGCAATAGACTGAACTGGTGGCCCCAGGCTATGTATTGTGCCAGAAGAACTTACAACAGTAAACCGATTAGATGCTGATATATTTGAGACTGTAGATTGTCCAGGTGACATTGTAGTAAAACCGGATCTACCTTGAGAAACATTACTTTGACTAGGTGATAAATGCAACACTGTTGGTGATGCCTGTTGTAATGGCACCTGTCCACCAACAATTTGAGAAGTTCCATGATTTACTATAACTTGGCTTCCAGGAGCTGTGAATGTCTGTCCTGAAACTAACTGAACAGCTGTATTCTGATTATTCAGCATCTGTCCTGAATATGAATGGTTGGCCCTGAGCATGTTTGTAGAGTTCCTGTTCAGCATAACATGCTCAGCAGATACTTGGCTAGAAACTAGCTGGGAAGGTTGAGTCTGAAGAAGTTGTCCATTTATGGTCTGGACATGATGAACTGAATTAGAATTGACAGAGAGACTTGTAGGTATGAGAAACTGGTTTTGAGATGCATGAGGCTGTCCCATAGGAGAATGGATAACAATACTACCACCAGCATTACTAACTGTTTGAGGAGTAACTGATTTTCTTGGGTTTTGTTGATTAACAATATTAACAGACATATGAGGACTAACTACTGAATTCTGAGGTGAATTTGCTGAAGCAAAAGGAATCCCTTGTTGTACATGATGCTGCTGTATACCTAAGTTATTCACATTGTAAGCTGTTTGCTGAGCCATCTGAATAGGCTTTGGTTGAATATTAATTGGAACTTTATTAGAATTTGGTGCTAGGCCCCTCTGAATAATGATATTATGGACTGGTAAAGATGTCTGAAAATTTGTGCTATTAAATGGGACTGTTACGGGTTGTGCTACTGGACTTGTATTTGAGTTACTAAACAATGAGTTACCATTAGGAGTCTGTCTATGAACCAAGAGTCCGCTGCTCATGTTTGCAGGTGCTTGCTGTCCACTGCCTTTCAGTATAATCTGAGATCCATCAAGATTGTTAATAGTCATCATGGAAGGTTGATTACTAAATGAACCAATTAACTGTATCTGCCCCGAACCACTAATTTGACTACTATTAGACAAATGCTGGCTGGGAACACTAATTCCCACGTGTTGCATAAAGCCATGTTGCACACCAACTGTATTGCTTGCAAAAGATGCTCCAACTGGTTGCTGTACCACTTGAGTAACTCCTATAGGTTGCAGCGTCTGACCTGAGTAATTAGAAACATTAGAAGCCTGAGTATAGGATGCTGATGAAGAAGGATGAAGCTGGGCTTGTGCAAACTGTTGGCTAGAACTTATACTGGCATCCAGATATGCCTCCTCTGCCAAAGTCTGTTCAGTAATATTGGCCTCCTGTAAGGACTTCTGAAGAATATCAAAAGGCTGATCCTCACTGAGATCAGGTAAAGGAGAAGATTCAAGTTCATCTTCAAGAAACTGAAGGCTACTTGACAGTTGTAGTCCATCACTAGGCCCCTCTCCAAGCTGATTGCTTACACCTTTGATGGATGATTTAGGATCAGTGTTCTAAAACAAACAAACAAAATTACATTGCATTTTTTAAATAATGTAAGATACAAACTATTTACAATTAAAATTTTTCCTGCAAAAAATAATGCCCCTCTATAATACCATATCTTTGTAGCTAAATATGAAGAGTAATGTTCAACCCATGCACAGGGCCAACACAAGGCTCTTGAACCACTTATGCCCTCAAAACAGACTGCTGGAGTAGCATTGCTAAGATGCAAAATTCAGATCTCAACCCAGTGAAAGCCAAGATGTTTTCCAAAACCCAATTCCGTTTTTACCCATGATAAATGCAAGGTATGGGTCTGAAATTCAGAGCCAGGTTTTGATTCTGAACTTAGCTTCAGCTCTCAAGAATAGGGAGGTTTTGGCTTTTGAAGTCTCATAGTGAAAATTGCTGCACAAGACAATTGACATATTAGAAAACCCACGTTCTACATTTGCTTTACTTCCCTTTCTTTCACTGCCATACTACTCCATGAGTATACATTTATTTTATTTTATTCAATTTAGGTTTGTGTCTGCCTTTTACTGAATCTAGCTTATTTTATTAAAGCATTTCTCTCATTTTGAAATACTATGGGTTATGTCTTCCTATTTTATTAAAGATTTCCAAAAAAGTAACAGAAACCTTTCAGTTTCACCTGTAAAATTATAATATACCATACATGCATGAAAATACAAGGATTACATCTGCCACAAATACTTTATCAGCATCTCAGAAATATAAAAAATTTAGAAGCCAGATTCTCTGTTGTGTCCACCTTCTACTAAGAACAGCAGAAGGGGGGATAGTTGGTACCTGGTTGTATCTCGATTCTCTGGCTACATAAGAGCAGCAGGGGGTCTGCTCCAATATGTGCCAGCTGACTACACTCCCCAAGGGACAATCCATCACCTGGAAACTGTGCTCTGGCCACTCCTTGACCTGTGCATCAGGGGCTGCAGGAGTCCATGTGTGGAGAGTTCAGGTCATTGTGGAGCACTGCACCCTAAGAAAAGGCAGTGATCGTAGCTGAGGGTATATGAAAATCTTAAAATAGGGCAGGATAAGAGACATGGGCTAACATAAAAACAAATGGCTATAAAATGGCTTTGAACAAATTCAGGTTGGAGATCAGAAGACTGTTTCTAACAATCAGAGGAATGAGGTTCAGGATCTGCCTTTCAATAGGAGCTCTAATAACTTAATTAGAGATTAATCAATTTATGAGTGGGATGTTTAACATCACTGCTTGTGATGGTGTGGGATATTCTTAAAATCTCACACATCTGCTGTCACCTGGAAGGGTCATGATGGAATTTCCCCCTCAATGTATTCTTGTGTTGGTTTAGCTGTTCTGATGTTTATTGTGGTTTTTTTGTTTTGATTTTTGTCTCCTTTGAAGCATCATAAGTGGCCATGGCTGGAGTTGGGACCCTGGATGAGGCTCTGGATGGCACTGAGAATTCTCTCTCTCAGGTACTTGGCTCTCACACACAGAGTCTGATTGCCCTATGTGGATTCAGAAGGGAATTTTCCCCCTGTCAAACCAGCATTGATCTTTGGGATTTTTTACCATCCTCTGGCTTGGGGTGAAGGTCCCTAATCTTGATCATCTGGGTGTATCTCAATATCCTGCTACTGAAGGGTCCTTTGGTACTGGTACCCCTCAGTCCTTTCTATTTTCTGATGATGGTTTATAACAGTTCAGTTTCCTGTAACTCCTGAACTAATTTTAATTGTTGGGCTTAGTGTGCATGCATTGGCGGCTTGTGATACACACATCAGAATAGATATTGATATGATGGGTGGCTCCTGGCCTGAAATCCTATTACTCTAAATGGGAGTGAGGGAAGAATGAAGGATACTGACCCAAGAACCTACAACCCAAAGCCCTCTGCTCCAGCTCCCACTGCCCTCCTGACTAAGCACACATCACAGGCATCTCAGGCAATAGCAGGGTCTCCTGCTTCTCCCAAAGCACCATAAGAATCGCTCCTCCCCCCTGCAAACAATCCCATTCTCCTCAGTAACATCCACCTTCCCCACAGTCTCCCATCTCCCCTTAAAACCCTATTTTCTATGGGCTCCTCCTAATCCCCCATTTCAGATGTGCCCAAAATAGGCTTTTGTCTCCTCTCCTACCCACTCCTGCTGATCAGCAGGACCTAAGGGAGAAATAAGTGACTGTCACAGGAAAGAAATATCACAAATTGCCCACTTTTTCCAGGAGAACCTTCATGCTTTCCCTCTGACATGTGGCAAGTGTTCCTAGTGAAAATCCACAAAGCCACTGCTTTCCTCTTCTTCAGGTGCTTCCTAAAATCTCACTTCTACCATGATGCTCACAGGAATCTGCTGTCTAATAATGGCTAGACAGGTGGCAAATCATGATCACTGTTCCTGACTAGATGAAAAAGTGTGAACACCCTAAAATCATTTTCCTGATTTTCATCCAACAAACATGTTTATCTTATCCTCCTGACACATCTTTGTCTTTTAGACTATAAGCTGTTCAGAGCAGGGAAAAATGTCATTCACTTCTTATTTGTCCTGCAATATGTTAATATATAAAACAATAAATAATAAAGGGAGTGGAGGAGGACAGACAATTTGCCTCTGTGTGACAGACTGTGTTACCGTCTGAGGCTGGCATAGCCTCTTTGCACTGGGAACACCATTTGAATCCTGGTGTCCCAGGCATGATGAAATTAACTAGGCAAACTGCCGCACTCGCAGAAATTGACTAGAACGATGTCTTTCTCTCTTTTTTTTTTTTCAAAACTAACTAATTAATTAACAGGAAACTAACTACTGAACAAAGACTAACTATTTTACAATTCTTTCTGACAGGATTTGCTCTGCATATGAGGAGATCACAAAGCTCCGCCAGCAACCTAGGACGGTTGAG